>NW_017728931.1:98277686-98298380 GCF_001723895.1 Crocodylus porosus
AGAAGTGGTGCAGGCTCCTACCCTGGGGGTTTTTAAGAGGAGGTTAGATGAACATCTTGCTGGGGTCATTTGAGTCCAGTATTCCTTCCTGCCATGGCAGGGGGTCGGACTCGGTGATCTGCTCAGGTCCCTTCCAACCCTAGAAACTATGAAAATATTCCTGTAGTGGTTTAGGTAATACAGAAGTTAGCTTAGATGTTTCTGCTACATCTAGCAGAAGCAAATATCAATTTAACAAGGAAGTAAACATGAGCACTTTAAAACATTCAGTTCAACCAGGGATTCCAAATCTTGTTTAGAGTTTTTAGGCTTTTTCTCTCACTCTGTACTCTTATACTCCGTCGACTTTACATTGCAAGCCCTTTGTAACCTGAACTGTATGATTACTGTTTTAGATGATTCTCAGTGTCAGGTTGAGCAAATTTTGGCACATGAGGACAGGATATTAGACCTTTCCATACATGTGCTGATGCTGAATAGTCATAGTTGTAAATGTCCCAAGTGATGGGGTTTTCCTGCTTTACATGTTTTGCTGTCTAATAGATTTTTCTGATATTTTGTCTAAATCTTTTTTAGAAATTTTTCCATCATCCTTTTCCCTGAGGCTGCCTTTTAAATAATTCTTCCTTGTTCTTGGGATTTATGTGTAGCTTGTTATTCTGCCTCTACTTAGTTGTCCCTCTTTTCAGTTGCTCATAAAATAGTCATGGTTGTAAATATTTGCAGTGTGTCATTTGCCACACTTGCTCCTACACTTAGACTAAGCTATAGTTTACTAAGCCCAGCTGTTCCCTAGATTGATAATGTGGCTGCACAAATAAAGGTCCTGAGTCAGGATAGGACTTAACTGTGTACATTGTCGCCTTTGACTCCAATGTGCTTAAAGTTAAGTATATGCTTAAGTGATTTCCTGAAGAGGGGTACCAAAGTAGAAAACAAAGAGAAATCCCCCTGGATGGTGTAAAAACTAAGCAGTGTTTGTTGAGAAGAAAGGACGGGAAATAAAATTTCTTTTAAAGCTTTTATGAGCATTACAAGGACTTGAGAATTTTAAAAAATGAACTCAAAAAACTATGAAGTACTTGACAGTTGCCTTTTAAGTGATAATAATAGCTACTGTAAGTATAAAATAGTATATTGCTTGTAGACATTTACTGAACTATCAGGTATTCATTTGGCTATAGGCAAACACAGATCAATGCCAACTGACTGAAAAGGAGTAGGGGTAATTTTTTTTCTCACCCAGTTCTTCTAAAATAAATCTCTTTAAATTTGTGACACAGTCGGTCATGTGCATCATTTTATGTCAGGTTACATCACATGATTTTATGTAGCCTGCTGGTAACGTCACTTTGCATTATACATTTAAAGAAATATCACTTCTTTTCACATATGGGTAGAAGATGGTAATCACCTGACAAGTATTCTCCTGCTACCCATGAGAAGAAGCAGATCTAATACTTTCCACCCCCAACAAATAACTTTCTGTAAATGCTTGTGCATGACAGCATTCTAGCAGGGAGTGGGTATTTCACAGCTGGTGAATCTCTTATTGTTTAACTCTGATGTCTGCATCTTATCACTCTGCAAATTATTTAGCAACTGCCATATTATTTATAGGTATGAATTGCACAAATTAATCTCATAAATAATTCATTCTTTTTTGCTGTGAATTAACATGCTGCCACAGTTTAAAACCTATTTTTGTAAAGCCGATATCAATTGTTATGGCATGTTAGATTTAATTTCCTCAAGCCAATACATCTTGAAAGCCATACGTCACAATGAACAGTGTAAGTTTTTGTTTTTTTTAACTTTACACATATACTCAACAGGAACCCTTCAGGTTGCAAAAAGTACCACCATGCTCTTTAATGAGAATTCTGTCATGTACAGGCATTTACAGGAAGTAATTCGATGGGAAAAAAACATTAGCTCTCATCCTAGCAGTGTGGCAGTCTGTCACTACTATGACACTGGTTTGTAAACAAAAACCTGGCTTAGGTGAATAATGATCCATTCTTTAACCAGGAAAAATAGCATTTCTTCTCAACCCACAGTAAGACATAAGAATGTCATTGCGGACCTAACAGAAAGACAGTCGCAAGTTTGTTTGCTAGTAGACTCCTAGGGAGCTAAACACAAAAATCCAATAAATAATTAGCTCTCCTGTGACAGGCTTCTGAATTACTGTGATACATTAATTGGACAAAATTAGCATGAATTAAGGCAAATAAGTATAACATGTAATTTATTACTTACTAAGCATGGTGCTGCAGTGGAAGCCTCAGATTTCCCTTAAGATTGCTTTAACAGCTATAATGCATTCCTTAATTTACTCTGTGGAAAATCAATTTTTTCAGAGTTCATTAAGCACCAATATGTTACAATGCAACTCCCTAGAGCATAGAACCACAATACATTATGCAAATTCATGCCAGCATGTTACCAATATGTAAATAGCAATAATAGTATTGTCAGCTTCCTATTGATAACCATACCAGGAAGCATAATACTTGAAACTTCTAAAAATCTTTTGGTTTGTTTCTCATATTAATCTGTGCTTCTTTCAAATGTCATTTCTTAGTAAAGTTGTTGTTGGGTAGAAAAAAAAGGTTTTCCTAAAGGATCATTAATGTGAATCTTCTGAAGTCCCTGTTTGCAAAGAAATGGCATTTAGGGCTTTCTTACACATTTATAAGCATCAACCTTTTCACAAAGAAAACTCAATATTTCAGCGTAGATGCATAGTTGGAGATGGCTGCTGTCTGTGAATTATGTAGACACAATACAATACATGGACATGAAAGCACCCATAACCTATAAAGCCTCATGCAAAATTTTAATGAAGCTTTTCTTCCCCCCCTCCCTTTTTAACACAAAAAAGGTAAACTAGAAAGATAAATTACATAAATTCCAAGCAGTCAAATATGAAACTAGCATTAAGAGAATGAAGTGTCCCAGACTGTTCGATATTCAGCTAATCATATGACAGACTCCAAAGCTATCACTATAACTGCCTCTGGAGCTCTTCAGGGAGATAGATGTCACCAATGGAAGGATAATTTCCACATCTTGGCACTCCATTTCTATGATTGTCACCACAATGAAGAGTAAGAGGAGATGCTAATAGCAAAGGAAGATACTTGTGGCAGGGTGAGTGGCCACATTTAAGCCCGCTTTCTTTTATTAAATTTGTTTGGAAAAGTTTGCATTTTATAAGTTAGCAATTAAAAAAGTAAAGAATGATACTGAACTGCAAATGTAAATATCAGGGTTTAAGTCCTTGTTCGGCTCTAATTCTTTTAAGTGACTGTACATGAGAAAATTCCTGCTAGCCCACAGAGCTCTGGTATAGACAAAGGGTTGGAAATCTGACCATGTCTAATCATTTGCAGGATTGAGGGTTGTGGGGACTTTTTACTGTTCACATTTGTGGGGGGGAGGGCATTTGTTTTTCTTTTTTTAACAGTCAGCAACTTGGGCAATGTCTTTTCAAGTGCAACAGTAATAACATCTGAGCAACTCACTGGCCCTGCAGTCCATTGCAGAAATGAGACCAGTGCAAAATGCTAGTTTACCTCTTGGCCCTGTATAATGAGTATTCTATATGTAGCAGCAATATTTCTGAATGTGGATTTTATATTTATTTATTATATCTAAGGACTCAAACACCAAACTGAAGAGAACAGTATTAACTCACAGGTAGATGGATGCCAACCATCTAACCAATTATCAACTTCGAGTTTATAGACATATCTATTGATGATCTGAAAAATTCAAGGGTAGAATATGTGTTTATATTTGGTGTATGTTTTTACATTATTTTACATCTTTAGGAAATATTTTCTAGCAATGTATGGTACCCCAACTTAGAGCTTACTGAAGCTTTAAGGACTTCACTGGAGTTACTTGAGTTCATATTAATGAGTGAAAAGAATTAGGCTTAACATGTTCTCTGACTTATCAATACATATGACAGACAACAAGTGCAAGTTTCAAATTTAGTGTATATGAAAAACAGGCCTCGTCTGCAAAATTCAGATTAAAATATAAACCCAACCATTAGAGTGTTGGAGTGTTTGGATTTGGAGTTGTGTTTGTGCTTAATTTGAGAAGTCTAGCTAGGATTTGATCTAACATTCCAGACTCTAGTATTCTAAGGATAAGAGGTACCTGGAACGGTTCTGCTAGATATCTTTAGCTTCTGTTTACAGTCAATGCAAGCTCTAGACATAGTTTGTTTGTTTTGTCACACACTTAAAGAAAATGTGGAATTCAGAAGGAAAAAATGTGTAAGTTCTCAACAAAGGTATGAAATCTTGAGAGCTTTGGGGTTCGGGAAGGAGGGAAAGAGAAAAATTATTACAATGACTACACTGAAAATGCAATGGGAAGTTGTTGAATTTTTACTTGTTAGGAAAAAATCTGGTAAATAAAAATGAATGAACTTTTAAAATGAAAATCCTTTAAATGTGCAGAAGGTGCTTGCTTATGATTAATATTAAACCCAGATTTCATCTTTCTAGTGCTCTGAGTGTGATCAGCTTATAGTGCCCTATACAGTGTCAGAGATGAAAGAGTTTATGAACTATACCTTTGAGTTTATGCATTAAACCTTTAAGGGCTTTTTTCGCTTTGGTGCCTCATGCTACCACTCGTTTAAAGTCTCCCTGAGGCCTACCCTGCTTCAGTACTGCATGTTGAGGAATACAGAGGTAACATTTGTGACATTTTATGATTAGCTTTGGAAGTTCACTGTCTTAACACATTCCGCAGGTACAGCAATGGCTTAGAAAATAAGCTGTGTAAAAGATTATTACTTCTGCATTTGGTGTAAGTCTGTGTAAACCTACATATTTACCTTGTAGTAATACTCTTGGTTTTGGAATTCATTAGTTCAAACTCATCTCTTTAGAGACAGTAACATTTACCAGCTCCATTTTACTTGCCTACCTGTGCATTCTTGTAATTGGAGTTCAGGCATTTTTTTAAAGCATTCCCCTTAGACCTTCATCATAAACTATAACAATACAAAGAATTTATAGATAACGTGTTACAGTTTACTGGGTTGTAAAGAATGAGGATAATTTTATAGACCTAATTTGTAATCACAGATAGGTGATAATTAATAAAGCAACAGCAGAAAATAAGTTAGTAGAAAGATTTGTCCAAAATATCACCAGGCTTAACATTTAAGTGTAAAAATATGATACAAACTGTACAACATTTTTCCTAATCACAAAATGATAAAATAAAATTCACCTTGCTCTAAACCATGATTAACTAATTAAAAGGACTATTTATTAATTGTTTCACAACGTTTAAAATAATTATTGTACTTTATAACTATATGTTTATATTAATTTTCACAGTTTTTGGAGGGATCCAAAATAACAGTGTAATTTATTTTGCTCATTAAGTTTTGCCAGGGCTGATTACTACAGAAATATATTAAAATATGTTGCTTTGGTTAATTTCAAAATAAGATACAGTACTGTTTGTAGCTTTGTATAATACATGATATTGAAGACCACAGCATCAATAATACAGCAATTTTATTAACTGCAATGTAATGGACAATAAGCATCTCTTAATAATTTACAATGAAATCAAGAGCTCTGGCAGTTCAAAATCAAGTTTCAAAGTAGTAAATGACAGAATGATTTCAGAGAGTAAGGAAGTGTATATCACGTATCAAACATTTATTCCATTCCATAAAGCAACTACACACATAATAATTTATTTCACTGCTTTGGGAAAAAAAATAAGTATAATATACTTTGATAATAGAGATACTTAGATATTTTATAGCTAACTAGCAAACTGCTAATAAGTGCCTAAGGCACTGAATTCTCTCAGTTACACCAGTTAAAACCATGTTTTTTATGTCACTGAAAGGAGAATGTGCCCAGTATGTCAGTGTCTTAGCTGTATTGTGTGGCATTGCTGTGGTCTTTTACAGACACACAATTTTGTATGAAACTCTTAAGGCTTGTTTTAAATGCAGATTTTAAGTTTCAAGTCAATAGGGATGTATATTTAAGTGTTTTGATGAGTTGGTCACACAGATTAAACTCAATGCATCCCTAAAAATATCAAATTGCTATTTGGGCATAGACATCCAATACATCATGACAAATTGTGACTAGTACTAGAAATTATACTAAGAATGTAGTGGGTAAAAAGGGAATGGTAATAAAAGAGGTAGAAAAGCTGTAGAAAACCCTCAGGTATGTGATAGATACCTGATGCCATTTAGACTATTTAATATTGGCCAAGTCAATACAATAGACTCCAACCCCTGTTTATTTTAATGGCCGTTGTATCAAGAATCTAGAGAGTCAAGAGTTCTCCTGGTTTATACCAAAAAACTTACTTTCATGTAATACCCATTTGTCAGGAGTCATTTTTTAAACCTGAGGATAGATATTTAATAAATGGCTTTGTTAACAGGAATTTTGATAGGACTATGCTAGGATTTTATTGAGTATGCAACTTCATGTGGAAATCAAAAGGGTAGTAGGTGTAAAACACCCCTATTGTCCATGAAAGGACTGCTTTCCCAGCAGGAATTTATACAGGTCATTATGTTTTCTTTTAACATTGAGAGAAGCGTGACACACAAATGAATTTACCTTCCAAGTGGGCACAGCTTTATTAGATTTTACTTACTTTCTCTCCAAACTTAACTTTCTTTTTGGTCTTTGTTGCCATGAAAATTGCTGTAAATTATCTGATGGTATATGTGCCAGGTATCTTTAATATAGGCCCTCTCCTCGACTCTATTTTTACAATGACTTATTAATACAGTGTTTATGTTAAAAGGGAAATGTTATTTTCTCCCTGGCCCCATTTCCTGACAAAGTCAAAACCAGTGAGAGGTGAACTGAACAATTCAGATGCTGCAGAACAGTGGGAGAAGTTGGCTACCCACGGGTATGGCAGAGGTAATTATCTGCCTGGCCACAATCTGCCCACAGCTGGAAATTGAGTTAATTTTATTTACTCTTCAATGAGAAATGGAGACCATAAGAACACAAGACTCACAGAAGTCTCTCTAAGTAATTAAAGGTAATCCCTTGCTTCAGAGTCCACTATATTTAGTACTTGAAATACTTAGCTGAATCTAATTTATCATATACTACATCAAATCAATATCATAGATTGTTTTAATATAACTTATCATATAGAGATATACATTTATCGTTTAAATTTTCAGAATAGACAACATCATGTCCAATGGCATTACTAAAGAAGTTCTCCCTCATTTCTTCTGTAGGAATAGCCTCTTTTTTTAAGAACTCCAGTTAAATACAGTAAAAGCTTTGTTATCCAGCATGAGTGTGGTAAGGGCAGTGCCAGTTATCTAAAATTGCTGGTTATCTGAGAGTTTTATAGGAAGACAGGAGTGCAGTATGGCCACCCGCACTGGGAAGAGCCCAGCACTGCCCCGGCCCCAGCCCACAGAGGGAGCCTGCCCTGCCCCATGCAGATCCCTAACTAATGTAAACAACAGAAACACTTAATGTGCATGCTGGATAGACTTGGCAAAGATTTCAGTTGCTAAGGTGAGGATTTGTATTGGGGGATATTGGGAATTCCAGTTAATAGAGTATTCTGGTTAGTAAAATGCTGGTTAATACAACTTTTACTGTAGTTTCCTATAGAACAAGGTTTGTATGTTTTTGGAGTGTGTGTTTGTGTCCATATTGCTTTTAAAATGAAAAATTTTTCTACTTTTTGGGCATGTCTACACATCACCCTACAGTGACATAGCAATGTGCTACATCACTGTATGGTGTGCTACAGCAATGTAGTGATCACGCAGGTCTACATGTAATCACCAGGTATGTTGCTGTAGCAGTGGACTCCCCCAGTGTAGCACACTCCTAACAGTGACATAGCGGTGAAATCTAACCATGTGCCATGTCTACAGCACAGTAACCTCCCACACTGTGCCGTGCTTCCAAAAGGAAATACTAAAGCATGGCACCATAGCAACATCACTTTACCATGACATATAGACATACCACTTATGTTTCAGAACAGTTTCAATTTTTGCATGTCTTTGGTGTCTAGTGTATGCTGATCACTTGAGCATAACAAAATGACTCTCATTCGTTCTATTATTTTTCTACATATTTTTATCTAGTCATGCGCTCTTTTTAAACCCTCCCTCAACTCCCATACCTCCACTACATCATATCCAAGTTTATTATCTTTTTTCTGCCCATGTGTAGCTGCCCATCTTGTCTGCACCATCATTTACACCAACCTTAGCACCACATTTACTCACATCTCCAACAGAAAACTGTTTGTACTGATCTGCCCATCTGTTCCCCACTGTGCATTCGGAATGAGCTCCCCATAAGAAACAGCCATGTGGAGAGGCAACTGGGAACAGCTTATACAAAAGGATATGCCTACACTGCAGCTGAAAGGAGTGATTGGAGCATGAATAGGCATACTCAAGCCATCTTTACCCTAGGTAACAGTAGCAGTGATACCATAGCAGCACAAGCTTTATTGGAGGCTAGAAACCTGAGCAGGTTTTAGCAGTTGTGTACTGACTCTCCTGAAGTTTTTGATGCTCCATCATCACTGCTATGGTTACCTGAGATAGTGAAATTAAAGTTAATTAACGTATGCCTAGCCACACTGCAGCCCCACCTTTCGATTTACTATAGATGTAAAGTGTAGCGTGGACCTAAGCCTGATCCCTTAGCTCCTCACACTTGTTGTGTTGTTATTAAGCATTGTGCATAAAATGGCACTGTTCTGATTTGCTGGTGTTTTCCATGGACACTGCACAAATGTAAATAAACAAGCAAAGTGCAAGACTAAATGCTCAGGCTCACAATATACTGTAAAAACAATCATCCATGTTTTTATTACCGTTAAACTAGAAGAGACATAAATCTACTCCTACCTGAATGACTTTTGTTTGAATGCTATGTCTCTTCTAGTTATCTATTGTCTCATTTTAGACTGTAAACACTTTGGAGCTGGGATTTCTTTTAGTGTTCTGTGGAGCACCTGGCGCTTCTTGGGAAGTAGCACTTGGTGGTCTTGGAGTATTGTCCTAATAACCTAAAGCCCACCTAACATGCTTTGCAAATTCTGAAATTCTGTTTGGAAGTTCTGTTTGGACTTCTTTTAAAATTGCCCATCTGGTCCAAAGAGGCTACCGTTTCAACGGTCTGTAAAGACAAAAACTTTCCTTCCTCTCCTCTGTTTCTTCATCTCCCAAATCAACCTTCTCCTTTCTATGCTTGCATAAAGGTCTTTAAGAGGAAGACTTGAGTTGTTCCCATGTGAATTTATTTTTCCATGACCCAAAAGTGATTGATAATCTCAAATTTTCCTTCGTGGATATTGTTTGCTTCTATATGGATTTTAATCAATGAAATATCTCAAAATTATTCTGATTAACCAGCATCTGACTGTGACTGCCTTGGTTTTCATTCCCAGTAAGCATTGTAACAAGGCAGACACAGACCAGTAATACTCTCCTATGCAATAGCATGTTACAGTTCTCTGTTCAATAACAGTAAAAAATGCTCACAGAAAATCCAGATAGCAATCACTAAGCAGCAAACAGAATCAAACAGATGGTACAGTACCAAGTACATGTAGTACCACTTGAAGTACAAGCTGGCGGTTCTTAGTAAAAGAAACTTGAAGTGAAGAACCTTAACAGTTATTTTTTTTTCTTCTCATTCCTTGCCTTTCACTTGTGCTCCTTTACATGAGTCTATTTTCCCTTTTTATTCTGTAGCTATGATACTGAATGCTTCCAGTCTCAGCCAGTGATCTCAGGATGCAAACATTAAATGAAAAGTTTTTCAATTAATTTTCAGGTTGGGTGATCAGCCAGAAGTGGGTAATACATAGGTGCAAATGGCTAGTGGGTATTAGGACAGCAATTAGTTTTTACTTCCAACAACCTGAAGCAGGGACTCAGCCATTCCACCTGTGGAGGAGAGGTCATGGCTTTTTCCATCCATTCTTTTCTTTTCCTTTTAATTCCCCAACTCCATAATCCAGCAATGTATTATGCAGTGCAGACCAGGAAGGTGGGCTGCAGTAAATGCTGCTTTATGGATCAAGCAGTAGGAAGTGCTGTGCTCTTCCCCGAGAGACTGAAAGCTTTACATCAATCAGCATACTGACAATGACAGCCTCTGAACTTACCTGTAGCATAGCCGTGTGGCAAATCATTATCCTGCATTCAGTTTTTTAAAGAATACACATAATTTGAACACTGAAGCACGATATGGCCATTTTGTCTGACTCTGAACACCTTTTTGATTGATCACCTTTCTCTACACAACAGGGAGGAGAAAGGATATATTCCATGCCTTTTGAATAAAGTGCCCAAATAATCTCACCTGCTATAAATGGCATGTGTGAATTTTTGTGATACAGCTCAACATTTGCACATAAATATAAAGGGAAATACAGGAAATGTCAGTCCCACTTAAACCACAAAACAAAATTGCATCAATTGTACCTGGTATCATTTCAAACAGAAATGGGGCAAACACATTTAGGGCTTTGGTTTGAATTGCACTGCTAGCGTTTTTTAAGTGTACTTTCTGTAGGTGAAGGAATAGAGTCGAGAACATGGTATTTCTCAGTCACCGACCAACTTATAAACATCTTAGCTGCAGATCCCACAATGAAATCTACATCATGTGCTTGTATGGATCTTGTCACAAGACTAGTGTTTTAGGACTGGAAGATGGCAGGTTGGGTTTGCATGTTATAGACAGAGGAACTCAAAGATGTATAGCATAAGTTTTTGGAAGCAGAGGGTTTACTTCATCAAATGTTGTCTTAGGACTGGAAAACATTGGAGCTGTCTTTAGTTTACCTGTGTGGGGGGGAATCTTGGACTTACTGAAATAAGTAGCACAAATTCCTAGTGACATAAGCAGAATCAGGATTTCACTCATGGATTTTGGATTCTGTTTCCTCAGGGATGAATTATGGCAATTAGCCACCATTTTGAATAAGCCTAATCTTGCTCCTACCTCCCTAGCATGGAAGGGAAGCTTGCAATCTGCTCCCCCTCTTTAAGGGTGATGTTTGACTAGCTCCACAATTCAAGATGAATTGTCTCTGGGTTGGCAGAAGGCAGGGTGGAGTGGCACCTTATAAACTATTCAGAAATGTATACGTTTTCACAAGCAACAGCTTACCTTGTCAGATACTTTCTCATGACTAAGTTATACAAGGAGGAAAAGATTGGGTTAAAGAACAGTGAAGCAAGAGATCTGCCTACCTGTGAGACAAGGTAAGATAGACTTCTAGCATCCACAGAGACTTAAATAGCTTAGTTGATACATCAACAAAGGTGAGATGGACATGTAGGAGAGAGGGAAAGGTGAGATGAGTATAACAATGGAGAGGGACCTGTGAACAAACTTGGTGTCAGCTCCTGGGGGGGGAAGAGTCTGAGGAGAGTCTGAAAACTAAGGGGAATGAGCATCTCAGGAGTTTTGTGGCTGAAGCCTGGAAAGTATGAAGGGAACAGCTGAGTATTTGTGGTGTGCTCTGAGCTGTGTGGGTTGGACTGGGGACAGAGGAGAAGCTTTCCTGTTCCTCTGACCCCCTCTGGCCCCTCTGGAGTGGGGCAGAGAATTGCTGGCTGGTTGGCCTTTGCCCCAGAAAATATCTTTACTGAGGAGATTGTCTGCTGCACTGCTTGTCTCCCCAGCAAAAGATGGGAGTGGACCTCTCCAGGACCTGTATGCTCATCCCTGGTGTCAGGGCAACAGGAAAATAGGGAATATGGGAGGCCAAAAGGCTGTAGTCTCAGAGTGGGCAGAAGCCTGGGCTCCCCACTGGCCTTTGAAGCCTTGCTAGGTTGGCTTCAGAGGACAAGCCTGCAACGATCCCATGCAAACCACCCCTTGGAGAGCAATCCACTTCGTGACAGACTGTGCTGGGGCAGGGGTTGAAGTGCTTTATATCTACTCTACTAGAGGAAGTATTAGGTGGTGGCACTGTCTTAGGGATTTTTCCTGTGTGCTGATTTACACACTCCCTTCACGAGAGATTTGCAGAAAAACAGGGAGATAAGAATACTCTAGTCATACCCCTCATTCAGTTCCCTGCTCTAGCATCCCTCTTCCTCGCTATGGGTGTGTGAAATGGGTCGTTGAGGTACCAGGCATGGCTCATGAAAGCTGTGATGCTGGTGTGGATGAAGCATCCCACAGAAGTGCGGGAGCCCCCCGCATGCTTGGCAGCGGACCTGGAAGTGTACCAAAAGTGCTTCCGGTCCACTTCTGGATCCCCCAGGGAATGCGCTGGGGGTTCCTCCTATGCCCCTCCCTAGCTTGGCGATTGGCCTTGGGGGGACTCCGGGTGCCCCCCCAGATCCAGGAGACACCAGTTGCTGAGCTGGGGGGGGGTGGAGGTGCCCCCCAGCGCACTTCCCGGCAGACCTGGAAGGACTTCTAGTCCACTTCCAGGTCTGCTGCTGAGCACACCGGGGAACTCCCTGCACTCCTGCGGGACCCTCCATCCACCCCACCATTGCAGCATTCACAAGCAGTCTGCTAGCTTGAGGTATGTAGAAAAAACATTTAAAGCTGTGTCTATGAATCTCTCCGAATTGATTAAGATGGTTCCGATTTGATTTGGAGCAATCAAAGGGTCTCCTGATTCAATTCAGATTCAGAGATTTGGCCACCGAATTGGATCAAATCTCCACCGAATCGAATCAGGGACCAAAGCTTCTCACAGCCTTATGCCTTGTCACTGCTTTCTCTCTGCTTTGAAACTCTAGTATCCATAACTATTGCAGAAGTGTTACAGGAATTTCCCTGTTGTTTTTGCCTTTTCTATGGTCCCTTTGCACTGCTTTAGCTTGTGGTACCTACAAGATGGGATTTCTTGGGATTTGCCCGAACAATAGAAGATTAAATGGTTGTATGCAAGTACCATACATATTACCTATTTATCTACAAACCAACAAGCATTCCACAAGGAGAGAAGACTTTGTGTTCTTGAGGGTGTGATTTCTGCTATGAAACTGGTCAGATCCAAGTGCAAGACCTAATTTTTTGTTAAAGCCAGCATCCAAGAATGACTTCTTCCTTGCACCCAGTTAATGATAGGGAGATTTGAGAGCAAATTATAAAAGAAAGAAAAGAAGAAAGAAGGTGATGTATTCAGAGGTTGAGCATTGTCACCAATTTCTATATCAGAAGATGCTAACTTCATAATTTTGTTTTGTATTTACACACTAGAAAGGTATTGTAGAATCAATGAGATAAATTCTTCTTGAGTTTTTCCCTGTTCTCTGGCTTTACAGAAGGTGCCTCTAGGAGATGGTTGCATGTACTCCTGCCAGCACCCTCTATGCTATGTCTCAGTGACCCTCATTCTGTCTGAAGAGGCCTGGAAGTGACTTCCTTTGCAGTTGTCTGTCAACATTGCTCCACACTTAAGCCAGAAGGGATCACCTCAGACTGACAATAGCTAGACAATTGACTTTGAAGTCAGTCATAACTTTTCCTGCCTAAGGATTGCAAGATTTTGCATTCCTAAGGACTGGAAGCATTACTGTAAGTTTTAAATGTCTTTATGACAATAAATCAAAGATCTGATCAAATGTAAAGTGCCAGAAAATGTCAGATGTGCTTTCTATATCCAATAACAGACTGATAGTTGACATGTAAAAGTTAGATCTTACTACTTTGTTTTTTCAAGTTAATGCTTTTTACCCTACAGCCATATTTGTACCCAGGCAAAATTGACATATTTACCTTTCCTTCTTTCTATACATCAGTGTAAAGTCAATAGGATTATTTAAAGCATTTAATTTTAAACAGAACAATATTGCATGAATAGAATGATTAAAAATATGTTACGGAATACTCTCCTTAATTTTACTGTAAAGTAGGATATATGACTTCTCCTGCTTTGTTTTACTGAATACAAAAGGAAACAACTTATTTTCCACATGTATTTATGGACAAGTGCTATCTTGAGACATATTTCTATTTGTCTCCATGTGAATATGAGAAACACAACAGGAAACATGAAAAGTCATTCTTCCTGAAACTTCTTCCCTTTCAATACATGCAGAAGAATATATATAATTGTTTCTTGAATGACCTTCACAGTCTTTGTGGAATGAGATTGTTGTCTGTGTAAGGGAGACCATCCCCATTTTATTCAAACTGATTGTACCTTCATTATAGTATTTATGTAATTAATTGGAAATGATCAGTAATCCTTATGCAAACAAGAAACATTTGCTTCTTGGGCAGGTGGTCAGCATGAGATTTATGAAATAGACACAAATATTAATTTGTTGTAGAATACACAGGCTAATTATTTTACCTGATATATGTACATGTAAGTTGCCAAATATAGTTGTGGATGACAAAAAATGAACTCTAGATGATATGTGTTAGTCATGGTGTGTAGTACATGATTGTAGGGAGCTCATTTGCTACAAGAATGAGGGTGGCATTTATTGAATATCGTAGGGCTAAAGTTCCTTTTAAGCCTGCAATTAATCCTGCCTTTTCCTGTGATAGCATAACAAAATACCCGTTTAAGATCCTAGGTATTACACACGAGAATATTAATAGTGTTTCTATGATACCTCCTTGTTATAATTCTATTTTGGTGATATACAAGAGACAGCTAGATGTCTCTGCTACTGAAACATTTCTTTTCAATAGTATATGCTTTGTCACAGTGTGTGTCCTATTCCACAGAAGCTTGACTTTTTTCTTGTTTTCCAGTTAAGGTCTAATTTTGCACCACTGAAGGAGTGGGAACTTTATTGTTTATTTCAATAGGTGCAAACTTCACATAGGTGCAAATGAATAAACCAAGTGAAAGCCCAAGGATATACTTTCTACTGAAGGTGCATTTGTGTAAGTTGGGAATTGCCCAAAGCAGAGCTTGGGCTGTTCAGTTTTTCCTGATTGTTTTCTTTGAAGATTGTGTAAGAGATGTAAATGCTTTATATTTTATTTAGTCTACAAAGAGTATTAATTTTAAGTATCTCTTCAGTGCCTCTTGTAATGCAATTTGATTACTTTTGGTAACTTAGAGTAATATTTAATAACTGTTAGTTTTCTTTTAGAGAGTTCTTCCCAAAGAAACAGGAGTTCTTACAGCTACATGGATAATTAACTTGAAGCTTGTCTGTCTCTTGGGGAACATCAGATATGTAAATGAGGAATTTAAGTCTTAACAAGACATGCTAGGGAATCACTAAAAGTTTTATTACACTAAAGTAATCATATTAAAAAGCTAAATGTTTTAATATATTATTATAAATCAATGTATTTTTAAAGAGCAAATATGTGTTTTCTATTTAGCTATGTAAGATCTGAAAAAGATATAGGTCTTCAGTTTTTTGGAGAGATGCAGGTGACATTCTTAACTCAAAAGTAAACACTGCCCTCAGGGAAATATTCCAAATTACATTCTACTCTATTTTCTTCCTCTATTGAATCCATATGATACAAACTCACATAGTATAGAACAAGAAAATATATATCAGAACTCAAAAGGATTCTACTTCAATGAATTTGATAATGTCCAGTGGGATATGGTCAGCTAAGCCTGATGAGTAAAATTTCACCCAAGATGCACCAGTGTAAATGTGATCAAAGCCAATATTCACCCAAAATGTTTACCACCTGGTAGCTGTTCAATTTTTTGGCCCAAGAAAGAGCAGTTATTACTACTCTAGCCTATTTCTACTACCCTGACTACATTGTAACCTTTCACATAAATCACCATAAAAGGTCACACTGTTAGCATATGTATAGACAGTTTTAACAGAGGTTAAAGAGTTCATAAAAGCTACACAACCTGGCCCAGGAAGATGGACTTTTCAGATCAGCATCAAAGAAACATTGCAAAGTGGGACAGTAAAAAGAGTTGTTTGTTTCTAGACAAAATACAGCATGGAAATTGCTACCACCTGCTCAGTCTTCTCAGTCTAGCACATTTTGTGTGGACTAAATGTACTTAAAAGAAACATTTAGGTAAACCTCATATATCATACAGAATATTTTCTTTTTGGATTAAACAAAACATGTAAGCAAGTGTGTAATTTAAGTAAATAAGTAGCACTGTTTACTGCAATGAAGTTATTCACATGCTTAAAATTATGGACTGGTTGAACAGTTTTGCTGGATCCGGGCCTAAATAATCAAGCTGTCTAGTAATGAGGCCATCCATCCATTCAATATATCACCAAAGGATGTAAAATGCAGCAATGATTTCAATTTATAGGGGTTTGCATGAACATTTTATTTGGTTTTCTTCCACCTGTATTTGCATGTAGAGCTCAAACAAACTCAAAAATTTGAAGTGAAGTTTGTTTTCCTAAGTTTTGTCTGAGAATCATCTGTATCACAATACCATAGCTGAGCTCTGTTTGATTACTTAAGTAAACATGAGCTATACTTAAGAAAACCCTCTTCTAGGTTTGCCTGTATTCTGGTTTGCTTGAAACATTTCATATAGGTCTACTTAGTATTCTGAAGTAATTAAAGAGATTATAAGTTATTGTTTGCTATTTTTCTATTCAAGGAGTAGAACCATAACTAGTAGGATATGTGCCCTGGGCAAACCCAGCTGGAAAGTGACGGGGTGAGGAGGGGAACTGCTGCTAAGTGATGGAGAGGAGGCGATGCCAAGAGTGGGAGTGGGAATCTTACCTGCTCTGGGGACTCAAAGTCCCTGACTGCTGCTGCTGAGGTCAATCTATCCTGTTATTATTGCTACAGATGCAGCACAGCATCCCTGTATGCTGACTGTTGCATCAATAGCTGTGGTGTGGGATGGCTGTTGCTTCCAGGGCCTGGACTCCTAGGGGGCCATCACTCTGGTGCCCCAATCACCCACCCCAACTTACTCTACTGCCAAGGGGGGTTAGAATCCTATTTGCTCTGTATGCACACTTCTCATTAAAGTCAAGAAGGAAGAATGTTCAACGGATGAAGCAGTGAGCTCTTCAGTTTACAAGAAAATGGAGAAGATGGTTGCATTGTTTGTGAATACGTGCTTATTGCCATCCTGAAAATGAATTGCCTATTTATGGGTGACTCCCCATAAGTTTGTATCTAGATACTTTTCAGAAGCATAAGGTGAGGTTAAGGAAATTGCTTGCAGTAGGGTTGGGAATTCATGAACTGGAAAAACGTGACTGTGGATCATAAATTGCTTTCGGTGTTACTAATTTCCAGGCATGCTCTGTGTAAAAGGTGAATAAATTAATTTACATGATTTGCGAATAGTACCACTGGAACTCAAGAGTAAAGAATTGTATATTGTGTATTAATGCAGATGCTAAAAATAGATTTGAATATAATTGAAATGCAAGATGGAACAGTTCTGATCTGCAGCATTCATTTAATGCTGTATTCACTAAGTTTACCTCCTCTCTCCCTAAAAAAGGAACAAAAATCTCAATAAATACAGTAGGTAAACTGAAATGAGCCTGAGCAATTATTGATTTGCTCTTGGATGCATTTTGCTTGTAAAAGTGCAAAGAAAAAAAAAGAAAGAATAAAACAAGGGCAGACTATCCTCTGCATCTGGTGACTTGCTTATGTTTTGTAAAATACATTCACAATATGCATTGTTCAATCAAACAGACTGTTCTAATACAATATGACTTAGCTGTGAATATGTTCTGTAAATTTGGTTTTAGAGCTTGTTTTTTTGTGAGAACACACTATCTTTGATTTAATTTTTTCTGACACTGTGCCCACTGCACAGTAGAGAAAAAAAGTGTAATTGTAGTTTTGTCCTTTACAGCACAGGACAAATAAATGTCAAAATCAAATGGTGGTGTCCCCCAAGGGAAAATATACTTCAGTTATGAAATATTCTTACTCAGTTCCCATTGCTATTCCTATGAACACCTAGGTGAAGCTGCCTCAGGACCTAATCAGATGCTACTCATTTGCATATAATAAAAATCGTGCAATGAGGTTTTAGCCATTCTGAGGAAAAGTGCATAATATATCTTTAAAATGGTCTGGTGTAATACTGGTGTTACTGTGACTCTGGGTGACTGGTTGCTAGCGCTTGAACCAGAATACTTTGACAAGACCTGGTCTGAAATGAATGTTTGTGTGTACTGTTGGTGTTTTGTTAGTTTAATGTGAGGTTTAATAAACATGCATGAGGATGGCAATGTACCATTAACTGTTACGTTTCTTGAAAATGCTGTGATATTGATAAAATGTCAGACTTCTGCTTGGGAATGGTGATAACAATTGCATTTACAAGGGAATCATTAAGGAAGCTTTAAAAGGAGACTGACTCAAAGGAAAGGCTGTCCTTGGGCATTATTAGCACTCTTAATTGCGTTGTTTCTCAGAGCAAGTGAAAACCAGTCATTGTTGGTTCATGAATCTGTTTTGCACCTTTGTGATGGGAAACCTAAAAGCAGTGCATTTGTAGTCTGGGATTTTTGTTTTAAAGCCAGATAGGTAGAAAAAACCATATAAGACCAAATTAATTGACCTTCACTAGGGATATAGCTAGCTGCAACGTTGTCCATTGAAACAATTTCACTTGAGAAATGCTATTTTGGTTAAACACTTTTTTCATGAAATCATAATGATTTTGAGAATACTTGTTCAAAAAGGCAAAGGGAAACATTTTTAAAGTATTAAAGGTTTCTCCTTTGACATTATTGAAATGCACTTTTAAAATTTTTTCTTTCAGAACAATATTCTGCTTTGAAATTTACTTTATTTTACATAACTTATTTGGGAAAAGGTCAAAATTGAAAGGAAATATTTAAAATTAATGCTTTAATTGGCCCAAATCAATATATCCCAAAACTGCATTTTGTGAAACAATGTGAAAGTTTATCTTTTCATCCCAATTTGGACCAATAAAAGTTTTAAAATCTCAGCATTTTCCATGGGGTAGAAAATCTATTTTATCACTAACTCTAATTCCAGCAATTAATCTGTTAAATCATCAAAATATACTAGTTTCCAAAACATTTCACTTGTAGTGTTTTTTTCCTTTGTTGGTCAGGTTTGGCATCTTATTGTTATACCTATATTACCTAAATCCTCAGATCCCTTCACTGGATTCCTGTATATTTTCATGTTAAAGTCCATCTTCCACTCTTATCTTCAGGTTTAGAGGTATTCATCAGATATTTTGGTTGTGCTCCAATGATACCAGGGTAGCATGCACAGCTATCATGTATAGAATCATAGAAAAGCAGGGCTGGAAGAGATGGACCTTCAGAGGTCATGTAGTCCAGCTCCCTGCCAGAGGCAAGATCATCCCTATCCAAATGATCTCACACAAATTCAAAGCCATCCTATACAAATCTAATTCTTTTTAATCACTGCTCTCATGTCCTCCTCCTCCACATTATGCTTGGTATACCCTCATAGCTGTTAATCCATTCCCAACCTCAGTCTCATGATTCTCTACAACAATGGTTCTCAAAATTTTTAGACTCAAAGCAGCTTTTGTTGGACTTCAGAGATCCTTTGGAAATGGTCAACTCTCATTTTTCACGCATTTTTTTAGTACAGAGAAATAATAGAACAGCTCTTCTGTTGGAAAGAACTCAGAAGAAATACAACTTAGAAGAAACACAACAGGTCTCTATGTTTCTTTCTGTTAAGATGTTTTAGAAGTCTTTTCTTGGCATTAGTTTCAAAGGGAGGAGAGCTTGCCTGACTCAAGTCTCAAGAACATTCTGAAAAATCCATTCTAAAAACATTCTGACCTGTTGAGACTATGGATTCTTATTTGAAATCTCTGGGTTGCACACCTAACAGTGTACAATGTAAATAATGCAAATTTGTTTGAGGATTTTGTGTGGATGGTAGTTGGGCAAAGACATTCAGACAAGCACAGGTTAAAACTTCAATAGGGACTAGTTTCATAGTTGGTAGGGTCGGAAGGGACCCGAGCAGATCATCAAGTCCGACCCCCTGCCATGGCAGGAAAGAGTACTGGGGTCAAACGACCCCAGCAAGGTGATTGTCGTGCCTTGTCTTAAAGACCCCCAAGTTGGAGCCACCACCACTTCGCTTGGAAGTTGGTTTCAGATCCTAGCCGCCCTGACAGTGAAGTAGCACCTCCTGATGTCTAATCTGAATTTACCCTCTGCCAGCTTGTGACCGTTATTTGTAGTCGCTCCTGGTAGTGCTTGGGGGAACAGGGACTCTCCCAGTGCCTGCTGGTCCCCTCTGACTAGTTTGTAACAGGCCACTAGATTCCCCCTCAGCCTTCTCTTGTGGAGGCTGAACAGGTCCAGGTCCCGTAGCTTCTACTCGTAGGGCCTGCTCTGCTGCTCCCTGATCATGAGAGTGACCCTCTGGAATGTCTTCATGTTGTCCACATACTTCTTGAAGTGCGGCGCCCAGAACTAGACACAATACTCCAACTGCTGCCTGACCAGTGTCGCATAGAGGTGGAGGATCACCTCCTTGAACCTGCTTGAGATACATCCACCTCTCCCCCCTGGGGAGGAGGCTCTTCTCAGCCAGGCTGGCTGACCTGCTCCACTGGGCTTTAAACTAAGCCTGCTGGGGAATGGGGGGACTACTGCCACTGCTGAGCTGCAGAGCAACCCTTGCAAAGCCAGCAGACCAAGGCACTTAAGGGAGCCCACCCCTGCCCCAGCCCTGGCACAATCTGTGGGCAAGGCAA
>NW_017728931.1:98298391-98321422 GCF_001723895.1 Crocodylus porosus
CCTAAGCATAACCTCCCCTGCTGGACCCTCGTGGACATGTGCCAGGATAATTTTCTCAAAAAACTTACCCAGGATTGAGGTAAGACTAACGGGCCTATAGTTTCCCGGGTCCTCCTTCCTCCCTTTTTTGAAGATGGGAACCATGTTGGCCCTCTTCCAGTTCTCTGACACCACACCAGAGCACCACAAATACTCGTAAAGCTGTGCCAGGGGTCCCGCAATGACCTCAGATAATTCCCTCAGTACTCTGGGGTGGAGATCATCAGGACCAGCTGATTTAAATATGTCCAGTCCCTCCAGAAGTTTCCTGACTAGATCCTCAGTGACCCTTGGCCTGGGTGCGCCTCCCCTGGGGCCTGAGGGGGTCCCAGTGTGGGGGCTGATCTGGTCCCTGCTCAGGAAAATGGAGGCAAAGAAGTTGTTAAGTAGGTTAGCTTTTTCATCTGGCGTGACAACCAGATTTCCTAGTGTGTCTTGCAGGAGCCCCACATAACCCGGCATCTTCAATTGCCTGCTACATATTTAAAAAAGGACTTCTTGATGTCCTTGATCTGGGTAGCTAGTCCCAGTTCCATCTCTGCCTTGGCCTTCCTGACCGCCCACCTACAGCCCTGAGCAACCGCAGTATAGTCCTCCCTGGTGATGGCCCCTCCCTTCCATTGGCTCTATACCTCCTTTTTAGCTAGGAGACGTTCCCGAATGCTTTTGGTGAGCCATGGGGACTTTTGCACCCTCCTGCCCTCTTTGATCCATGTTGGGATTACCTCCCTTTGGGCTTGGAGTATCATCTTCTTAAGAAGCGACCACTCTTCTTGGACACCCAAATCCCCTCTGCTCCGGGACCTCAGAGCCTCCCTGACTATTCTTCTTAGCTCATTGAAGTCCACCGTGCTGAAGTCTAGGGCTGCTGCTTTGCTGCAGGCCTTTGCCTCCTTGCCCTGGATGGTGAATTCCAGCAGGCGATGATCTCTGTCACCCAGGTGGTCAAGCACCCACAGCCCCCTCACCAGGTCATCGTCCATGGCCAGCACCAGGTCCAACAGGCCATCTCCCCTCGTGGGGCTGGACACCTTCTAGGTTAGATGAAGGTCCTCCATTTCGGTTAGGAACCGCTGTGATCGGTCAGACCTGGCTGACTGCTCTTCCCAGCAGATGTCTGGAAAGTTCAGGTCACCCATGATGACCACATCTTTTGACCTAACTACCTCCGTGAGCTGACTTAAGAATTCCTGGTCTAGCTCTTCCCCTTGGTTGGGACGTCTGTAGTAGACCCCCTGCCCCATTAAGTCCCTTTCCCCTTGACTGCCTTGTATTCTAAACCAGAGGACTTCAGTGTGCCCCTCCTCTGACCCTGTGCTGGGTGATGAGGATTTGTATTCCTCCTTGATGTAGAACACCACACCCCCACCTTTGCTGCCTGTCCTGTCCCTCCTGTACAGCATATAGCCCTTGATATTCACTGCCCAGTCATGCATTGGGTCCCACCACGTTTCTGTGAGCCCCACTATGCCTGGGTTGGTGTCAGCTATCAGGAGAGTAAGTTCCTCCTGCTTGTTTCCCATACTACGAGCATTTGTGTGGAGGCATTTGAGGCCTCCTGAAGATGTGTGCACTGGCCCCCTAATCTCAGCATTGCCCTGGCCCCTGTTGCTTACCTGGGTATTTGTTCTGCTCGTTGGTCTAGGCTGGGCTGTACTTCTGGGTGCCGCTTGGTTTAGTGGTCCAAGGCTTCCTCCGCTCTCATCTTCCCCTTCCCCTGACCAGCCTAGTTTAAAGCCAAAGTTAGACTACAAGATCTTTGAGGCAGGGCTTCTGGAGAGCTAAATGTAACAACATGCTGCATTAAAATAAACTGTAGGATTGATAGCATAAACCTTCATCCTGGATTAATTGTACTCTTTGCATTTCTAGTTTGATTGCTATAGACCTAATACATCTTGTGGTGGGCTGATCATATGCATTTAACCAGGATGTTGCTGAGGAAGACTTTGTGGAAGCTGTATCTTATTGTCAAACTCCTACAGAGATGTCAAGCACCTTGCATTACATGTGTGTATTTACTCTGTACTCCTTATGCACCCTGTTTATGCATATCTGAAGCACAAATATAGAAATATATGGGGACATCTATCAAGCAGTGTTTTTCCCTGTTTTTCCTGGTTACTAGTGTTATTTAAAGAAGCTCTCTCCCTCTCTCACTGCTCATCCGACTTGTTCACCACCACCATGGTATATCCAGAAGAAAATGAGGAAGAGAGGTAGAGGGGCGAAGAGGTAGAAAGGGACCCAGTTGATGCCTACATTATTTTTCCACTGGTAAGTAGCCTTTGGTGAAATGGAAAGAATGGTATTAGAGCAGTTCAGTGTATACAAAACAACACTGATGGATGTTGTTGGAGTTTAAAGGAAGGCGAATAAAGAGATAAAAGAGAAAACGGTGGGAGGGAAAGATATAGGGTTGTCTTGACTCTTGACATTGATGCACATTCACTTATCTCCCTACCACTCTCCTTTTTCAAATGATCAGTTAAGAAAACACTTTCTGCTGATATCAAAAGCATCATTATTAAGTTTTAGAATCAACACTATGGTGAGCTGAATAAAGGATGCAATATAGCCCGTACTTCTCCAAGTTTGGTTATCAATCTCTTTCCTCCTTTAGATACTGCATTAGTTTACAATCTCTTGATGTAATCATGAAGCCTAGAAATTCAATTTTTCCTTTAAAGAAATGTTTTTGACTAAAAGCTTAGATTCTGTAGAATCTGCCCAGAGCACATGCACTAATAAATACAGTATTTTCTTGCGTACAACATGCCCCAGAGTAAAATTTATGCCTTGTTTGAAAGGCAGAATGAAGAAGAAAAGAACTTTCCTTGTACTAAGTAACTGAGTAGCAGCTTGTTCATTGTTCTCAGCAGGAATCACATGCAGATTTGATTTTCACTTTTGCCTGATAACCACAGAATCTGTTCTTACTGTATTTCTAGCATATAATGTACACTGCATTTTCTAGCAACTGGCATTGGGGGGGAAGTGAGTACTTGTTGTATTCAAGAAAATATGGTATCTTAAGCAGGCCAGTCTGACCTACAGGTTAGGTGTTTGATACCACTTCTTTAAAGCATAATTTTATGTAGTGCTGTAAATCAGACAATGCGCACACAGCTAAGTTCATTTCTGTCTTTTCATGGTGTAGCAGCTGCAATATAAGTTAACAAATGAAGAGTTAGATTTGGTAGTCTGACTTTGAGGTCATGTTTCCGTACCTTTTGGGAAATCTATATCCTATGAAGGTAAAAACTTTTTTTTAAGAAGGTGCATGTTCTGATGAATCCCTCTAAGATGCTATGGGATGATGGGAAATTATTTAGGCAGTGATCTCAAAACCACAAGAAAATAAAAAAGTATTGATAGTAGTAATGGGCTCAGTGGACTACCAAGTTTGAAATTAGTTCCCTGACCATTGAGTTATTTTTCCTCTCTACAGGGAGAGAGGAGGTCTACATATCTGGTAAACAAGTATATTCTTTAATTTTGAAGAAGTATGGAGTGAAGATGGGGGCAGAAATTAGATATTAAATTCAGATGTGCAGCTGATGAAGTGCCCATACTTCTGTTGAGTTTGACTGAACAATGACAATTGCAACTAGGTAAAGATTTTCTCCTCAGTATTAACTTCTAAATAATTGCAGTTGTGGATCCATCCACACTGTAGTTTCCCTGCTCTCTGTCAATGATACCATGGTAGGATTCATTTCAGATCTGCTCTTTACACCTCTGAGGGCTTTTACATTTTCAGAAGTACCCCTGTGGGCAGGGCCCTCCCCTACCGTGGAGGGAGGGGCAAGTCTTTCTCTTATAAGTTTAGTGCTGTATTCTTGCAATAAGTCATCACAAATTACTGTAATTCAGACTGCTGAGGGATTTGGGGGGTGTGTTTTTTGGTTTTTTGTTGGGTTTGGGGTTTTTTTTGCAACAGTGAGCTTTGATGCTAGCACCTCATACTTAAGGTATATAGAACTGTGTGTCTCAAGTGATTCATGATATTTTGGAAATGTTTCCATAAACCAAAAAGAACTTATAAAATAAACAGGTGCATGGTTGCCTGCTTTTTCCCCTGTTTTGTGTGGTCAGTCTCATTTCTCAAAAGTATCACTACAATGGTAATGATCTGATAAAGTCAGATTTATTAAAAAGTTATATAGGTAAATTGTAGGTCAGTTCTATCTGTGAAATGAGACTGTGTGGTCCTCTGCTGCCTGGGAAATCTTTTTTTTTTTCCCCCCTGAAAGCTTCCATTGTACTCAATACAGCAGAGATTAAAAGCACCAGCTACCTTTTATTCAAAACATTTTTGCTTTAAATTACAACAGGTTGTTCTGCAGCCAGACATGTGAAAGCCACATGCTAAATAAACTATATTACAGAGAGAAGGGTGTTAAAAATCCCCTGAAGTTGCAGAAATATGAGAAGCAGAGAAGAATATAATTTTGGCAATTGTAGTTAATACCATAAAGCCAAACTGAGCTTTGTCTCTGTGGTATTTTAGCCAAGAAGACATATGGCTTGAATGTAGTTCAAGTATATTCCAAACTAAGCCATTAAAGGGGCTCATTAGTAATTCTAAACAGTTCTACAAAACCAGACTTATGCTCCAAATAGTGAGTGAGTGAGGGAATACTATATATGTACATATAATTTAGCATATTTTAAATATTTTTAATAATTCCTCACTTTCTGGGGATTAGCAGCATGGTACTTGATTGCCCCATGGGAATATATTTAAAAAAACAGTGAGAGAGAAAATGCACTAGTTTCTATGTCATGAACTGTATTAAAGTACTTTGTCAAAGCTAGTAGATCTATAGACAATTTAGCCAAACCTATTGCTTGTGTAACAATAAAGGTATGTCACAGATACATTTGGCTCATCAAGCTGAAGCACTATTACTTTGTAAAATTTCTTACCTGCTAAATATTTATAGTAATTTACTTAATACATCTGGTGTTTGTAACCACAGTACTTGACTAGGAAGGAGAGAGCTCCGCCATCAGCTCAGGTGAAATGATTTGATCACGTAGAAGAACACTATAAGGTGGTGCATGTGTTTAGATGAATTGTGTGACACTGTCACTTCTGTACAGAGCACTCTAATTTCTGTAAAGGGTCTCAGTTTTCAAGCACTTTACTTGAACAAGAAGATTTAATTTATTTGTTATTTTATGAAGCATTTTTATGTGTAGAAAAAGTGCTACTTGTTTGCACATGCTGGTTATGTGGCATTCTTACATGATTTCATGCTTTGCTGATGGAAAATTAGACCCTTGTGTATTATAAAAGAATAGAAGATAGCTATAGAATCAGGATGCGATTGCCTGAGGACATTCTGTTGACAGCTAGAAATATATACAGACAAAGCAATGTCACTGGATGCTAATGTGAGCTATACAAGTTGATGAGTACTGTAAATCCCTGTAAAAAGACAAGCCTAAACCCTTTTATTTTGCAGGTTTTTGCCTCTAAAATTACCAGGTAGTAACACTTCTAACAGTTTTGTTAAATGAAACTATTATTAATGTCTTATAATTATCTATCTGCATGAGTATATAGCTAGGCATCATCTTTATGATTAGAAAAGAAAAATAATCTTTGTTGAGGGCCAAACCTTGACTCCCCATTCAGGTGAAACTCTCATTGACTTAAATTAATGTGTAAAATATGTTGAACTGAACCACTATTGGGTTTGGAGCAATGAAGTTCATATTCATTTATGTGAAACTATAACAAGACCTATCAAATTAGCTGTAGCAGAATCATAGCTATTCTGGCCTCCTTGTGCTTTCCCAGTAATTTTCAATAATCATCCTGGATGCACCACAGAGCAGATCTTGGTACAAAGGTGTAAATTTGCTTTTACTGACCCTAATTCCATCAGGACAATATTGTTTCATTCCTGAGGTTTAACTATTTACTTTACCCTTTGTTCTTTGAGAGGATCTTTTAACAACTCAACTCCCGTTGATTCTGTATTGATATTGTCTGCTTCAGTCTAGCTTTCTTGTTTATTTAAACTTTAAAGATATAACAAAAACATGGGAAGACAGACACAACAAATAAAATAGTTACATGCAGAATGCTTCTTAGTGATACTCACTTGTGCATCAAATATTTCCCCCCCTCTGCTCCAATTTAAGAGTAATCTTAATATGTCAGCAATATTTTTTTTCTTGGGATAAGAGATAAAGAGATAATTTTCTAAAGAAAAAGCTATAAACTGCAACATTTCTGTTCTCATATTTGTGGTGACTGAGAATAATTCTGGATTTATGATCATAAATTTCTTACCATATAAAGAATTGACAGTGTCAGAATTATCATAGCTATTTCCCCCTAATTTGGGGGAAAGAAAACTGCAATATGCTGTGTGCGGGAAAGAAAACTGCAATATCCTTCCTGGAATGAGATGTCTCTCTTTCTCCAGGGCTTCAAGGGTGTTCATACCCCTTCTCTTTAAATCTTAAAGCTTGAAAGAATTCATACAAGAAATGGCCAAACTGCTTGGAAAATATATGATCTCTCACTAAAAGGATGGGCTAAACTGAGGTTTGGATTGTAGCAAATGTTATACCTGTATTTAAAGAGATGTTACATTTGTATTAAAGTCCAGTAAGACTTCCAATTGTACCAGGTAATTTGGTTGAAACAATAATTAAAAATCAAATAATAAACCACTGGAAGTTAATCATGTAATAGATATGACTAGCAGAGTCTCTGGTAGGGAAAACCATGTCTCACTAATCTATTAGAATTCTTTGAACATGTTAGAAAAGAAGAACTGGTAGATCTACTTAGTCTTTCAAAAGGCTGTTTACAACAAGAATATTAAACATATGGCCTTCAGGTTGGAACTGACCAGTAGAGCCAGGACATTTGACCTGCAGCCTCAATGGGGAAGGGGAACCTTCCTGTGTCTATAGCCAAGCAGCTGGGTGAGAGCTGGGCCACAGTTGTTTCTGCAGTGGAAACCAAGTGTCCAGATACTAAACCTCTTCCCACCGGGTTCCACACTGAAAGGTGGGAGAAAAGGGGGCTGTGGGCTTGATCCAACCTGTAGGGCTGACCCTGCAGCCTTTCTCCAACCCATGAACCTAACCTACATGGCTCATCTGGCTTGCGAAGCCAGATGAATTTCCAGGTGAGTTTGACACCCCTGGTTTACAAGTAGGTCATAGGCCACTAAAGGAAGCAAATGTTTATTAGGCACAAAAGAAAGACTTGTCATTGATTAAAACGTAGCTGAAAGCAGGTAACAAAGAACTGAGAGAAAGAATCTGTTTTATAATGGGAAAAGTTAACAATAAATATTTTATATTTTTATGCATTGGCTGATAAAGTCTGTTTGTTGATAATTCAGAAAGGAATATATACCCTGAGTAAGAAGGAACTTGGTAAAACTAAATAAATAATGCATCCTCTAGAGAAAGGAGATTGGCACTTCCTCTTTTTGTCTTATGATATAAGAACAAAGGGATGATCCATTAAGTAGAAAAGTGGTAAATCCAAAACTGTTATATGGCTTTTTCACATAAGGATTGATTAGACTGTGAAACTCACTGCCACTTGGTGTCAATGAGGTGATGAATATAACAAAATTTGCAGAGGGACTGAAATGCATTTGGATAACAAATACATTCAGAATTATAATAGTTAGTCATAAAAATAAAAAAGAAATTATTGGAAGGGACATAAAACCTCATGTTTCAGGATTTCATTTTCATGAAGGAAGACTGTTTCACATATGCTTCTTGTAGGATTTCTTGCTTCTTTTATGAAGTATCCACTGCTGGCCAAACAGGATACTGACCAAGATAACCGATTGATCTGGTCTAGTATGACGATCCCTATGTCCCTGTGGATCTCTGAGGTACTTTCCTACTGCTTTCTGAACAATCAGCTTTTCCTGCGCTCCACTGGAATATGAATTTTGTGGGGCTGCTCATTGTTTCTAAATGTTATTTACTCTTTGTTTATAGGGTTCATATTGCAGAAGAGGGCAAATGCTAACACCTGGATACTGGAATGCAGGAAGTTTAAATCTGCTATTACCTACTGGACAGTCTGTACATATAGTAAACATAGGCAGTCTTCTAAGCTAGTTACAGACATTCAAAAAGCCTGAGGAGGAATCGATCTACGTTATGCAGTTTTCTGTAAGCAGTGTAGATTGGATCAGTAGCAAACAGAGTACGTATTGCCCTTTGGTTGAGGGGATAAATCTTAGACTGGGTTCCACCATTTTTAAAGCAGTCTATGTATGCTGAACTTCTGTTCTGTTACACATATAGACTGGTTTCTGATTACTTGTACCAGTAAAAGTGGTACCTGGCCCTGATGTCTGGTGAGCAAATCTGCTCTGATGTCTGCTTTTCTGACCTAGAAATTATTATTTCTTCCTGAGCAATGAGTAAGTAGCTGCTCACATCCTCCCTCACTTAAGCTGTGCACTGCTAGCAAGCTGATCCTCTGTGGAAGGTCTCTGTGGAAGACAGGAATTTGCATTTTGAAACAATGAGCAAAGGCGCATGAATAAATATGTAGTTCTGCCTTCCATATCATAGAGAGTCATAGACCATCCTTCTTTTGCAGAATTCCACTTCCTTCTTTTCTCCTCTATTCCAGTATTTCAGGCCTGTTGTCTCTCAAAGGGGCTCCATGGACCTGTAAGTAATCATTAACTGTAATGTGAACTCCACTGCATCTTATGTGCTAAAAACCTACAACAAAAGAATGCAAATTCCAACACTCTTAAGTTAGAAAATGTCAGAATTAATCTTGTCTTTTCATATAATAAAAGTTGTTAATCAAATTTATGCATGGTACCAGCACCTTTCTCTGTTGTGTCTCTATAGTTAACATCCTGTTTTAGGGGTTTTTCTGTCCACTGTTTCCAAAAGTATACTTAGGACACAGACAGAAGTGACAACTTTCACCTGATCTGGCCCCAGAAAGAGATCTACAGCTATGACCAAACGTAAGTGCATGACTGCAAAACACTTTAAAAGGGCCCGAACCAGTGAAAATCTGAACTTTAATTGCATGAGGGTTCAGATGAACATGCTCCAAAATGGAGCATGTAACTTGTGTCTATGGACCTCCCAGCCTGTTGCTGTTTTCAGAATGAGAGCAGGGAAAGGGAACAGAAGGAGTTTTAGTCTGGGGTTTTTTCAGTCAGTGCAGGGTGAAGCAGGTGCATTGGAGGCCCCCCCCACCTTGTGGGGGGGCCCTAATCCACCCACTCACTCTCCAGCACTGGCTGGAGAACCCCTAGAATGAGATCCTTCTTCTCCCTTTCCCCCACTTGCATTCTGAAAAGTGTCGAGGTTGGGAGTGCAGAGTGGTATTGCTACAGAGACTGGGCTGTAGGCTCACAAAAGCTAACTTTTGTTGGGTCCAGGGGATTGTTGCAACTCATAGCGCTTCCTGCAAAGTGTTATGAGTTGCTATGGAGAGCTGTTCTTCTGTCTGCCCCCTTTATGCTAAATTTTAGCATATGTATTAAATACACTCTGGAATGGCAGCCTGTTTTTTATTATTTAATTGGATTTTTGTGAATTTTGAGGGACTGCTAAAATAAAGAACGTACATACAGAGAAAGTAAACTAGTCTGATTCTTTCCTTGGCCAATTCAGGTAAACTGATAGAGCTCCATTGAAAGCTTTGACATCTGTGTCGGTTTATACCATCATGTATTTTGGCACCATATCTTTTGTCACATATCCATCTTGTTATTTATTCCTTCTATTTAATATATTATTGTAATCTGCTTAATTTTATTTAGTATTAGTACATATAAACTATCCTAATTCAGAAGCAGCTGGCAAAATTTGTATAAAGCAACAGCGAAACAACCCTATTATATTGTGTGTGTGTGTGGCTGTGTTTGCATACATGCATGCACACCCCTACACACATACTTTTACATTGGATTTTAAAATATTTAATTGGATGTGCTTTATACAAACCTTGGCAGCTGCTTTTGAACTAGGGTGGTTTATGTGTATAATATAACATTATATATAAATCAGTATATATGCCTACATATATATGTGTGTGTGTGTGTGTAATGATATGACTGTAGATTTACAATAACCCAGGCAAGAAGGCAATGGTAGTGGAGACGACATTGGAACTAGGGAAAAATAAGAGTTACCATATAGCTAAGAAATAAGAGGAAGGTATTATGGCAGACTGGATATTGGAAGATAGCAGGATAGTGGCTCTCTTTTTTCCTTTCGTCCAACATACTGACAGTGTTCTTATCCCTGCCTCTTAAATCTGGAAGTGCATGGTGACAAGGACCTATTTAATTAAACACTTGAATTTGTGTCTTGCTCATGTTAGGTGAAAAGTGTTACCCATTTTCAGAAATGGCCCAGGGCCAAATTCCATCCTTAAAAACGCTTCTCCTCCCCCACTCACTGAATGTATCTGAAATCAAAATGTGGCCATCATAGTTGATAAGTTGTACGTGGATGCAAACCCCTAATATATTGTATGCTGTTATGCAATCTTAAAGCACTAGATGAACAGAATACTGGACAGGGCATACACCCCTGGAGCCACTAGGAAGACATATGGCATAATCCAAGACAGGTGTTTGTAAATCCAGAAGATCACATTAGGACCCTTAGGCTACAATCTGAATGACAGCAGTGGGATTTTGTAGTTTATCTAGGACCCTAAATTAAGTTGTCATCCTTAATTTGTGGGAGAACATCTATCGGGGTAAAAAGAAGTTAGAAACTTTCTCTTGCATTACAGTTTGGAATTTTTTCCAATTACTTTAGCCTACATTTTGCTTGAAGTATAACAGTTTAAAATAAAGCTTTCAGCTTTTTCTTCTGTAACTTAGTTTAGTTGTCTTTTTTCAGAAATAGGTGTCCAGCAAGCAGTGACTGGATATGGAGTTTTCTGGGACATAAACACATTCTTTAGAAGATGAATCATTTGAACACATGTTGAATAATGGAAACCTGGTCTGATTGATGAAATCTGATTGGCTTTGGCACATGTACATTCTAAAAGAGTGGATTAATGCATATAAACCATCAAGCTTATCTGAAACTACTGTTCAACACCGTAAACTGCCAACTTTATCATCTTTAAGCAGAAAAATACAGTTTTTCTTCCCAACAAAGACTTTTTATAAAAGCAATAAGGTAACTGCATGAAGTGTGGTTATCATGATATAATCACACCCCAGGGGGAATGAGAGGTGCTCGACTGCACCTCATGCTTTGTAATGACCCAGGGGTGTGATTATCTTATGATAACCACACTCCCTGTCATGCCTTATTGCTTATATATTCCACATGTCATAATGAATCCTGAAGCACTTTCTAGGTCTCATAGCAAAGGCAGTGACTTTGAAGTATGGGAAGTAGCCAGATTTTCTAGGTACATACAGATTAATATTGTATACATTAGGAAGAATTATGAATGACTACTTATCTGTACTAGCCGGGCCATAGTTTTCAACAGTTTCTGAAATCTTTATATTTGACATTGTGGTTCATTGTAATGTTCAAAATTGTTCTAAATACAGTGTAAGAGCTATGAACATATGACATCATATTTTGGGACCATCCAGGAGATAACATCTCTAACACAGCTAACTTGTACTTTCCTGGTAGGGTTATTCTATATGAAACAGATGCGAGTGTGTGATAATCTCACATAGGTTAGAAATCATTAGTTATCTTTTAAATAATAATTACTGTCATTGTGTCTACAGATTTCTGGATCTTGGTGTGCCAGAATAGGAGAGAAAGATAGAATGATCAGGTGTCTTTTACAATGCTGGCTGAATATCATATAAGCTTCTCTGTTAGTGGAGTCATATCAGAGATTTGTAGGTTATTTGGACACATCTATTTAGTTTTAAAATTCTACACTTTACTAATAAAAATAGTAATAAATCCTAATTAAAATGAATGGGGTTAATGGCAAGTCCATAAGGGACCTAGGAGATCAAGATCAAGGGTCTTCTGAATTCACAATTAGGGACTGACATAAAAGACAACAGGATAATAAACTAAGCAATTATCTTTGTTATACCTTATGATATAATCACACCACAGGGTGAATTTGCACCTCAGGGAATGGGTTTCTTGCTAACTTTGCAACCTTGTTAATCTGATATATATAGCAGTCAACACTTAATACTGCTCTGCCTGGCAGGAAAATCTACAGTACTGTTTCCTGCCTGTCACCATAAGCTGGTTGATAAGGATGATGGCCTATCATTATGACCACTGATGGGTTGATTCATTGTCTGCATCAGCTCTGAGATCAGCCAAGTTAACTGCAGGTCATGGTAAGGAAATCTGAGTGTCTAAAATAAAGCTTATTTAGCTGTATAGTGCACAAGTGGAATACTACTGATTATCATAAAGGTCAGACATGCACATTTTAACTGGTGGTAATGAGTAGTTTTAAAGATGTTTGAGCCTTTTCTTAATCTTGCCATGTCACAAGGCTTCTATTGTTATGCACCAAAGAATGTGCCTTTAATTGTACCATTTGCCCTATTGTATCTTGATCATAGAGCGGGTAGTGTGATGTTACTTGTGATAACCGCCTACCACATGTCCTAATAATTACTAGCCTTCAGTAAATTGCATAGTGAAGTAGCACAGAAGTCTAGTAAAACAAAGGCTCCAAAAGTTGAAAGCAATATTTAAATAGTTTCGTGTACTGTACGAAATTTGTGCTGAATATAAGATTTCTCAAAGCAGGGTATAAAAAATAAATAACTTTCAAGCCTGATTTATAAAAACTTCATAGACATTGGAAAGCATTTTAAAAGGTCTTACAACATTGTCCAATTAAGTGAATGTGAATGTTCAGATTGATTTAAAGAGAAATATTGAAAAGATACTGGGGACCTTTCATCAACAAAATTTATGTTTGTGCCAAATTATCTTAAGAACTAAGGTCATTCATTTGAAGTTACATGTAGAATGTGGCTTTCATGCAGAGGCTTACTAACCAAACTTAGGGTTTCTGAGGGATGTGCTCTCTTACAGTTTCACATGTAACAGATCTGAGCAATTAGTTCCTCTAATATTTCAGGAGAAGCAGCTATGTTTAACAATGACAAGTTCAAATAGTTCAGAATGGAGGCATCCATGAATATTACAATAGATACGTATAATGCTATTTTTATGATTTTAAAAAAAATCCAAGAAGAAAGCTAATTGCTCTTGATGGCTTTAGTACTAGTATGAAACTCAACCATGGTCTTTTTTCTTTAAATGTCTATTGATAATGAAATTTAAATGTAGTACTCTGACCTTTTCAGTCTTCTTTATTTTGTTTGTCTCACCGTATGTTTAAACTATTACTTTACAAATCAGCACTTTAAAAAGTATCTTGGAGGGGGATCATGGGAGATGGAATGGTTTGAAGAATCAAAGCAACTGGCTGCTTATTTTGGCTGCCGCTGATAATGAAGGTCTGGTAAATAAATTAGAGTTAAAATCAAGGCACCACTTAAATTAATGGCCAAATTTTTAATTACTTCAGATTAAAGTTTTGATTTTACAAAGTCCTATGGAGTGCTGAACATCATTAACTCCCACAGTTTTTAGTATGGCATATGATATCATACTAACATTGAATCATCCAGTGGATCTCAGAGTGAATGGATCCCTTCACATTTTTTTATCATGCCTTTTGCACTATATAACAGCAATTACTTTGTAAAAGTGAAATGAAAACGTATAATTAGTGTTCTTCATTCTCAGTTTTTTCACTGATAAATTCCCTGATTTTTTTTTAAGTCATTCAGTTTTTACTGATTTACACCCATTTTTCAGTTCAAATCCCTGTTAACCGGTATGAGTAGGGAATGGCCCATTCCCCATTCATGCTGGTTAATAGGGATTTGAACTGACAAATGGGTGGTGCTGGTAAGCTAAAAGTGTGCTGTGCTGGTTACCTGAGGCACAGGTTTCCAGCCAGACATTGGGGGCAGCCGGTGGCAGCAGCTGAATATAGAGTGTGTGGGGGGTAGTGGTGGCCATGCAGGGCTGGGGGAGGGTGGATGGAATCACTGCTTGGGGGTGCAGGGCTCCTAGCTCTGACCCCGGGTAGGGCGGGATGGGCCACAGGAATTGCTCCCGGAGCAGGTGGGTCCAAGCTGCACACTGGTGGCTCCAGCTTTGGCCCTGCCCTGGGCAGTGGGATCTGGGAGCTTTGCCGGGGGTGTGGGGGGCAGAAGGGAGAGCCTGGCTCCACTCTCGTTAGTGGGCACTGCACCCAGCCATTCCACATGGGCCCACAGGGCTGGAGCCACTGCCTGGGGGCAAATGGCTCCCGGCTCTGACCCCAGTTAGGGCAAGAAGTGCTAGTGAACTAGCACCCCCCGGGGGGTGCATAGCAGCAAGAGCCATGCCCCCCAACCCTGTGCCCTGCACCCACTGACAACTCCCCCCACTTTGCTGCAGCCCCAGGAGCAGCCAACAGGCTGTGCCATGCCCCTCCCTCCACCCCTTCCCTAGTCCTAGCCTTACTCCCTCCCCACCACTGATTTTTTTCCCTGATTTAAACTGATTTTTACCCTTTTCTTTCTTTTATCCTGATTTTATCCCAGGTTTTATGTCTTGAAGATAAATCCCAAAAAATTCCTGGATTTTTTTAAACTAAAAACCGAGAATGTGGAACACTAAGTGTAGTTAACAGGAACTAAAATGTTGTATCTTTTAATTTACTATCAAGTCCATTTTAGTATGGGTTTTAAAGAAAGCAAATAGTAATCCAATTTTAATCTACATATCTATTTCTCCTACTAACTGTGGCATGGATTACTAATATTTCTTTACAGTGGAAGTTAAAGACCAGATTCTTCAAAACCTCCACATTCAGGACAATCCTTCCCTAAGACTCTCTATTACCTTGCAGCTCTCCAAGATCTATACCTGCATTCCCTAGGTGGAATTTGGTCTGGCATATTTTGTACATGGGTGCACGTTGCGATTTAAAAGCTTGACCCTGAATGCCCTGCTTACCCTAGAAATTCACTGTTTTCAATGGGAGTTTTTGGTTAAAAAGTAATATAGAATCAGACCTCTTAATAAAGACTCTTTCTGAAGGCAAGCTTACATATCTTACATATCCCTCCAGGGAGGGAATTGAAGGATTATTTTACATTTTAACAATGCTAATTTTGGCAAAGGACTACAAGTTGTCTGTAGTAGTTTACAGAATCAAATGTGTATTACCAAAGAGTTCAAGTGAATTATAATTGGATGTAGAGAGTTTCATTTCTGTGTCCCTTGTTTGAAACCAGCCCAGGCTGAGTCTTTTACTCGTTAACAGAACATTATTAACTCAGTGGTCTGTATGAAATAACTTGCTGCTGTCAATGCTGTTCCTAGCTGATGGGTTTGTCCACATATCAGAGAATGCTGATCAAACCAACTCCTCCCTGCAAAAGCAAAAAACCATGAATACCCCCCGAACCAAAATAAAACTATACCCCACAGAAAACAGTAGCAAAATCCTTTGACATTACTTGGTACCCTTGGCAGAGAAGTCAAAGAATCAATTGGCATAGAGCCTGAGAGCTCACCCCTAGATGTGATCCATCCACATCAGGATTCAGGAGCATTTGTGTAAACTCTTTTCAGACATACTCTGAAGAAACTTTCACTTTTACTGCGCTGGTGCTTTACTTGTACAGTGGATAAACATATGACTTCAGATTTTAGCTGGGGGCGGAGGGGACACATTGAACTGATTCAGAAAAGAAATGGAACTTTCTGCCTACCTCAGTTGCATGTGGACCTGAATGCAAAATAAATGTTGTGCAAGTTAAAGGGCCAGTTAATTTTTATTTTATTACTTTCATTTTCCTGCACCTCTAGTCTTTGCAATTTAGGCTACTATTAAAAATAGGAATGATGCAGCTCAGACAGAGAGAACAGCTTTTTAAAAATACTTCTCATTGGATGGCCTTTGGACGCTGCTTCTGTACACACCTAAATCTGTCCACGTAACTCACACTAGTTGGACAAAATTAGAGAGATCTGTGTCAATAAATAACAAATGGCATACAGCAGAACAGTTCAACTTTTCAGAGCCTGGGGGCTGCACCAGTGGGAGCCACACAGCACAGGGGCACAGACTGCATAGCATGTATACATCCAGGCAGGCATTTCCCCACAGATGTGGTGTAGTGCCTTGCCTCATCTGCAGCTCCTTGAGGGCTTCCCCATGGAAGGATGCTGCCCAGAGCTCTGGGCTTCTAGTTCACGTGATACCATGGACTGTACCATGCTGTCTTGCCTTGCACCCTAAGGCTGGGTCAGGCAGTGGAAGCCATGTGAGGGATGGGAAGCCCCAAGACCTTGGCTGCTGTAGGTAGATCAGGGAACAGTCATGGTGGGGTGGGAGCCCAGGGCCTGCATATTAACCACAGTTGGATATCCCTGCTATCCAAGGTCAGATCCCAAGTCCATCTAGCCCAGCATCTTATATCTCACAGTGGTAGAGAGTGGAAGCCAAGGGCACAAGTGTTTATTCAGGCCTATTCAGACTGATTTGTTTCATGCCTTTTTTCCTTATGACTTAGTAGTTTTAACAGGCTTTAAGGGTGCTGACAGACATTCAGCTCCCCAGTCTAACTCATGGCGCTTCACAAAAAGTGCCATGAGTTAGACTGGCCTTCCCAACCCAACAGACATTCACTGTTAGGTCAGGAGGGTGGGGGATCAAGCTCTGTTTTGGAGATCCAGCCAAGGAGCTGTGATCCAGCCGAGGAGCTGGTGTCTGCAGCTTCTCTTCCTTAGCCCTGCTCCAGTACGGTCTGCACATTTGGGGAGGGGAAGGGAGGTGAGGGATCTTGGGCTGAGGTTTTTCCATCCTGTGCTGGAGTGGGAGCAGGTGGATGGAGGTAGGGGGCTCTAATCCATGCCCCCCCAGCATAGACTGGGCAAACCCCAGCCTGAGCTCCCTCCTCTCCTATAATGAGGGTTAATTTGTTGCACGATTGGGGACTTTTAAAGTGCTCTGCTCTGCAGATGTGTACTTCTGTCTGCTATGTAGACTTGGCTACTCTGCTGCCACTTCTGGTGGTAGTGTGTAGGAAGCTGTGTAAAGTGTTTAAGCATGTCACTGTAGGACACAATAAGTTTACAGTCTAGAAAGGGCTTGAGTTAGTGTTTCCATCTGAAAAATGAAAATAAAATGTGTCTCAGGGGAGTAATGTTAAGGGAATTTATTTTTTCTAAATCTCACTGAGATCCCTGGATGGCAGAATCTACTTTATGAAGGTGACTGTGGTAGAGATTTCATTGAGACTTGAATTAAAGCAGGCTTGATTTCACACTTCAGTGCTTGAACTTAGTTTCCAAATATGGTCATAGTAGATCTTCAGAGAGCTATTGCATTTTTTTTATACAGTTTTTAAAAATAAAATATTTACCCACTTTTGCAGAGAAAATATTTTATACTGGTCCCTTTTTGAAGTGTTGGCATCATTTCTTCTCATGTCTTTTGGTTTCTATAGATAAATAGCACAGTTTCCAAAGGGCTGAGGGAATACACATAGCCTATGTGAAAGCACACAGACACAGAGGTCACTTTTTAAATTTTAAAATTAAATATAAGGTTACTACCCTGCTTCAGGTTAAGTTAATTGACTTTCACTAAGATCACCTAACAGAATTGCTCAGATTGGAGAACTACATCTGTTTTCCAGTGCTAGAAACCTGAATCACCAGCCATGCTTTTCTTCACATGGAAGAGTCCTCCAGAATTTTTGTTTTAAATGTCAGGGACACAAAAGACTAGAGTGCCCACATAAATGAAGGTTTTGCAGCTATGAAGGAGGGTTTTATTACATTGAAAACTCAATGCAGTTAACAAGGGACATTTATTATAATTTGTAAATACTTATTTCCCGCAAAATTTAAAATATTAAAATTCTAAAAACCAAAACAAACAAACAAACAAAAAAGAACACCTGCCATGCTCCCCAGCCTAAACCCCCACCAAAACAGAAAAAGAGAAAAGTTCTCTGCACCCTCCCAAGGCTATATATATATGTCTTTAATGTAGAATTAGTTATAATCTCCTGAAATAGTGCATTTTCAATTCCCCTTTGCTCCTATCAGATTAAGAACCAAACAGTGATGTCAGTGGTTCCACTGAGGTGAGAAATTTGACAAGTTAATGTGTTTGATTGGGGACTATGTGCTGCAGTGTTATTTTTGAGTTGTTGAGTTTCAAATGCCGATGAAGCGCTTACAAAGTAGTGAGTTCCATGATCTTTGCATTTTTGCTTTAAAAGAATTCCAAAATATTGATGTTACCACCACAGGGGTTATCTAAATTTTTGTTCTCATTATTTTAAGCATTTTATTTTCTTTCCAGAAAAGAATCATCAGTTTTGTCGAAATTAACTTTTCTTTAACACCTTGTAAGTCTTTTGTAGCATTCCAGCCAAACAATAGGCAAAAATGCAAACCTAAGTGGAACAAATGAAACTTTTTGGAGTTCTTTCACAGCAAAAATTCTCTCAGATGAAACTGTCTGGGTTCATACACCTCTACCTGATATATAAATGTCCTGAAACCAAACGAGAAAAAAGGGAAAATCAGTTGACTTGTTTTGTGTTGGATTGCGGTTTTTATGCATATCAAAGTCAAATGAATAGTAAATTGAGAAGAATTCACTTATGCAGTGATACTCATAACTACGTAATTGTGTAAATCTGTCCTTATTTATGTGAACTTCTAAGATTTACTTCAGGGTATAACCTGTGAAGTGTTAATGATCTTACACTGCAGTCCTGACTGTCATATCAAATTATAACACCGTCGGGTTTATTTTTCAAGTAGTTGCAACATGGATTAAACTTATTTTAGATCTCAGACTAAGCATCTCATTAAGGGTGTTAGAGTCATTGTTGAGATACTATTACAGAGAGTAGTTTGGTATTGATCACTCATCACTAAACTATATGAAGTTGCTGTTGATCAGGAAGTAGGCACCACTGTGAAAAGTAAATGTATTTTAAAATATTTTTATTGAAATTTAATGCAGTTTAAATTTATTTTTAATTTAACAAAAATTCTGCATATTGAAATCTGTGATAAATAGTAAGCAGTTTATTATAACTTCATGCCTTGCAAGTGATCCATTACTTTAATCTTTCAGGTCACTTTCCTTCTAGGAAAATTTAGTTTCACATGCCCTAAATAGAGGTGCAAAGTATGACAAGTCTTTAATCAGAATTACTGAAGTTAATGGAACTGAATCCTTTCTCTTCTAGAGTACTTTTATAGCAGCCTGAACTGAAACGCTCTAACACTAGTGGATCTTTCCTAATTCATACACATGTGTAAATAAAATTTCTTATGGAATGCTTACTAATGGAATGGGTAAGAAATGAAGCATATGACTGATGACTTAGTAGATATCAGACTGCTGATTATTTCTTCATTGTGTGAATGGATTGTATGTTGAGAAGGGCTTTAACAATATTTCCATCCTTTAGCAGAATTGCCCAGGAAAGCATATTTGCGATATCTGCAACCTTTTCAAGTGAGCTAGCATCTTCTTAATGTTATGTTTTATAAATAGTCTTTTTTGTTATTGGCTGTTTACAGAAAAAACTCAACAGCCCTCATACCATAGTGGTAGGATTAGAGCAAATACCTAGATACTGTAGTTCTCAACATCTCTGAATTTTCCTCCATTTCTTGCCAACTTGAAGTCCTTCTATACAAATGCCAATAGGTTGGAACTTCATGTCTGTGTAAGAGGCCTAGTGAAGAATGAGGAAAAGAGAGCAGTCTCTTTCTATTGCATTCTGATCCCTTGGAATTCTGCAGACATCTGAGAGGAAATTGATGCAGGAGCTAAGGCTCCTGGAAATATCATTCAGTGTTTCCTGCACTTCCTCTCAATAACGGAAGTAGAACACAGCAATGCAGCGTCAGAGGTGAAATGGCAATGCAAGGGGGAGAAATCTTCTGGAAGCTCTTAAGGTCTCATGCAGTTGTGCTCTGCTTATCACTTCAGACTTGGGGAGGAGCAGACTTCACAGGCCCCAGCCTTCTTTTCTGAGGGGCCAGCTAACTCCTCCTTTGTGAAGAAGATAACACAGCTCCAACTTAGTGAGATCAACTGTATGGAGTTTATTGTGCTGTAGGTCTTCCCTGACATCAAGCTTGTTCATAGATGAGGAGCATCAGCAAAGGTAATACCCAAATAAGAGGAAGATCGGGGAAGTGTGGGTCCCTTACTGAATGGGGGAAGCACCCTTGTAACAGATGATGCCATAAAGGCTGAAGTACTCACTGCCTTTTTTTACCTCAGTCTTTACAGGCAAGGTCAGATTCCAGACTACTGTACCTAGCAGCACAATTTCGGGAGGAGGTGACAGGCAAAAGAACAGGTTAGGGACTATTTAGAAAACCTGGATGTCTACAAGTCCATGGGGCTGAACACAATGCGACCGAGGGTGCTGAGGGAGTTGACCAATGTGATTGCAGTGATTCCACCATCCAATATCTTTGAAAACTCATGATGGGCATGAGAGGTCCCAGTTTATTAGAAAATGGCAAATATAGTGCCTATCATTAAGAAAGGGAAGAATGAGGATCTAGGGAACTACAGGCTGGTCAGCCTCGCTTCAACCCCTGAAAAAATCATTGATCAGGTCCTCAAGGAATCCATTTCTAAACACTTGGAGGAGACAAAGGTGATTAGGAACAGTCAGCATGGATTCACCAAGAGCAAGTCATGCCTGACCAATCTGATTGCCTTCTTATGATGAAATGACTGGCTTGGTAGATGCAAGGAGAACAGTGGATGTGATTTACCTTCACTTTAGCAAGGCTTTTGATATAGTCTCCCACAACATTCTTGCAAACAAGCTAAGAAAGTATGGGTTGGATAAATGGACTGTAAGGTGGATAGAAAAATGACTGGATTGTCAGGCCCCAGAGGTAATAATCAATGGCTTAATGTCTAGTTGGCAGCTAGTATCAAGTGGAGTGACCCAAAGGTCTATCCTGGGGCCAGTTTTGTTCAATATCTTTATTAAAAATATGGAAGAAGAGATGGAATGCACCCTCAGCAAGTTTGCAGGTGACACCAAGTTGTGGGGAGTAGTAGATATGCTGAAGGGTAAGGCTAAGGTTCAGAGAGACCTAGACAAATTGGAAGATTAGACCAAAAGAAAAATGAGGTTCAGTAATGACAAGTGCAAAGCCCTGCACATAGGACAGAATAGCCCCATGCCCTGGTACAAACTGGGGACCAAGTGGCTAAGCAGCACCTTCACAGAAAAGGACCTAGGGGTTACAGTGGACAATAAGTTGAGTATGAGCCAGCAGTGTGCCCTTGTTGCCAAAAAGGCTAGCAGCATACTGGGCTGCATTAGTAGAAGTGTTGCCAGCAGATTGAAGGAGGTGATTCTTTCTCCCTATTTGTCACTGGTGAAGCCAGAACTTGAGTACTGTGTCCAGTTTTGGGCTCTCCATTACAGAAATGATTTGGATAAATTGGAGAGAGTCTAGTGGCAGCCAACAAAAATGTTTAGGGGGCTGGGGCATAAGATTTATGAGGAGAGTTTGAGGAAAGCGGGTTTATTTAGTCTAGAGAAACGAAGAGAGAAGGGAGTGCAACTGCACTCTTGAAATACTTGAAGGGAGGTTCCAAAGAGGACGGACCTAGACTGTTCTCAGTGGTGGCAGATGACAGAACAAGAAGCAATGGTCTCAAGTTGCAGCAAGGGAAGTTGAGGGGTTATATATTAGGAAAAACTTTCTCACTAGCAGACTAGTAAAACACTGGAACAGGCTATCCAGAGGGGTTTTGGAATCTCCATGCTTGAAGGTTTTTAAGACCTGGCTAGACAAAGCCTTTGCTGGGATGATATGTTTGGGGATGGTCCTGCTTTGAGCCGGGGTTTGGACTAGATGACTTACTGAGGTCCCTTCCAGCCTAAATTTTCTATGATTCTGTGGTTCTGTGAAATAACAGAGTAATTATCTCAGGTAAGATTGTTTACATATGATTTCAAGAAGATATTGTTATGACTGGTCAAAGAATCCATTTCCAACATATTAATTCAAATTGTTCTTACACAACACATATGCACAGCCAGAGTCCCTTGTGGAGATGCTGTGCAATCCAGAACAAATTCTTCTGTTGGCATATTTATACTAACAAAAGTCCTTTTCTGCTGCCAGAGTTATAGCTACCCTGGGAATGTGCCAGCATAGTAGAGAGTATTACCTAGTAGGGAGTGTTACCTGGCTGTTATCTGGCCATGCTGGCAAGACTTTGTAGGCCAAGAGAGTATGTTTCCTGTGCATGGAAATCTTAATCACAGAAGATTTCAAGCTAGCTGAAAAGGCCAAGTCAGGAATCTACCTGCCTTGAGTCCGTCTTATTCCCATGGTTGGGGATGTGGCTAAATAAAAGGAGGCATGAGGACTTTTTGGAACCAGCATGGTTTCAAGCTGCATGGAGGTTCCATTAACTTTCTCCTTAAAAATAGAATATTGCTTGAGGCTAGAGAAATCGCGATGTGGCAAAAGTTGCTTATGGTTGATGGTTCCAGAACTGGAGTGTGAGTTTGTAATAAAACATGAAATCATAAGCACTGATTTTGTAATAGAAGTTTCTCACAGATCAGGTCCTGATCTTCTCAGTGTTGTTATACCACTGTAGTGAAATGTAGTAGTTCAATGTGTGCTGACATGTCACCTTCTACATCGGACAAGTGACCAGCTAATGGAGATTCATTATTAAGCATTTGGATGCTGGCATAGAAAGCTTCTTGAGCAATTTTGCAGACAACACTTAACTGAGAAAGATTGCCAACATAGTGGTTTATAGGGTCGGAAGGGACGTGAGTAGATTTCATAGATTTCATAGACATTAGGGCTGGAAGGGACCTCGGGAGATCATCGAGTCCAGCCCCCTGCCCAAAGGGCAGGAAGTCA
>NW_017728931.1:98321433-98338322 GCF_001723895.1 Crocodylus porosus
TCCATTGGGTGTACGCCTCCCTTTTAGCTAGGAGACATTCCTGGATGCTTTTGGTGAGCCATGGGGGCTTGTGTACCCTCCTGCTCCCTTTGATCTGTGTTGGGATTACCTCCCTTTGGGCTTGGAGGATCGTCTCCTTAAAGAGTGACCACTCTCCTTGGACACCTGGCTCCCCTCCCCTCAGTGCTTCCCTGACTATTCTCCTTAGCTCATTGAAGTTTGCCCTTCTGAAATCTAGGGCTGCTGCCTTGCTGCAGGCCTTTGCCACCTTGCACTGGATGGTGAATTCCAGCAGGCAATGATCACTGTCGCCCACGTGGTCGAACACCCGCAGCCCCCTCACCAGGTCATCTCCCGTGGCCAGCACCAGGTCCAACAAACGTCTCCCCTGGTGGGGCTGTGCACCTCCTGGGTTAGATGGAGGTCCTGCATTCTGGCTAAGAACCTACGTGAGCGGTCAGTTCTGGCTGATTGCTCTTCCCAGCAGATGTCTGGGAACTTCAGGTCTTGTGTTGGAGGATGAGAGCACAACTCAGAAAGATCCATTCAGGTACAGACAGTTTGGCATATTTGGGGTCAGGAAGGACTTTTACCCCACAGTTAGATTAGCATGCGCTGTATGGGTTGTTGCCTTCCTCTATTGTTGGGGTGTGGCTCTCTACCAGGGATATCTTGAGCATATTTTGGCATTTCATAGAAGCAGAATGTTGGCTGTTGTGTTTCCCCTGCTTTGCCTGTAGCAGGTTAAGATGTTAGGTCTATGTTGTGTCAGGGTTGACAGTAGTCTTATATAGAGTTTAGACCATGGTTTGTACAGGCTGGTTTGGACAGGGATGATCCTCCCTAAGGCAAGGGTTGGACTAGCTAACCTCTGGAGGTCCTTCTCAGCCAGACTTCTCTGTGATTCTCTGATTCCACTTTATCTCAAGCAACAGAAGCTTCCAACCCTAATTTTCTATGATTCTATATGCTCCTTCAGCCAACTACCTTGGATTTTAATTCTACTAGAGTCTTAGGTATGTATATATGTGTAAATTTAGAATAGCAGCTGACCTTTGAATAGAAACTTCTGTGAGCCTCAGATGTTAGAGATGCCGTTGGAGAGTAATACTGGGTCACAGTGTAGAATCATATTGTCCCTACCAACTGACTGCTCCATAGAAAAAGATAAGTGATTATAGCCAGTGAAGGTAAATTTTCTTTCAGTGTCAGTGGTATTTAGTTATTACCATTTTTTTAAATCTATGCAAAGGCAAAAAGATAGTGAGACAAGGGTCCGCATTTTGGAGCATATTTTTTTTATCTTAATGTTGTGGACTTGATTTAGTTGACAGCCAAACTGTCTGAATAAGTACTGTTTAGTGATTTTGTTGAGGGCCATCCAGTGTAGGGCTAGCCTGGTAACTCTTGGGCCACTTCTGGCCTTCAAGGGTTTAACATGAATTCCCCAAGGTTCCATCCAGACACCACTGCCCCAGTTGCTTTGGTTACAACATCAGCTGGAGTGTTGGTGGTCCTTCACCCTCCCCTGGCTTCTGTTGCATGCTGCATGACCCCATCTTAGGGAGTGGGGGCAGCATGGCATGGTGCAGGGGGAGCCACCAGCTTGGAGTGCTCATGCAACTTGCTGCCATGGGGGAACTTGCAGGAAGCTGAAGGTGAAGCAGGGTGCCATGCATGGATGCCTGTCCATGTGTGTACACTGCAGTGGGTTGGACAGCACATATGTATGGTGCAATGTGTGGTCATGTCTGGGGTTGCATGGAACTTGAAGCCTAGCAGGATTCATAGCCCTTTCTAGCACTTCCCCACAGTGTGGACAGCACCTAGCAGTGCAGCTTGTGGGGCATGTGGCTCCCAGCTGTTTTGAAGCTGGACCACCCTTTTGTAGCAGATCCTTAAAGGATTGAGGTGCACAGAAATGAAACAGTGAACTCATCATGGAGCTGTATCCATCTCTTGACTTTTGTTAAGTCTAGCACATCAAGCTGTATGGCAAGTATGATTATATAAGCTCTGTATGGATAGTGGATGGTACGTACTTAGGAATATTTGGGCTTGTATAAGGCTATGAGACAAACACACACACACACACACACACACACACATATATATATATTAAATTAACCTATTTTACTGGCTTCAGGAAGTAGGAGAAAACACAAGAAGAAATGTAGGCAATGGTTAGGGCAGTGGTCTAGAATCAAGGTAACCTTGTTTTTTTTTCAAACTCTATTTTATAGTTCATAGTTTGTAGGGTCGGAAGGGACCTGAGCAGATCATCAAGTCTGACCCCCTGCCTTGGCAGGAAAAAGTGTTGGGGTCAAACGACATTTGGCACTTGGATTTGGACATTTGTTATATGTCTAAATCTAAGTGCCTCAGGATTTAATTCACATATAGCACAGACAACAAGTGCAAAGCTCTCTGCACCACATAGGGGACTGTAGAGAACCCAAGAGCAGGCCTATAGAGCCATGAAAAAGCTGCAAAGTGTGAACAGCAAAAGGGTATGGGGCAGCTCACTGAACACACTTCACCAATCCATGCACCTTACCAATCCAGGCTGCAGTTGCTATTCCAACCACTATAGGAACCCTGGATTTGGAGTGTAGCTTAACATGAACTATCTGCAGGGGGTGTGAATTCCATCCTTACCTTTGCTCTGATTCTAGTTAGCCATTTGAAAAGAGGATGCAATGGTGGTTAAATGCAATATCATATAAGCATAGCAAGGCTTAATTGATTAATATTTTACAAGGTTTTGTGGTCCTTTCCAGTATTAAGATTATATTATTATTATTATTATTTAGAAGTATGTGTTCTTTATAGTACACGTGTATCCATAGTATATATAATTATTTAATACAGTTTAAGTGTGGTAAGATTTCAGTCTAGATTCCTTTCTTATTATTTTTATTTTACTACTCTTTATGCTTGAGGCATTTCTCACAAACTAAGAGATTTTCACATGCATTAACAAGTTATACTCTTGCTGTCTGTGGAGAAATGATTTGGAATAAAAAGAATATCATTTTTAATACACTACAATAAACAGAGGTTTGTCTGTGAATTAATAGAATTAATATTTAATAAAATCCCAGCATTATTTTGTTTGTGTAGCTTCTGTCTCTTTCTATCATTTCTGTCCATTGCTCAATTTTGTTGCTAGTCAAAGCACATAAAAGTGATTTCTTTTTGAAATCCTGCAATTGATCAAAGTGCACCTCTTTTACAAACCTCTCAAAATTCATAATGCTGGTGTTAAGATGTGGCATATGGGTTTTTTAAAGCCAATTTTCATTTTAATGTTTTATCAGTTCTTTTGTGGCACTATACAAAATGATACAGGATTTCTGACATCAAAATCAGCAATACAGATTGCCTTTAAAAATAAAGAATGTGTTGCTTATGTCTGGAAGCTACTTATGTCTCACGTATAACAGAAGGCACCTTTTGTTCTTTAGTTAATTAGCTCATTATACTGTAGGTACATAATTCTTTCTAAAGAAGAAAACTCATTTGAACAGAAATCACAAAAAGTTATGGATGATAAATTTAGCCAGTGCAAAATGTTGAAGATGTTGACTTTCCATGAAAAATATACGTGGTAGCATGAAAGAATTTAAGCTCCTGGAACCGATGCTTCTGTAATGTTTTAATTCCTATCCGGAAAAAGAGTTTCTACTGTTTGTAAATAAAAAGGAAATATTTCACTGTGGCACATCCATCTGTTACCTTAACAATAAGTGAAGTCATGCAGTTAATCACAGCATTTTCTAAAAAAGATTTAAACTTGAGGCTCTGCTCTTATATCCCTATGCGGTTATAAATACTTACTCACTAAGAACAACTAATTCTTACTGGTAGTGTTGTGTGTTAATTTCAGTATGGGCTAGTACAGAACTCAAAGACATGGATTTCCTGCTGAGTGCTGAGATCTGCTGCCAGGAATGGCTGCTTTCCAAGGAAATGTGCTACCTTTTAAAGATAAATGTGCTTGGGTGAAAGAATGTCTTCACTGCAGAATCTGTTTGCTCGCAACATATTTAGCAATATGTAATCTTCCAAGTATTTAATTTAAGCATGCTATCAAACATAAAAATAATGGGAAAAGAAAAAACCTTGAAGCTAGCTTTGTGGCTTAGAACTCTAATCCATCCTAGCACAAGTGGTTTGCTCTTTTGAGGACGGTGATTCAAATCAGTTTACAGCTCTCGAAGCTCAGTATCAAACTAACAGGACCAGCACTGCAAGGCAAATTTTAAGTTAGGCTGCTTAGTGAAAAAGACTTTTTTTGATTGAAGATATTGTCTTTCCCTAGGGAAGAAATTCTGGGACAATAGTGGAACATACTGGGGAATCTCAGGTCGCTATATTTATCTACATAGCCCACCATGGACTAGAGAATAGGCAATTCTGGAAACATAATGGAGAGTGAGGTATTTTGCTGTTGGGTTTTCTCAGCCATCTGCTCTAAGTATCCCTGACGGTGATATAAAGTCAGTTAAATGCTATATTAATTATGGAGAATTCCCGAGGAAATCTGAAAAAGAAATTGTTTAAAGGCAAATAACAGTTTAGAGGATGTCAGTGACAGTTCATACTGCTTCACAGGGTAAGAGCTGTTGTAGTGAAAAGATTACCTAGGTGCTGTGTACCTGGAAATAAGTAGGGAAAATTGCTTCCTTTAGAAGGTCGGCAGTGCTTATGATGTAAACTTTACATGAAGAACAACTAACATAGATGATGTTATAGGATTATGTTTTAAAAAATACATATACTTTAATACCATATCATTACACTGTGCTTGAAACACAATTTGACTATAATTATGATTCATTTGCAATAGGGGCATTGATACTATTCAACATATGAAAAATATACAAAGTTCTTTTTACTATTGTTCATGAGATTCACTTCCATTCCAACCCTAAAAAGGAAGCGCCCTCTGCTGGCCCCTACAAGACATTACTTTATTCCTTTTAAAACATGGTACCTATAAACTGTAAGCTAAATTGCTCGTAGTTAGGTTCCTAATGTTCGTTTTTGATCAACAGAGATCAGTTTGCTAATCTGAGTGGTACTTCTTGGGGCTAATTGAGCAAAACTTACTTTTAATTCATATACTGTACGGTAATGATGATGATGCTAAGCCAGGATCAAAAGGGTGATACATTACTTTTAAATTAGTATCAAGGTTCTGTGCAAGCAGATAATGCAATCTACACTGAAAATTTAAACCAAATACTGACTATTTTTGTATTGATATGTAAATTGTGTAATCCTTGAACAGAGATACAGGAAGGTTTTAGATCTACTCTAAATATGTGTACTTGAGATACGAAAAATGAATAAGGACAAATGCAGGTTCATCAAAACAGGGGAGAGGCAGAGGAGCTCACTGATTTCTAGAGAGTAAGAGAATTGTTACATTAGGTATTTTGCCTTTATATACCTGTTCCCTGTTCAAATACTGAACATACATCATGCCCATTCACTCTATTTCCACCAAGTTACATAACACAATGAATTCTTGTTTTTAAAATGTCTTTCCTTTCTATTTTTTAATTTAAAAAAATACATTTTTTCCACAACATTCTACATGACCTGCTGCATCAGACTGTCCTAGTTACGTTGTCTTGATGAAAGAGCCAGCTGAGAGTAATATGGCATATTTTAAGTACCCTACATGTATTGCAGCCTCCTATATTCCAGGGTACCATTTAAAATAGGAAATAGACTATGTATACATATATACCCCATGCCTTTGTAGTTAAACTTTGCCAACTCTGACTTTTTCTCACTTGTCTTAACCTTCTCGCATAGAGATTAACTATATAAAACTGCATAAATATATTTTTAAATTGTACACAGTGAGTGTTCCTGGTGCTTGAATCAGTAAAGCACTTAAGCACATGCTTAAGTACATGAGTCAAGTGCTTAAATCCCTTGATGAATCGGTCCTGAAACCTTAGAATACTCTCCACCCCATTTCCAAAGAGATTTCACACTTCATATATAATGCATTTTTAAAATTTCTGTGCAAAACTTATTCCTAATTATTGGGTGAGTCCAGTGGCAGAGTTGGACCTTTACCTTGATGAGCAATTTTGTTGGTTTTTTTTTTCTTTTAGCATTGTTATGGCTAGTGCAAAATGTTGTGAATGAGCATTTTCAGGAATATGCAATTTGGATCTAAATGAAACTGAACAGAAAATTCAGCCTTTCAGCATGTTGTACTGAAAAAATATTAAATAAGCAGCATAAAATAATACTTAAGGTCATTTTACTAATGTTTTGTATGATGGGAAATAACCTGATGTAGTTATGTTGCTAAAATAACTTAGATTGGCAAGTTAGACCTGTACAAAACCTCAGCAAAGCTAACTGCACTTTATCATGTATCAGCAGATGCATGACAAACAGGACCAAGGAGGTGATACTTCCCCTCTATCAGGCGCTGGTCAGACCACAGTTAGAATACTGTGTGCAGTTTTGGGCACCAGACTTCAAGCGGGATGTGGATAACCTGGAGAGCGTCCAGAGAAGGGCCACTTGTATGATTGAGGCCTTGCAGGCCAAGCCCTACAAGGACAGACTAGGGCACTTGGACCTCTTTAGCCTCCACAAGTGAAGGTTGAGAGGCGACCTTGTGGCTGCCTATAAATTCATCATGGGTGCACAGAAGGGAATTGGTGAGGCTCTACTCACCAGCGCGCCCCTGAGGGTCACAAGAAATAATGGCCATAAGCTAGGAGAGAGCAGATTTAGACTGGACATTAGGAGGAACTTCATCACAGTTAGAGTGGCCAAGGTCTGGAATGGGCTCCCAAGGGAGATGGTGCTCTCCCTTACCCTGGGGGTCTTCAAGAGGAGGTTGGATGGGCATCTGGCTGGGGTCATCTGAACCCAGTACTCATTCCTGTCTGTGCAGGGGGTCAGACTCAATGATCTATTGAGGTCCCTTCCAACCCTAACATCTATGAATCTATGAACACCTCAAATATATCCAATCTTATGCAGTGTAGTGACAAAGATTATGGGCAAACCTTTCCATGAAGTTGAATATATCCTGAAATTCATAATTACACTTGATATTATATGCTAGGCCTATCTGAAATGATGGAACATAGATGCTAATACAAAGTGTTACAAACAGCAAAGTATGGTTGTGGCTGCCGGCTCTTTGGGTAAAACTGGACTTACATGCAGTGCATTTAAAAAATAAAATACATTTATTTGTGTACACAGTTAAACTTAATCCTTGCAGTTTTATAGAGCCATATGTTCTTCTCAGCTCCAATGGAGTAGTGACCATTTTTGAAGCACACAAACGATGGAGACCTTGTTGGGCAAGTGCTGTAGAATGTCAGGCCTTTACTTTTGTAGTAGACCTTCATTTATCACCTCATTGGACAAGGGTTTTTTATTTTCTTCATTTCCATGTTTGTTAGATTTTTTTTAAACCATTTTCCTTTAGTTGAGTATAAATCCCTAAAGTTTTCTAGAACAAATCATTCAGTTATAATTGAGAGTTAATTTTAATAAAGACAAGTACAGGGAGAAAAATATTAAGAGGACAAAACAAAAGTTTGTTTTTATGTAAAAATGAGATGAAAGAGAGCTTTATACAAAATGGTATTCCACATGATAGTAATTGCATTGGAGTAGGCTTCCCCACCAAGAGTGGCACATTATTTGGAGGGCAGATAAGCTAGAAATATTGAGAGGAAACTGAAATCTAATAATTACAAACAAAACAAAAAAAACCCCAAATTTGAATGTTGGCTGGAGGACACTTAGAGCCTCAACTTGCTAAGGAAGAACATGTCATTTGTGTGGCATCTTTAATGGAAAGAGCTCTATGGTCTCATGCAGTTTGCAAGATGTGGATCTTGGAAAGTTACCACTGTAGGTTTTACTACCTCTCACAGAATGGTACGTACTTAGTTGGAAGTATGTTAAAATAACCTTCAGGAACTGACCAAAAAGGCAAGTACAGGAAAGTTCAATGATTAGCCTGGGACACTGACCTTTCAGGGCTTAGCATGACACAACCAGTTTCTGTTTTTCTGTGGAAATTACACACAGATAAAACCTATTTTTGACATCTAAGCCACTCCCAGTAAATAGCTCTTTCTGAGTCATGCACCACATTAAAAGCTTTCGAAAATGGATGTTTACTTTTTTAAATGTGGATTTCTCATGGCAAATGCTGGAAAATATCCTTGTGGCTTACTCTACAGCAAGATCTTTGTGTAAATTTGAGGAGGTAATTTACAGAGACATTTTGGTAATAATAGTGCGCCCATTGCTATGGTGTGTGCTTGCTTGGGTTCTGCATTACTCTGAAGTAGAACATTTGGGGCATGCTTAAGACTTTCATGTAAAAGGGTGTTTGTTTTTTCCATTTTGCCTTTTATAAAAACAATGGCCCTTATATGGGCAGGGTATACAATTAAAAAAAAAAGGCAAGATGGGTCTGTCTGGAGGGAAATGTCAGCTAAATGGTTTCTTTTCTTATTTCTTGTCCAGTCACCTTCCATTTCTGGAAAATACATAGGCAGACCTCAAGGTAGGTGCGGGAATCTCACTAAGTAGATGCTCTGCCTAGCTCACAGAGCTGCACCATGCAGGAAGTTTATGGAGAATTAAAGTGTCTGGAGGCAGGATTAATTCACATTGTACACTTTGCAGAGTCACAGTGCAGCAAGGCCAGTAGCAAACAATGATATGTTCCTGTACCAAGGTATAATGTCTCTGATACCTACGCAACACTAGCAGAAATTATTCTTATGCCAGTACAGATAGAAAAACTGAGCAAGATAGACTAGTGACTTAACAATGTGAATGAGTCTAAGAGCCAGGATTAAAACTCATGAATTCCTGGCTCCCATTCATACCATCAACTATAAATTATTGCAAAGTTAGTAAACACCTGTTTTCTATGAATGTCTTCTTCCTTGCAATGCTATCACTTAAATCATGTAAAAATGTGACGCAGACTCTGACCAAATGCAACTTTCAGAAGAATTCATATTTGCCCTGTATTGGCTGTGGGGAGGAGGTGCTGTTTACTTTGTAATGGTGTTGCTGTCCTATAATTTAAGTCAGATCTCCTTTTAATGCTGCGTTGAAACTTATTTATGTGTTTGCCTTGAAGCCTAAACAGTAACTTTTATTGTAGCTTCCTTCAGCATTGTGCAGAGGGAATAGATTATATTACCTTTTTAGCTTGAAACTACAATGAAATGAATTTCCAAATCTGATTTTTGGGTTCCTGCTTAGGTGTATGTGTATTAGTGTATGGTGTCACTAAGCTTACAATGAAAACAAACCATTATTTTCACTAAAAGGTCAGGTATTATATTATGCATGTTTGGAAGGTATACTAGATCAGGGGTGGGCAAAATGCAGCCTGCAGGCCAGATGCGGCCCACCAGCCCATTCCATCCGGCTCGTGGGGCTGCTAAAATTTAAAAAAAAATACTATTAATCTGCCTTAGGCTGCCTGTCATGTGGCCCTCAATGGCTTGCCAAAATTTAGTAAGTGGCCCTCCACCCAAAATAATTGCCCCCTGTACTAGATAGAATTCACCCAGGAAGAGTATGAAAGCATCACAGTTTCAAGGGTATCCAACTGAATACATCTACACTAAAATATTTTATTGGCCCTGGGGAACCCATATGAGCAAGTCATCTGAGTTTCTGCTCTGGTCATCCTGCTGGTACTTAAAACATTCTCAGTACCTGGCAGAAGGGTCTTGCTGTTCTGATGAGGGCCAAACCTCTTCCAGCTCTGGGTCCAAAAAGGGATTTCTCCACCAGGCCAGCTCTTTGAGTGGGCAGCCTCTCCTCCCGCTTCCCTGCCCCGGCGGGCTGCTGCAGCACCCTGATAACTGTTGGCTCCCCCTGGGGAGCCAGCATTTTATTTTCAGTTTTCTTTTTCCTTCAGACTTTGTGGATTTTGTGGGCAAAATCCATGAAATCTGGAAAACTGCGATTTCAGTAGGTCCCTAATCATGAGTGTCTGAGGTGGCCTTAGGGCTCGGCATCATTGGTGACTGCTCAGGGACTGCGGTCAGGGGAGGCATCAAACATACATGCACATGCACACATATAAGCACCACATGCTTACAGCAGCAATCTCCCACCCACACTTCCCAAACCCCACCTCAGGCAGGAGGAGCAGTGCCCAGCTCAGCCTGCTTTCTGCCTCCAGGCACTGCTCAGGCGCTATGTCTGGGCATATGCGGGCAGAGTGGTGCCTGCTCCAGTCTGCCTGCCTTGGTCCTGCACAGCAGCAGTGGTGCCTGCCCACCCACCTGCCTGGCGCACCATGCCGCTACATGTCCCCGGTTGACTGCGCCCTGCCTCTCTGCAGCAGTGCCACTGTCTTGAGGGGAGGAGGCACCAAAATACAAGTAATCCCAAGCCACCATTTTCTCTAAGGCTGGCTGTGATGACTGCCAGTAACAAATCACTGACAGTGCCCTTGTCTCTTGTGCTTCTTCCCTGTGTCACATCGTAATATTTTTAAATTTTGTTTTGTAGGTTGATGCATGGCTATGGTGTGTGAGAGCAGTTGCAGTAGATGATTATTAGGCTTTTTTGGATAAATGGTATCTTGTGAACGCTGCAGGGATTGAATGTGATGGCCTGAAAGGCCCTTTCCAGTCATGTTCTGATGTCATAGTGATGTGTTCCAGTATTTTATTTGAATCTTTTCCCGTTTATAAAATATTAGTCTATCTTACCGATATTTTTTGTTTTGATAAAAATGCATCAGGTCACAGAACAGGCATGTCCCCTCATCAAGCAACCAAGACACCTAGATAGTAGTATGGAAGACTAGACAGAATTTATTCCCCCGCTACCAGACTCCAATGCTAAGTGTATGTCCTATTCTTGTCCTGTGAAATCCTGACATGCAGAAGCCACCAGAAAGAATGGGGTAGTGTTCTAAGGATCTTTAAAACTTCATAGGAAGACTCTGTTAACATTGCTCCTACAGTTTAAGATCTGAAATCATACATTCTGATGGAATATACAGTTCTTCAAATCATTTGTATAGGTATAAGTGAGTAGCCTCACTTAAAAAGAAGAATGATGCTTTTCAAAATCCCTCCAGAGAGGCAAAGCTTTTTCTTAGTAATGAAGAAATGTCAGTGGAAGTTGATGGTGCATGTGTATATGTGTATGCATGTTGTGGGGAGGGGGGAGAAAGGAAATGGGCAGAATCTAGAATTTTTACATTTCAAATGTCTTTTGGAAATCACTTGTGTACTCTAACACACAGTCCCAAACTCTTCCCATGCTATTAAAAATGGTCTGCATACAAATCAGCCTGCTGTAAAAAAATTGATTTGACAATAGGAGTTTTAAGTGGTTGATGGCTTCAAGTACACAGTATCTCCCTTGACTCTTGATCCAGTGTAAAGAAGAGAATGCTTATCTGTTTTACAGATAGAGTAAAATGGAATATATTCTTCTCTGCCATTTGTCCTTTGCATTAACCCCACTATCAGGGACATGTTGAATAAGATGTAGGTATTGTTTGGGTTAAAAATTAACACTGTCCCTGTTTCCTGGGCCATCAGCTAGAAGTTTAAATACCCACAAATAGCATCTGACCCAAAGCCCATTCAAGTTAATGGAAATATTGTCATCTTTCCATAACCTAGTTTTTAGGTATAACCACCACTACACTGATCCCAGAAAATATGAGCCTGTAACACAGTGGGATTGCTCTGTCTCCTTCTGATATTTTAAACACATTTTATAAATACTGTACTAACACCCTAAGATACAGTTGTCAGAGAGTGCCTTCCAAGGGACCACTGTGGACTTGTTTGGTCTCTGAGAGTACTCCTTGAAGCCAGCCAGCCCAGGCTTGTTGTTTAGAGCAAGGGAGGGAGGTGGGGACTTGGGCTCCTTCCCACTTGAGACCCCAGCTTTTTCCTCATGGCCCTCACTCTAGAAGTGATTATCCAGTTGTACTCTTGAGAGAAGGACTTCACTTCCTCTTGGGACAACTCAGGGCAACCCATAGTTTCAAGCAGCACAGTAGGCAGTTTTTTCTGTAAAGGCATTTATTTGAAAAAAAGGCCAATGAGCCAGAGATCCTCCACTTACATTGGTCCCCAGGAGCTGCCGGGTTGCTTGTTTTTAAACTTGCTCTCCTATTGTCCTATTGGGAATCTCATTTATTTCAACAAAGCCATTCAAGACTGTTGATGTCTATCTGGTCTTGTCTTGCATGTAGCCAGCCTGGGCACTTAATCCTTCATTCTCTCTGCTAATGAAGTAAACTGAGTTACACAATATTATAACTTGAACAGACATTCATAGTCCATCACAGCAATATATATGTTTTCGTATTAATGTCTTTTTTGCATATTTAAGCTTTGCATGTGAAGACACATGCAAAACTATTGAAATAGTCATGTCTTTAGAAGCATACTTTTTAATGAAAGAAAAAACAAAGCTCTTGCAGACAATTTTCCTTCTCTAAAAAGAAACATTTATAATTTTTACATTTCTAAAAAGAAACATAACTAAAAAGAAACATATATAACTGTTAAGTCTTACAATGGCCCTGCCAGGACTATCTTTGCATTATAGAAGACAACTCTGGGGTAGAAATACAAACTGTTTTGCTGTAGCAAGACAGGCCCTGGAGCAGCCACGGTGCTCAATAGAGGCCACCCTAATCCTGCCTGCACTGCCGGTCCTCTGTGTACCCTCCCCTGCCATGGTTTGGTGTTCTTCTGATATTGATTGAGTCCTGGACTGCTTTCACCAGCATCTAACCAACCTAACTGACCTCTGGGGGATCGCTGAGCCCTCTGCCCACTAACTGAAAATGTCATGGGTCTCTGCAGGTGTCTCTTATGCCCCAGTAGATCTACTGGTACCCAGCTGACACTACCCAGCTGTCACTACCTGTCTTCCTATTGTTCCTAATTAAGCCTTAGGGCTCTTAATCATGACCTATGCACTTGCAACCTCTGGATCCTTGGCTGCCTACTCCCCTGCAGCCAACTTAGAATCAGCTGTCTTCATCTGCCTGGGGACATACCTGCTAGTTTCCCTCTTAAAGTAACAGGAGTCCCTGGCTCCCTGTTACACTTACTTTAAGCCACAGAGATAGTCAGTGAGCATGTCTACAGGAGATGCTAATGGCACAGTAGACTAATTCTACTGTGCACTAATGTGGCACAAAAAACTATGCTAATGCACATTAGAAATAGTCTACTTCACATGAAAAAGTGTGTGCTGGTGCTAATGCGCAGTAGCACTGGTTACAGCGCATTAAATTAGTGCCTGTAATTACAGGTACTAAACTTAATGCTCCATATTATGGTGCATTAATGAATGTGTAGATGCTTCCAGTGGCAGATAATGCAAGCATTTTTGGCTGGCTGTCCTTTACCCACATCACTTGAATACTCCTCTTTGCCTAGGAATGTTTAACAGTAAAATACAGTAAAATATACAATAATATACAGTATTACATTAAATATACAAAAATATACAATGATATGATTATGAAACCAGTTAATAGATAGTATTTAGTAAGTAAAGTAACCAGACTGATTTAAAATCTCATGTAAGCCCTTTAAAAAAAGAAGGGAGACAAGTTTGAAGGAAAAGACACAATTTTTAATGATAAATGTTTCTTTTTAGAGAAGGAAAACATGTCTGCAAGAGCTTACTTTTTAATGAAAGAAAAAGCAATGTTTCTAAAGACATGACTATTTCAACAGTTTTCTAGAGAGCTTCAGCTGCCTTTTTGTTGTTCTGAAGTGTTCTGCCTGCTTCACTCAGTGCTCAGCCTCTCCTAGTGTACCATGTGGCATTTTACCAGGTGCTGAACAGTTACTTGCATCAGACAGCTCCTGAGAGTCACATATGAATGATGCTGGCAAAACCAACAGTGTAATGCAACTGCTTCCCCCTTTATCTCCTCACAAGTCCCCCCAGATGCCTTTGCTCCAAAAGGAACTGAAATATGTGCTGCATTTTTTGTGTTGTTTCTTTGGCTTTTTGAAAATCCACTACAAGTTCAAGAGCAGAGTTCATGTACTTCTGTATTAGTTATAACCTCGTAATATTGGGCCCTGCATTGTCCACTTATATTGCAGAAGAGGATTTGCACTGGGGACTTTTAATGCCCCATTTTATGCCTTGCAATTATGTCTCCATCACTCCCTCTTCATAAGCTTATGACAGCCAAGCATGTCAAGTGTTATAGGAATCAAGGTTGTTTATAAAGAGGAATACAGTGTTGAAAGCAATAGTGTGTTAGTATCCATTTGTTAGAAAAGATGAATACTTAATACTGCACTATTGTTGTCCATATAGTTTCTGATGCAGTTAAATATTATTTTTATCTCAGAAATTGACTATTTCTTCATCACGTTTATTAGAACTCACCCTAGTAATTTTTTTCTCATTTAAGATGGCTTAACTCAAGGCAGTAAAAAATGCCTTATGTGGAAAGAGCTTTGCAGCATGCTGCAACTTAATTGTTCATACTTCAAAGCAACCCTAAGAAAAGCTGTAAATAAGGAGTAGGCATAAAAATATACCTGCATCTGGGAATACTCAGCAAACTGCACAACAGAACAGAATCCAAACCTTGGCAAAGAGCCAACCACTGGGGATAAATCTGGAAGGACTTAATATATACTGAAGAACTGATCCACTTGGAAACAAACTATGTGGGTGTACTTATCTCCTTGTCACATACTGTAGTCATTTTACTACTTTGAATATAAAATAGGTCTTGTCATGATGTAATAGACCAGAACCTAGCACTGCTGGTGCACCATAATAAATTTCTAAGTTTATAGGAAGCACTCACACTTATCAAGAAACATACTGCTTTAAAAAAAATTAACAAGCTGCCTTATAGATACATTAAGACCCAAGAAAACAGTTATGAAATAGTTTTAGCAATTTAGATACTGTCCTGTGTGCTGTGAGAGGCAAGAGAGTGAGCATTAGTAAGTCTGAGTCATACAATAACATAACAAAAGCACTGGATGAGTCATCTATAGAAGTTGCCATAGCTATTCAACAAAACATGAGGTTTCTGTTTATACCAGGACAAATTAGCCATTTCCTGTTAACTGTAACAATAGACATTTTTACAGGTTGCCCTTAAAATAATTTCCAGCCGTTGAATAGAGCATTGACAGATAAGCTAGTGCTATTTGGATTGAAACTACTGTTTTAAGATAGACAGTAGACCCACATGCATACTTTAAAATATGAAACAAGAAAAAAAATCTAGAGATTTTCAACATTATATCAGAGCAATAAAAATTTGAGATACAAAAGCTTACCCAGGCAAAGGGATCTGTAAAAAGTAATTATTAAGTGCAACATGAAATGTTAGATCTCTATTAGGTTTGCTGAATATCCCAGTTTCTCTTTCCCTTGGTATATATTTCTCTATTGTTGTAGGTTTCATGAGGGAAATACCAGCTTCAAATTTATCCCTAAGCTAAAACCTATAAAATGATTGACAAAATATTAGGGAACTTGAAAACTGGGTTAAATATAAACCGTCTTGCTGTTAGGGGTATATCCTCTATTTCTCAGGGTAGACAAGCAACTCCCATTCATATGCATCATGAAAAGAATAAATTCCAAAGATTTTTTTTTTAAGATAAGAACCTTTCCTTGTGCTAGGAAATGTGCATGCCAGTGCCTATGTCTGTATGACCTATATGCAGACTTTTATAGATTTTTTATTGTCTCATCGTTTTCTCCCATTAAACTGATCTTGTAAACGTCAAACATGTTTTAGGCAAACTCTTTTAACTGTTGCATTATGTATATACTTACCCAAACAAGTAGGAAAAGAAAATTAAATAATTAGTAAATCTGTTTTATTCTTATAATATGGCCAGTTGCATTCCTCAGAAAACACACATCACTGGAGCTTTTTGTCCTGTTAACAATAATGTGATTGTCATGTCACTAAATCTTCTCCAAGATAAGCAGGTCATTAGTTTTTCCTAAGTGTCTTTGGACTATGCTATATTTTCACTTACTAACTCTTCTAATTATGTGGACTATTTGGTCATGATCACAAGATGACTTTCCAATAAGTGCTTCTTGGGCTTGCTAACCATTGCACATAGGTAACATCAGATTCATGTTAAATCACCAAGATTAATGTCAACTAGACTCATATACCAAACTGTACATTAACCGATGGCTCTGGTCTGGTGTTTCATCCTCTGGAAAACCAGGTCATTGGCTTTTTACTTAGGCCATATATATCTATATATATGTGCATAGATAGATATAGATATAGATATATAGTGGTTAGAACAATCTTGGTTCAGCTGAGAAATTATGGTATAGGTAGCAAGTTGTAAGATTTGGATCTATATTTTTTCCTCAATGAGTATATCTGGGTGCAATATGTGGTTCATGCTATGTGTTCTCTTCACACACTTTGTGATTAGAAGTGTACCTTTCCCTTTTATTTCTATACCTTATTTACTCTTAGGCAAAGATTAGTATTATTTTAGTTTCATAACTTGTGTTTGCTTCATTTAGAATGATCTGGAGGCAACTCCTGATACACACTCTAAAAAAGGGTAAATATGACAATACCACAACAGTGAAGGAAAAAAAAGACACGCATACTAATGCTATCAATACTAGACCTGCATTCTGGAGAGAACTGAGAGAGTTCTGTATCCACCAGTGCACTGGGACCTCATATTTTCATTTGTGATTAGACTTGCGTCTTTTTTTTTTTTTTTTAACAAATTAGTAATTTATTGGAAAATGCAGTTTCAAAGTGGCTGAAAATATTTGTGAATTTGGGTCTAATTCAATTAATAGTTTCGGTCAAAAAG
>NW_017728931.1:98338422-98368279 GCF_001723895.1 Crocodylus porosus
TAATGCTATCAATACTAGACCTGCATTCTGGAGAGAACTGAGAGAGTTCTGTATCCACCAGTGCACTGGGACCTCATATTTTCATTTGTGATTAGACTTGCGTCTTTTTTTTTTTTTTTTAACAAATTAGTAATTTATTGGAAAATGCAGTTTCAAAGTGGCTGAAAATATTTGTGAATTTGGGTCTAATTCAATTAATAGTTTCGGTCAAAAAGTATGAAACTTTTTTTTAAATTCAAATATTTTCCTTTAATGTTTTAAAGTAAAAAAAAAAAAAATTCAAATGTTTTTACTTATGCATTGACTACATTTTAGGGGTTAAATAATCCCAAAGATGACACAAAAATGTTTCAGTTCAACACACATGCATGTACATTATTTAGAATCAGCCCAAAGCTGTTTTCAATTTTATCCAGTTTGGCCCACAAGTCAGTCCATACTTTGCACATCTCTAATTATGACTAATGTGAACATTCAAATTCAGATCACAAAAGATCACTAAAACACTATGCAATCTAACAATGAACTGATAAATATGTATATGCATCCATCCATCCATATGTGATTTGTTATACACATATCTTTATACATAATGTTAATTTGGTTTTAGTAAAAGCTGTAAATTGAAAATACTAGATATCACATTCCTCTATTTATGTAGAGAACATATATAGTAGGGGTAAGAACAGTTCAAACTGCCCCATTCAGCATTGTGCTTCAGTCCTGATCTTTGGAGACTGTCTGTAAGACTGAGAAGATATTTTGTTCCCTTTGTCTGTCTGGTTGTTAATAAGCAGTACTGTAAATAGGGGTGGGTAAGTGTGGCCCAAGATCTGGGAGATACCTAAAATTGGGGGGGGAGTATGGAGAGCACCAGAATGGTGCCAAGGGAGTGCCTCAGCCTCCCATCTTCCTTCATACTGCCCCACATCTTTCATGCACAGTCTCCGGCTCCAGCTCTGCCTCTAGCAGTTGTAAAGGCAAAACAGCAACGATGGGCTTGGGAGCTCCTACATAGCTAATAGGACCAAAAGCAGGGGCAGTGAACAACAGATACAGGCTGGCATGATCGGGAGTTTCAGCAGCAGTTAATCCTCCCACCCTTTTTTTTTTTTTGCCATCAAAAATTATTTTAAAGTGGCTGTTAAGCACACATCAGTGGCAAAAAGATATCTGTCCTCTGTCCCCTTAGCCCTGAACCTCCAGCCATTAATGGCCCCTGAACCATGCACCACCACTATGCAGACCTAGTTGCCTCTGTTGATCAGAGCAGTAAGACAGCCCAGTATACTGCTGATTTGGAAGATTAGGTTAGATGACCATCTTCAGTTGTCCTGAGATCATCTCATTTTACATAAAATATCAAAAGTCATTGCTATCCTGAGTTGGGTTCAAACCAGAAACTTTGACATGAAAGACTCCAAGACTCATTATCAATTTCTTTGGCCATTTCTGATTGCTGGGTTTTTAAACTTGCTTTGTTTTTCGGCGAAATAACAGTGTTCCTCATGTAAACAGCAAAATATGTATTACATCAGGTGTTGGTTTATTGCTTTGTTTCTAGATATTAAGTTGCATTAACATTAAAATTCCTTTTAGACATTTGAAGTTATCAAACTCTCTCTTGCTACTCAGAAAAGTGGTATTAAAAAGGATTTTCTCTTTCTTGCCAACAGTATGGAAATGTTGTTTTTCTGGAACAGTCTATGCTCCACACAGGGATTTGTGCTGCTCGCCACATCTGTGTTGGCCTCAGTTAGTTTCCAAAAGGATGCACAGTTTGGCAAAGGAAGGGCTTTGTTACTCCATGAAATCCTCCTCCAGTGATAGGTGCATTCTAATGCATAAAATATTCCATCCTTGTGGTAGAATAACAGATGTGTTGCAGCCTCCTCAGATGTGGAGTAATTAAAGAAATTACTGGATTCATATACTGTACCTATCCATATTCCTTCTAATGTGCAGGTCAATATAGATATATTCTCATTAAGGTACATTATGATACATTAGTCCAATTCCCAGGATATTTTAACCGTATCAAAAATCTTTTGACTGTAGGACTCTGGATACATTGCTCCCATTATTCATGAAGTATAACACCTACAACCTAATGTATCATGTGATTCAGATTACCACGTAAGCTCCACTACCTTGAAACAATTCAGCTGCTCTAACCTTCTCTTTTCCCTGATCATTTACCCCATTTCAAAAGAATAACCATGTGATGAGATAAGGGGAAACTGTACTTATATTTCTAGGGAAATCATGCTTGAATTTTGAAAGTGAGGAGGCATGAATAAAAAAGGAGATACATATGACATTATTTTACACAGCACCTTTTGGAATTTCAATTTCTAGACAGGCAAAAATGGAATTGGTTTAAGGCAATGAAAGAAAAATGGTGAATTATAATTTCACTGAAAAATATCAGTTTCAGCCCTCTTAAAACTATTTTGGTATTTAACCTACGTTCAACAGTTGGTTTCTTCTGGGGAAAAAATATCAGGCTAGATTCACAAAATTACTGGAAGAAGAAAAATGGTGTCTCTTTAACCAGCAGTCCATTGGTTGAGGTCACTCATCCAAAATGTGGGAGACCTGGTTCAATCCTCTTCTCTGCTTGAGACTACTTGAAATGATGGTTACCATCTTCCAGTATAGTGCCCTAAGCTTCATGCTATAGGATAGTTCTTGATCTTTCCTGTTGTTGCTGTTACACTTTGCCTAAATAAATGTTCATAGAAGCAGGGGTTGAAACACATATGTAGTGCCTCCCTCAAGATGCCCTAACTACCAGACAGGGTACCGAGTCATTTGCACCATCTTGCCCTATAAATATTTAAGTATGTCAACCAAAGTGTAACTGCTCCTGTAGTAAAGAACGCACTCCATATGTGTATAACCAATACCTAATGGTTGAACCATTCTTCTGAGAGATGGAAAACCCATACTCAAAAACCATTCTTTACTTGATTCAGGAAATGGGTTTGAACACAAGTCAAATTCTATTATTTTTGTGTTGTGTTTGCTGGTACTGCATGAAGAGTAAGATACTAAACAATATAAAAAAGGATGACTGAAGTTACAGTATAATGACTAAACTGTTAAATCTTTAAACAATAACCTAAGGCCATATCATAACACTGATTTTTAAACAGAATTCCCACTTAAAAGTAGCTGTGAGATGCACGCGCGCGCACACACACATACCATACATCTTGTTCTTTTTAAACTTTCCCATTTTCTACAGTAAGATGTACATTTAACACCCCTCTTTGTTTAAATTTAGAAGGCCATGAAGGAAAGTCCTCATTTTCTACCCTCAATTTTTAGTTCATTCAATAGAATAAATAGCTTTGTGCCAGTATCTGAAGGTAGAATGCTTTTCATATTTTTCTCCCATTTACTGTACTTCTACACTTATTGCACATTCACAGTTACATGACAGTTCCTTCTGCTCTAATGAGACCCATGGTTGGACTCAGACATTATTAGAGAGCTCTCTGAACTGGTCAGACAGCATATTATTATAAAATAAGACAAAAGTATGCTGTTTTTAGCATGGTCAGTAAACAAAAGACACTGCTATCCAAATGCTTTTTGAAGTGAAAGGCTTGAAATATTTCAGTCCATTGCAATTTATAACCAGCAGACATATATGAATAATATAGAGGAGAGGAACTCCCTAAACAGATCAAGTGTGTTCAGACATGTAGGTTCTCACCTGTTAACCTCTAGTTTAAAGGTGAACTGCAAAGGATTTATGAAAAATTAGGCTTGTGCCCTCTTTTCCTTGTTTCTGATGTCAATAAAAAGCCTAAACATTTTACAGTTTACAATATTCTTCTGCTTGGTTTATTCTCTATTATTATTTTGGATAGATGGATAGTTTTTAGCTTACTCTGCTTTTGTTAAAGAACAATTTGGAGGTCTCAAGGCTGTTTATTATGCTCTCTTAAGATAGTTTTTTATTTAAATTATGAAATAGCAGTGGCAACATGTAGGGGGCACACAGGGGTTCACGTGCAACCCCTGAAATCACTGGTGCACCCCCTCACAGGTCGTGCTCCCTGCTTAGGTGATGGGTAAGGGGAGTGCCCATGCCCTCCCTGAGGGAACCAGTTGGGGAGTGGGAGCACTGGATGAAGTGCCATGGCTGCTTCCCTGTCAGCACAATAGGCTACAGAGGGAGTCCCCCCTGGTCGGTGAGATTGGCCATGGGGGGAACTCCCCAGTCACTGAGTGGTTGCTGGGGGAGCACATGCCCCCCGACTAAGGTGGCACCAGTCACCCATGTGAAATATTCATAGAAGCTATATAACTTCCAAAAATAAGGAAAACTCAAAGCATATATATTTCTATATATATTAATTTGTCAATAATCTATGGTAGGATTCATGGAAAGTAAGCTTCTTAATGCAGGGACTGTTTTTCACAGCTTGGCACAATGAAGTCCATATGCTGTACTGCAATGTGAATAAATAATCATATTAATAAATATCATTATAGAAGAAGAATATTTTAAGGAGGAGTGTGATAGCACCCAATGGAAACAATGGGAAATTGAGCCAGATGTAAGGAAAAATATTTTAAAAAGATAAAAGTATTTTTTATTATTTTAATAGGGCCACCCTCTTAGTTGCTGAGATACTATAGTTCTTTCCTATTCTCAGGGAAATAGGGAAACAATATTGTATCTCAGCTTCCACTGTTTGGTTAACACTGCTACATGTTGACTTTTTAATAGGAGTGACTACGTGCATTAATATTGTTTTACAGTAGGAACTGTGGTAGCTTAGGAAAACCTGCTCCATGAAGATAGTTGTCTTTTAAAAAGAAGATGTAATTATAGCTCAAAAAAGTAAAGTCAATAAAGATTTTAAGATAATAGTAGGAGGCAAGACTACCCCTCTTATATTCATGTCTTTAGTACAGACAATCACTGGTTATACTAATACTAATAAGTCTTTGTTCTTACAAAAAATTAAATGCATTTGACAATAATTTCACTGATTCTTTGCTTGACATTTTAGTCAGTCATCTCCTAGGCATGAAAGTCAGGGCTGTTAAATGCTGATATGGTACCATGGGATTCATGATCAGAATTTTTGCTGCTGTGTAGCCTCTCATCCAGAACTGACATTACACCCCACTCAACAGTGTCAGTATCAGAAGCCGCGTCATTATCTGCATTATAAGTGGCAGTGTCTTCTGGACAAAAACTTTCCACATTTACTTTTAAGAATGTCTGATCCATTATGTCTGTCTAACTATTCATTGCTTGGCAATCTCTTTCTCAACTACATTGGAAATATGAGAATAAAGTAGTAAAGGTCTCTTTCGTTCATAATACAAGACTGGGGCCTAGGGGTTGGGTACAATTTCTTGCATGACCGTTATGATTTAGCATGAGAGTTTAGGCAAGGTTTTAAATCCCACTTTCCAGTTGGCCATTTGCAATTAAAATATATTGTTTTTCTCAGCAATATAGTGAGGTTTAGTTCTTTATTGTTTATAAAGTGTCCAGACACTATCATAATGGTGGTCACTCTTTTACAAAGAATGTTCCTTGCTGCTGAGACTGCTTTCTGATTAGAAAGTGACTGGTGAGCAATGCAGTTACAGTATTTGCATATTGGTCACCTCAGTAGCAGCTGTGGTTAAGGCCTCTTGTTGATATTCACTGATATTGTTCCTGGTTTAAACAAGCTTGCATTAGACACAGAATGGACCTGCTTATTTACATGGAAGGAGGGAGACTTTGCTTTCCCATTTTCTGAAGGATAGTCTAATTGTATCTGTGCTAAATATTAAGTGGTAAATTTACAGTATCCATGTAGGACAGTCAGAGCATTAGATCACAGTCCTCATCTTTTGATCTTGGTCTTTTTACTCTACCTTTTCTATTGTCCTTAAAAAATTAATGGAAAAGCATTTACTTGGACACATGCTCTTGGTAGAAGTCCGCCAAACTGCTCTTGGAAATTATTCAGTGTGTTTCAATACTATAATATTCACATTGCATCATCCTTGACCTCTTTGAATCCAACTAAGAGGTGTGGAAAGATGGCACACATGGTCTCTACAGTTTTTAATGTAGAAATATTTCTCGTTGCTCTACCAGTGCATACTTAAATAGTGTAGGCATGTTACTGAGTTGAGTGATGCTGTTTCCTGTTTGTATTAAACAGGTGGATTCCTAAGAAGGTATCTGTATTTCATATACCAGCACTGTGGACTTCACAGTAAGCATCTCATTATGTATTGCATTGCTCATCACTGTTGACTATTCTTGCTTGAAAAAACTTTTTCTAAGAAAAAGAAACCAGTGTTCCCAGCTGGCTGTAGCCTTTTCCTCAGCTGATGGAACAGCAAGTTGTTTTCTATGCAGCTGTCTTAATTTCCTGCATGCTGTTGCAAAGTATCTGCAATATCCAGATTTTATGTGCAAGAACAAACTTGGTGTGGACATTCATTTTATTATGGAAACAGTCAAACATCAGTAGGTTGAATGTGGGTAAACCACTCTATATGCAGAAATGTAGCACTCTTGACAGCAGCTTTAGCTACATTGTCCTTACTGGAGAAAAAATGAATATTAAAATGATCCATATAACCTTCATGTAGATACTTTTCAGTGCAGATTTCACAGATTTCATAGACATCAGGGCTGGAAGGAACATTCAGAGTAGTTGTTCTTAGCAGAAAGATTTTTCCCCCTCAAGGCCAACTGAAGTAAGGGAAACTTGTCCTTAAATGTATTTGTGACACAGACCCTGTATAGCAATGACAAAGATAAAGAAAAATATATTCCGTCATATTTATTAATTTGGTTCTAGATCACTCTTCTGATCCTTTTGATTTATGCATGGACTATTCCCCAGTATTCTGTGGTTGTTTAGCAAAGCTCTGTGGAATCCTGTGTACCTTGATATTTCATCCTTTGGATCTTTTAAAGTACTTAGTGGCTGCTTCCACATGATCACGGATGAGTCCAAATAAGCATCACTACAGCTGGCCAGGCTTTGGTTTTGGGCAGCAGGCACTGCCACAGAATGCACTGCCCCACTTTTTTTCAGCATGGGTTTCTTTGACCCCAGGATCTCCCAGGGTCAAAAACCTACTCCTCACTACAAGCTAGCAGCATGAGGAAAGCTTGCATGTGCAATGTGTGGTGCCACATACCACATATCCATGCTTGTCTGCACACAGCCCATGGGTGCATTATTCTGGTTCACAAAGGAAAGGACCAGGTATGTCAAATAATAGGTATAAGGAAGGATCCAGTTTTTAATTAGCATTGGAGAACAGTGAAAAGTGCATCCTGCACTGTACTATGTGAAAAAATACATTCTGAATGGGCTTTGTTTTTCCACTTAATGCTGTTTTGCTTTTCAGAGAGTAGAATTTAAAAGATGTAATGATAATCTACTGTTATCAAACATATGCTCAGTTCCACCAGCCAAATAACATTTCCTGTTCCAGTACAGGCTAGTTTTGTTTAGTGGCTTCTCCTAGAGCTTGGTAGACTCAGGTATAACAATTTATATTTGGTACCTGAAACAATATACATTTTTGCCTGTTCTTATTTGTCAGCAGTATATAAAACAGGAGGTCCAAGGTCTAAGAAATGCTTCTGTTACTAAATAAAGAGGCCAGTTTAACCTTTGATGATATGGCTTTTTTATCTCTGTTGTTTGTATTGAAAACCAAGTGAATTTTTTCCTCTAATTCTGTAAAATTATATATTTCCATTACTAGCTGATTTAACATGTTTACATTTGTTATGAGAACTATCCACTGCTTTGGTTCTAAGTGAATTTTTATGAGTTTTTGGTCTGTTCAAATAGTTCAAATATGCTTCCCTCCCTGGTTACATGTATCTACCATTGTTTTTGAAGGTTCCTTCTCATAGATGTATGTCATATCCTGCAGTGCACTGAGTAAAAAGACTAATCTGAATATTTCCAAAGCATTTGAGATGCCCTTATATACGTCACTTGGGGTATAAACAGATGTCACCTTTTGCTGCCTTTATGCCTCCATATAATTATTATCGTGGCAAAAAGCAACAGCAAATAGACATGTCGCCATGACAGAAGGTAGCAGTAAATTAAGCTGCTTTCTTGCCATGGACAACTATTTCCTTACATGGGCAGATTGTAGGCAGTTCAGAGATACCTGCGCTCTCCCACTGTCCTGGGCAAGTGCTCGTTGGCCTTGACAGACCATCTCCAGTGCACCCTAGGAATTCCAGTGCAGGGTTAAATTCCTCAAGCCCAGGAAGTGCATGCTTGTCTTTCTTCACTTTGAGACTCACTCTGGAAATTGCTGGAGGTATGTCTTTGCAAGCAGGGAACCCAGTTTCTCTCTGTTTCCAGAGATGAGGTCCTAGGATTTCCATGCCAGTGTTCCCCACTTGCAAAGTTGTTTCCCTGGCAATCTCCAGGAACCTTGGATATTGCTAAGGGTTCATCTCTGTAAGTAGGGAACATACCACCTGTTGTCCCACAAGATCAGGGAGTGGGACAATGGACGACGTATATTTTGTCAAAAGAAGAAGATAAGCTGTGCCAGGACATATCCCAGCACAGCTGATTCACTTCAGCTGGGAATGTCTATTTCTAATCAGATGCAACTCCTCAGAAGATAGTCTTTTTACGTGTTCAAGTTGTCTGGAAAGAGGAGTACCAGTGGTGGACTATGCTGCAATAGACTTTATGAAAATTGTCATTGTTTAAGTGGGACTTGGTCATGTAGACCAGGGGTTGTCAACCAGGGGTATGCGGGAAGGCCCTAGGGTGTTTGCACAGGCAGGCAGGGATGGAAGATCACCACCCACTACCCCATGCTGCTGCCTCCCTGGAGCAGAAGGGGCAAAGGCAAAGGCAGCAGCACCCCTCTGTGACCTACACAGATTCTGCCTGGCCAGACGGATGTGGGGGAAGTGGGGAGGAGCTTGCATGCTGCCACAAGCTACTACCCCATGCTGTCACCACTCCGTGTGCAGCCTCTGCTACTCCCCTTCCCCCCAGCTCCACGTCCAGCCGCCAGAGGTATGCTTATTGAAAATGGTTGAAAATTCCTGATGTAGACAAACACAGAGTTTTGTCTGAATAGGGGAATTTAACTTCTATACAAATAATCAAGTTTGTAGTAGAAAACTTCAACACTAGTGCATTACAAAATCCCCCCCACCATTGTGCATCATCACTGCAAAAGATTGAAAGAAAGATCCTGAAGTAATGTACCATGTTTTCATGTTTATACTACAAGGTTGATTTTACATATTGCCTGTCTTCTTTCTTTGCTTTGAAATAAAGAGTTTCTTTCTTTCTTTCCAAGTTGTCTTGATGGGATAATCTGCATCAGAAAGAATCAATGTCTTCAGATCTGAAATAGGTCACAAAAACATGTCTGTTTCAGTGAAATGTTCTATGGAAAACTCTAAATAAATAAGTTAGAATTTCTTGTTTTATTTAAATGATGTTAAAACCATTTTATTTTCAATATTTTTTTTCAGAATTTTGGTCCTGTGGAAATTTTAGCTTTTTGTTTCCATTTGAGAACACATTTTAAAATGTCAAAATTTACACAAAAAAACAGGAATTTGGGATTCTGCCCAACTCTCAGGTAACACATTTTAATAAATACATCATCTTTTTGTTTATCCCACAGGTGCTCAGCTTAACTAGCTCATATAAAGTGGGTTCTAACAGAGCTCTCTGAAACTCAGTGCTTTCAGCTGCCTTGGGGTTTAAAATGGTGCTAAGTCCATTTTTTGGGGTACAAACAAATATAATACTGCAAAATCATTTTTGATTTACACTTTGTCATTATATCATTATAGGGTATCTACCTGGTCCCTTCCCTATCCCAGGCTTGTCAGCCTACACCACACCATTCTGCAATTTATATGATCCCTACAGCTGGTTTGTGTAGCTGTTTTGCACAAGTTAGACAAGTTTTGACTGAATTGAAGGGTGGAAATCAGCATAAATTTATTAAAAAACTCAGGGAAGCTTATATTGACTCCTGATAGGCCTTTCACTTCCTGTTGTACACGGATGTCTTGGCTGACCTTTTAGGACTTAGCCCCTGTCTTCCCATTGGATGTACCAGTACTGAGGTCTGCCTCAGTAGAAATCTGCATGGATACTGGAAGCTTTATCAGTTTGGCCTTTTTGCTAGGGTCACTGCTTAAATCAACAGCTACTGAAAAAATAAAGGCTGAGTGGAAAGTTGATTAAACAGAGGATATATGCTTGAGGTGACTTGATACATTAAGGTTTTTTAAATAATTTATTTCTGAGAAAAATCCCCACTTTCTCTATTTTTTTTAAACAAAAATAAATATTTTGTTATTCAGATCTCTTGCTACCCACGAAGTAAATAGAATATTGACTGTGATGGTAATGTTTTCAACCCTTAAGAAAACAGCAGTACATACATACATACATCTGATAGACTTGGAACCATGGCAGTAATTAGCTCCCAACTCTGTTTAAGGTTTGATTTCCTACTAATGTGCAATGATACAACCAAATTTTTTAATAAATTATAGGCAAAATGTTTCTGTTGTCTAACATTTGACCTAGAGTTTCTGCTGTTTATTAAGACATACTGTACAATTAGATGCTCTAAACACTTACAATGATCTGTTGCCTGAGGGTTATGTACATAGCATCTCCATTAAGTGATTTAAGCATTGCTAGTGTCAGTTTTAGCTTCCATTTGTACACTTTAATTTCCTGTTCTAAGTATGTGCTGTACATCCCTATGAGTACTGTAGGCTAGTGGAAAAAGAAAAATTGCCAGGAGAAGCATAGTTTATTTGAAACTACATTTTGTCACCCATGAGTCTCCTTCCCTATTGTATAACTGTGTTCCTTCTGGCTGTGGACAAAGGTCAGGCGTTCACTGTAATTTTTTTAGATCTATCAACAGCCTTTGATACCTTACAAATGAGGTACTGTTGACCTGCCCACTGTTTATGTTTTCTCCTGTGGGTAGTTTAGTTTAATGTGTTGCTTACTTGTTATGTATATCATGCACCCAGGTTCCATGATGAATGGGTCTATCAAACTCACTAAAGACATAATACTCCATTTTCATCTGAGTAGAGGACCATTTCTATATACAGTAACTTGTCTCTGTTGTGTAAAATATGAGGAAATCAGAGTTGCACAATGCAAAGTGATGGTAGAATAGGCTCTCTGAATTTTCTTCTTTGATAGTAGAATGTCTCATTTGGCTTCCTCTGACAGGGAAGCCAACTATAAAGGTCATTTCTGTAGTGAACTGCACAGATGCTAAACTCTAATACCAAGCGTTGCAATCTAGTGATCTTACTGTGGTATATTATCCTGGTTAGTCTTTTCCTTGCTTCCACTGCAGCTTTTTGTAGTGGCTTTGGAGCAGCTGTTAGCCTTCTTTAGGATTATATTTGCAGATAAATTTTCTTCTGTTTTCCCATTTTCTTGTAACTTGATAGTTAATTGTTGGAGAAATGCCTTTGCATTATGGTTAAAACATGCAATGATTTCTCTGTCTTTGGGTATCTATTTTCTGATTAAATCTAAGAGTGCTTCAATGCATCCTGAAATTCCTCGCATACACCTAGAACACAAAACAAGTTGAGAGAGAGACATTACATTAATTATGCTGGAGATCAGGACACTGGTGGTCCACAGGCAACTATAATTCAATTAGTTTATTATGACTTTAGAAAACTGAGATGTGACCTAGTCTTATCTATATACTTTTTGTGCTATCTGGTTAAGGATAATTTTTCATATCCTGTGTGCTGTAATTCTGACCCTTGCGTCTGATATTTTGGTCTCCTTTTACTTATTTTATGATGCACTTTAGGCCCATCCCCTGTGTGGGGCCTAGGACATATTAGCTAACTGTCTCTGATTCATGTGTGTATTCTTTAAATCTCAAAACAGACTCTCAGCTGCTCCAGACCCGTGTCTGCTGTGAAGATTTTGAGCACACCATACAATTGTCTGCTCAATCAAGCTTTATTAAAAGGGAGACAGATAGGGATCCTAGGGATGAGCCCAGGAGCTGAACTCAGAGCTCATGATTAAATCCCTGGTACCTGTATGAAGTACTGAAGAGGTGAGACGGTTCCTTACACCCTTTCCATGCCTCATGCCTATATGAACACGAGAGGGAATGTAACTACAGTTCCTGTTTGCACTGTATTAGAACCAAGTTGTTCAGCACATTTAAAATAATGTAAACTAAGGAACGCTTTAACACTTTAAGGTCCTGAGATATGGATTTAATTTAGCTTTATAAAATAGTCAGGAGTGAGTTAACAATCTGGCCTGCTAAGGTTTTAACCTTGCAGTTATGGAAAAACTGCAGAGCTTGGAAATTGTTAGGCATATTGGCTCCCTTGGATCCATATACTAAAGAAATGGAAAAACAATAGTAGGGGAAAAACATTTTTTCTTTTAAATTCATTTCAAGTCACTTAAATGAATAAAAAACCGCTGGAAGCCCTAGAATGCTAAGATCTTCAGCCTGCTAAAATTGGCAGCTGAGTCACAGCATCTGCTGAGTGAACTCACACACCCAAGACATTAGATTATCTCACAACAGTCTCATACTTTGTTGTGTTTTAGTTTTCACTTAATACAGATTATGACATTATAAAACAAACTAATTATAAATATTAGTATTTAATGTATAATAACTACTTCAGTGTCTGTTATCTATGTATTAGTATTGCATGTGGTTTAGAGTGAATGGGTATTAAAGTCACTGAGTTTTAACAATTAGAGAATTATTGTGCTAGTTATGTATCTACATTACACATGCAGCCAATGTACAGTAGTGTCATACTTTAAAAATATTCTTATTTAATTTTTATTTTATTATTCAGCATATATTATCTGAATGATTAAGCTTACTCAGTGGCAAATTTGAGAATGTTTTGGCACATTTTAATAAGAATTTGTTCAATTTATGCTACCTATGTATTTATGTGTTTTAACTGTTATGTCTTTCTGGTTTCCAAACTGATGAAAAATGCCTGCTATTAAAGTTTGAAAAAGTAGAGTGCTGTGTTTTTTTCTATGCTAGAGCATGCCATGCTTTCAAATTGCTTTTACCTTTGAGCAAAATCACTGCATATTGGATGAAAAACAATTTTTTTGTGCAGTGGAATTCTTTGCAATTGATGCCAAAAAAATAAATCAGCCAAATGATTATCTTTAGTTTGAAAAAGTTATATAAACCTTGAGGCCCAGATGCATAGTTTAATAACAGGATACTGCAACTTTAACAAGGACTACATTTGTCTTTAAGTCCACATGATAGTGAAAGCTTAATATGAAAAACTTTTGTCTAGCACAAGTGATTTGAAGATGTTTTGCTCCATGCATGTGAACTCAGCAGGTGATTCTTGCCTATCTTTGATGTCAAACAGCACAAAACTTCAGTGAGTAGTAGCTTCAGAAATGCAATAGACATAGCTGAGTCTTCATATGAAGCTCATGCTTGAACTACATCAGAAGAACTGACATCTATTATGGTGAGCAAAGACAAGTGTTTGAAAAGAGATTCAAACAGAAGTGTCAGAATTTACAGTGCATAGTTTTATATAAGTTGATTTTAACCAAGCATATCTCTATGAACTCTGCAGGATAGAAAAGAAATTTCAAAAGGCAGAGAAATTGTTGTCATCTAAGGGCATGGAATGTTTTAATAGCTTAAGGAAGAACATTTCTGAAAGGTTATATGGTGATCCATTTACTTTGACTGAGTAATAAGGCTCGTCATTGTGATGGTGAAGTTTTTAACCCTTAGAACAATGGAAATGTACAAATGCATCTGATATACTTAGGAAGCTGAGAGTAATTGGCTGTTGTGAATGGTCTTTTTATGATTTTTGTTCTTTCTTATACACAATTTACACAAAAAGATTTGAATAAATTAAATACAGATTTTTTAAGTCACTTTATGTCTGACCTACAGTTTCCTACCTCAGACTGTAACATACCTTAGGAGAAGGAGCTGCACTTACAAATGGTCACTTCTGAAGCAAAAGCTTGCACACAATGGTTCCATTAAGCTACATTAAGACTGTTTATCGTTTTTCTTCCATTTATTCACTTTCATTCCCTGTCCTAAATACTTACATCCCTGCGTGCATTACATAGCGCAGGGAAAAGAAAAACCCTTTGTAGGAGCATAGTTTGTTTGAAACTGTGTCCTACAGGCTTACTCACAGCAGTGCTCTGAAACTGTCCCCAAGGAGGCCAGTGTCACAAACCAACCTAATTGTTCTTCTCAAAATGCTGCTGCTTTCGTTAACAACTGAAAAAAGCGAAACTCCTTAGCCGAAGCACAGAAACTCAATGCCTCTGCATTTTCTAGGTTATAATCAACATGTAGCAATGTGATTTAGTTTTCAGGTTTCCCTAATTCATAATTAATATAATTAGTAGGACAGGGGATGATCCAGTTACTCATTTATTATCATCTAAAGTTTAATGGAGTATTTTGTAAAGCATTTCCCTTGATGCATTAACCGTGAAAAATCTCCAGCTTTTGTAACAATAGAATAACCAGCAAAATTAAACTGTGCCTTGTCTCTGGTATATGACTCTTTGATCACTTTAGAGGGCCGATTACTAAGGGGTGCTGAGCTGCCTTATAGTCGGCGTTGCTTGACTCCTTTCAAAACTTGGTCCTTAGGGATAATCCTGGTTTTTTTTTTTTTACTGTCTAGATAGGTTATTCTATATCACTTTGCTTGAAACTCTGTAGAAAACCATGAACATACATTTAGGCTGACTTAGGGAGAAAGCTCCTTTATATCTCTGTCTCTGCTATATAAGGCAATCTCTGAATGAAATAAATTAAAAGATACTTACAGTGACTGCCAAGTGACTACACTTTAAGATCAAGAATTCCACAACTATTTTCCTATAGTAAAAAGGAATTTTACAGATATATACATTCCTGTTGGTAAGGAACTCCTTGTGGGAACAATTTCTGAGTGATATTAAAGATGAAATACAATTGTTTTATATTGGTAAAAGAACTACATTGCTTTGCATATTTTTGCATATGACTTACTAACAAGGAATATAATGAGCAGCTTTCTTTTGTTTTATCATCAAATATAAGTGATTTCTGAAGGAAAAAATATAAAAACCACTTACTTGCACTGAAGGAATTCTTTTCTTATTATCTGCAATTTCCCACGCAGATATGTTGTCAAATAACCCTCAGTATAGTTATTTGATTTAGCATAGTGAAATATATGTTAAGTACAGTCGTGAGGACTGTTATTGTATGGATCTTCTCAATCACTTCTTGTGTTTGCATGCTAATGATGAGTCTTTCTCTCAAGGGAGAGGAGTTCGTATAAAGACTGTTAATGCTAGTTATCATGGACCAGATCCAGGAAAATATAGAGCTGTCTCCAGACTATGAGAAGTTGAAAAAAGGCCACGGATTTTGACCTCTCAGCAGCCGGAGGCTTGAAGTCATCCTCCTCTCACCCTGTTGAAGCTCTTTTCAGAAAAAAGAAATCAAACAAAATAACCCTACCAACCTCAAGGGCAAATAAGAAGACCTCATTTAAATGAGGTCTTGTGTTGCATAACTCCTGGTACCTTGCGTGTCTATCCATCCACCAGAAGCCATGAAGTGGCCAATTTCCTCTATGTATTTAGGTAGTTAAACAGATGGCTTCAGGCCCATAAGGCCTCCTGCTCCCACTTCTTATTATAGTAAAACAATGACAGAAAGCTCAATCTTTGACTCCTTTGTGTTTGGGGAGGTTGCAAACTAGAGCTGGTAATTCTTCTTTGGCAAATACTTTATCAACTGACAATTACAATTTTGGTCAAATTGGGAGGACGGTTTTAACTGGAAAATGTTGGGGGCCTACATTTCCAAAGCTCATGGAAGAGATGTTCCCATTTTGGCTAAGGGCCCAGTTATAGAAATACTCATCCAGGATATGGAAGATTTACATTCAATCCCCTCTTCTCTCTCTGCTTTTAAAACATTCTCTAGTTTCTAGAAATCTGCCCCAACCACCATGCTTTCAGGAATTCTGTAGTGGTGGTGCTCTCCATCTTTGTTGTTAAATCTATTCCAATTTGCACAGAAAAATTAAACCTACATTTAACCTGAGAATAAGATTCTTTGGTTTAGTAATTAGGATGCTCACCAAAGAGATAGGAGAAGTTGGTTTAAATCCCTATTTTGAATCTGGTAGAGAATGAAACTGAACTTGGCTCTCACTCTCCAATTTTCCATGCGAGTGCCCTGAGCAACTGAGGAAAGATTGAACCACCTTTGGAATCTTGACTTTCCTTCCTTCCTAGCATTTTTGGCATAGAAAGCAATACAATGATTCAATTATTTCAGTTAATCTAATTTTATTTATTTGTTTATTTCTCTGTCTGGTTGCTGAACTAAAAAAAAATATTAACTTAGCCTTTCTCCATCCCTTGGTATCTTCATGTTCTTTGTCCCTTCCCTTGTCTGGCAAAGTGGAGTTTGTTTCTTCTTAGAACTTTTTGTGCATATGGATCTAAAAAATCACATGTACCCTTTGATTCATGCAGGGTCTATAGTGCCCTGGGAGACAGGGCTATCTGCGTAGGGAGCACCTCTGTGCTCCCTGCAATGGCCTGGTATAGCTAATTGCTGCTGCAGAACTCCTCACTGTGTGGGATCTCAACCATAGAACTATATAAATATCCTAAAATAGTATATCTACGTTGTGCATTCTAGCCTACTGTACCTCACCCTGTCAAAACCTGGACCCACTAGGCATCTTTTGTGGTAGTACTGTACTTCTGTCCACATAGGATTCATGTATGTCAAGGGCCCTCAACATTTCATTACAGGAAGTTTGACCATTGTTAACAGAAGACATATAGGGTCCTTCATGCAGCTGAAGTAAAAATTTACTGTATTCACTTTAATCTAAGATGATCCTGAATATATGATAACCCCCCAATAGTTAGATTCTGTACATGGAAAATGTATACATTTGTTATAATTTTCTAGGTGTAGAATCTAATTATCAGAGGGTTGTCTTGAATTCATCCTCCTCTCACTGCTACAACAGCAAAAAAAGTGGTGGGGGAGAGGGGGGTCTGATGTCACCCTTGCTCTTGCCCCAACCACTTCTTCCCCCTATAGCTTTCCTGCTCTTTTTTACTGTCAGATACTGCTATGGGACTATTCCCTTCCCAAGCATAACATGGAAGGAAGTGAGCTGTATTAGACAGTAAGGGGAGGGGGTGGGAAGGGACAGAAGGGAGGGAAGAAGCTGCAGAGAGCAAGTAGAGTGGGACAGGAAACTGCTTTGGGCCTGACCCAGACTCAGGGGCAGAGTCAGAACCAAAGCAATTTCCCGCTCCCCATTTCCCTCCTTGTTAATTTGAAATGAAAGGGACCAAAAAAGAGTAGCTTCACAATAAATATACCTATAGTAACTTGCGTATATGCAAATAGATATAAATTCATCCAGAATTGATGCATTTTAACATGCTGCAAACTGCTGAAAGTTTCAGCACCAGTACTCCAAAAATATGAACAGCACTTTTGTACCTACTTATACACAGTACACTACACTTGATGTGAGCCCTCAAGAGGCTGAGAAGCAATGACAAGACATTACCCCAGAGACAAAAGACTCATGACTTATCATAGACTTCATTGGGCTGAACTCCAGCAGAGTCAACAGAATTTCAGGCCATGGTGACCTCACAGCCCAGTGCTTCCGAGTATGTGTCTGTACTCCAGATACTCCCCACAAAGGATCCACATGTTAATTAGTTCCCCAGTCATGACTGGATACAGATGTTTTTGTCACAAGTACTGGGGTCCTCCAAAAATTTATATACAGATCAAGTGCAGGCCTGCTTGGTCTGTCTCCATACCATAAAAGGTGGAGCCATATTAATCACATGTACCAGACTGTGAGAGGGAGTGACAGAGTCTCAGTGACACAGATGTTTGGTGATGTTTGCCAGATATATAAGGCTCATAAAGAAACAGGAATAATTGGAAAAGGGAAAGAAAGGTATTGCTGAGCTGTAGGAGTGAAGAGGAAGTCGAAATGTATTTTATGTTGTGGTCCATTATGACCTAAAAAAAGAGTTGGTGTTGAGGGGGACTGAGCATGATGGGCATTTATACACATACATTTTCATGCTCTGACATACCAGAGATCCAGTGCACTGGAGTAGACTCAATTGAGTCTGCTCCACATGCCAGCTGATCCACACTGTGCTGCATCATGTGCAGTTGTATAAGTGGCGAAATGTGAATCAGTGTGCAGAAAATGGTGGTGGTGCACTTTTGAACTAAAACACCTTTGATGTGTTTTAGTTCAAAAGCATGCAGCCACCATTTTCTGTGGGCTGACATGCATTTCACCACTTATACAACTGCATGCGACACAGCACCGATGCTTTAAAAGTGCCAGGGGCTTTTAAAAGTGTCCAGCACTGTGGCACAAGCGTATGTACAAATGCCCAGTATGTGCTATATTTTATTCAGAAAGGCTGCACTGACCTGTCCTGTCAAGGTTTCCATGAGTATCTTGGCCTCTTGACTAAGATTAAATGTAGTATTTTTGGCACCAAGGGGGGAGGGGGCGGGTCAGGGATGGCTCTGGTCCTCCTGGTGCTGGCCTGGTGTTGCAGTACCTCCAGGCCTAGTGCAAGTTCCCTGTGGAGGTAACACCTACCTGTTCTTTTTAAGGGCCACATACATGAAGGTTCCTATCAGTCAGTGTGTTTGCTCAGTGTGGGCCGGGTGTTTTATGGACATGCTTAGCATGGGTTGCATTCAGTCAACTTCATAGTTGGCACCTGCTCTTTCTAGCAGCAATTTAATGATAGAAATTATTTTTATCGGGGGGGGGGGGTCTTGGCTGGTATGCAAATATAAAATGAGGGGCTTTTTCCCCCACGCTTATTGGGGAAAAAAGCCCTCATCTTATATTTGAGTAAATATGATAATATTAACATTTCCGAGGCAAATGATATCTCTTACAGTTATGTGCTGCAATCATATAAACCTCAATGTATTATTGGGTTATTTCACTAGTAATGGATTCCCCATGCAAGTTGTATTAAGAACAGTAAATTGTAAATAGTTTTAAGTGTAATAGAATGCCTGTAAAAATCCTTGTGAAAGTAACATAATAACAAAACAACACTCAGTTTAATTGCAATGAATACTAAATGAATTAAAAAAGAAGGGCTTCTTAGACAAAAAAAAAGGAGAAAAGAAGGAGAAGAAAAAGAGGGCATGTCTATATATGCATTAATGGGCTGTAATTAAGGTGCATTAAGTTAGTATGTGTAATGACAGGTATTAACTTAGCAGTAGCACATGTTTTTTAGATGACATTAAGGCACAGTAGACTAATTGTATTGCGCATTAGTGCATTAGCACAGCTTTCACCATGACGTGCTAATGCACAGTAGATGTATTCAGCTGTGCTTCGACCATCTCATGTGGATGCCCCAGAATATTAAAAACGAGGATAGTCAACTCTGTTTGGATATTGCTAATAGAGCTAACTCATGATATTTCATGCCCAGGGCTCTCCACTGAAACCCACTGTGGAAACTTTAAAAAATGAAAAGAAAAATGGCCCACAAGATTTTTGTAGTAAGTAAAAGGAATAAAAAATTAGAGCAGAAAAACTAAATTAGCTTTCATTTCAGTCTGAGTGAAATTGAAAGAGTCAGCACATTGTAAAAAGTATAGAAGAAAGTATGTGCATCTCTTGATTTTGGCTACTTAACCAACTAATACTATGCCATGGCTAGCTTTATTACATAAAAATATTTTAGATATATAATTGCAAAATATAGTATATAAAATTCTAAGCAAACTTAGAAATAAATCAAAAATCACAAAAGCAGCAAAATCTATTGAAAGAAAAATAAGGCTGAACACTATGTTGGTTGTGTGGAGTAAAGAGCTTTTGTTAATTTGTGATGAATATTAATGAAACATAGAGTGCTTTTTGCACTTATAGTTCAAATTGTATAGTTATACAACCTGAAGAGGTCCTATCAAAAACCCTCAACATATGTAGGTGTCACTTGATTGATGGAGGTTTGGAGGAAATAATTACCTAAAGGGGTGATATATATTGGAGTTGGGCTCTTAACTATCTTTGAATATATCCAGGTGAAGAGGTTTTTTCTATCTGTCCAGCTTCTAAACTCCAGGGGGCTACATAGCATAGGGGCTGCACCAGCAGGGGTGGCATGCTTTGCGGGCTGTGCCAGTCAAGTCACAGGTCACTGAGCCATGTACACACTCCTCTTGCCACACTCTCTGCCACATTATGTGCCCACACAAGTACACAGCCCTCTGCTGCTGCATCAGGTGCCCCACCCCCTGCTGCACTATGGGGCAATTTCTACCACTCCACAACATATATGCACGTAAGTCTAATCCCCACCAGCCTGCAACATGCAGGCACCTGAGTGTGATTCCCTCCCCCCCACCCACAAAGTGCACCCCCATGGGCACCCCTTCCACTATTGCCCCACATCCAGTCATGACCCCACACATGCAGTCACACCCCCCCCACCTGCTCTGCACATGTCCCTGTACTCACCCTTAGCATCCTGAACTGATTACTGCACTGCCCTGTCCCCTGAGGTGGAGGCAAGAAACAATAGCTGGAGAAGAGAGGGGGAGCCAGAGTGATGGTGGGGACCAACAGCTGGCAGGAGCCTGGGAACTGCAACTAAACCTCTTGTGGGCTTCTGCTTGGACAGCTCTGTTCTAAGGAATGGAAAAACACAACACTGTTTCTGTGAAACTAACCATTTTGACCAAACATATTTTGGGTGCATTTGAAAAGCTACTTCTGGTTCAGACCGGAGACTACAAGTGGGCAAGTTTCCATTCTTCCCTCCTCTTAGACTTCTCCAAAAGTCAGTTATTACTTGGGTTTGAGTGTCTGTGCTTATATGTGAATTGTAACCTCAGGATATGTTTCATTACATACTCAGAACATAAATTGAACTCACTGGGTGTTTTCTACATGCATAGAATGTACAATGAGACCTTTAATCTCTTATGTGTTAGTTAACCTTAAAAAATGTAACATTCAAATTTTCATTATAATTTTTGTGAAAGTAAGAACTACAGACTTGGCCTAAAAAAACCCTATTGTCCTGATTTTAAATATATTTGGATACTGCTATATACTAGTGGCAGTATCAGTAATAGCGGTAACAGAAGCTTTCATATCTTAAGCCAAAATATGGGCTTTAAATGTTCCGTAATACTAGTTGGTGATGATGAACTATATTACAGTCGACCCCAAACGCCACACTTGGCATCAGGCCAGGGAGTTTTCTACCACTACTACCACTTAGTTAAATGAGAGACGAGAATCTTTCGAAAGATATGCTTACTAAATGCCCTTGTTGCCTATGTAGTAGTGCTAATACTATACACACACACACACATATACCCCCCTTGTGATTAGATGTTTGCATATTAATGAAATCATTGTTTCCCCAGTAAAAGTGTGATTAGCTGGCAAATGAACCAGAAATAAAATGTGCATTTATTGCATACCTTCAACACACAGTGTTTACTTCTTGACAAGACCTTTGCATCCATTGTGGTATTTCAATCAGTATTGAATCAGTTGTAGCACCTATGTAGATATAGTATGTATCTGAAAAGTCTCTTGCATGTATAAAAAATAATTTTCAGACCTAAAATGTTGCTATTTCAGTTACCTTGTTTAGCCTCTATAAGCAACCTTATTTTTTTATTAGAAAGTATTTGTAAAATATAATACTTATTTTAATTTATAAGTGGAAACTAGTCTCCAGAATGAATAAACTTTTACCCATTTTAGTAAGCCTGCAATGCCCTAACAGGATATTTTTAATATTCTTTTAAAAAATAAAGTATTCATTCCAGAGCTGACACCTTACATGCCAAGTGTTAGACCAGAGCAAATTTTTACCAATAAGTTTTAAACTCCAGAAAATTGGAGCTTACAATGGAGGTGCCACTACCAACTTAATGATAGAAACATGAACGACCCACTGTAATTTAACATGTAGAATGAACCTTTATGTATCTGTGGCAAATACAGACTTTGTGCCTCAAGGGTTTGGCATATTTAGATAAAAAGAATCAATGTCATTATACAGTATCTCTCTAGAGCATCATAATTATTCTGCATGCATACAATATTTATTTAAAACTTAAAATTAAACTTCAAGAGGTGGTCATTTGAAAGCTGGCAATGAGTGAACAGATCCTGTCTTCATGAAAAAGAGAATATTTCTTCTAAAAGTTAAGGAGTAGATCAAAACGGTCTTTCCAGTAACTGACACTTTAGTCATACAGATGCTTTTTATGTGTCAGATTTATTAATAAAGAAAGTCCATGGGAACGAACAGAAGAAAATCTTGAGGATGTGACTGTCAGTTTTTGATATGTCAGGTATAATTTTGTAACTGTGATTTTTGGATAGCAGTACACATACAGTATTGTACTGATGTTTGTGTACTTCTTTGTACTCCTCATTTGTGATGACTGGGAAAGAAGATAAGGCGGAGATGTTTTGATACAGGATTGAAACTTGAAACTACAGTCCTTCAATTTGAACAGCATTCCTTTTTCATCTTTCTTTTCATGTTATCTTTTTAACTTTTGCCACTGATGTAAAGAAAAAAAGAAAAATTGAAAAGATGCCAGGTGTTGGTTCTTATCTAGGTGAAAGATCACAGAAATAGAGAATAAAATATAGTTTTAGTTTGTCGCAGTGACAGAATTATGAGATAGATCAAATACTTGTCAACAACAAATGTTTGTTCTCCTAAAGACAACATGGAATAATTTAAGTTGTGACATCTCATCCTACTTTATACAGAATAATTCACATTATTATAATTAGCTGAAAATATAATGAACTGATACTGTTATTATGTATGGATTGTGCAAATAATGATGCTCACCTGGGCTAGTCTCTGTTAAATTCATAATGCTGTTGTTCCAGCTTCCAGTTCTAAAACCAAATATAATGATAGCAAAATAACATGTACATTGGCTGAACAAAGGGAAATGAATGAAGAAATGGATATTTTTAGTTTGTTGATATCACTGAATTTGTGGAAAAGATCAAAAAAGATCTTTTTTTTAATCAGAAAAAATTAAAATGGAGACTCCATATTTTAAATCATTTTTCTCAGTTGTGATTTTGATGGAAACAAATCAGTAGTTTTTTTACTTTGTACCCTTGGACTTACCAGTCCACGCTATCATTTCAATGTCCCTTAGTTATTAATATTCAACCTAAATTTTAAGACTGTACTTTAAATCTTATTAGGTTTTCAGTGATACTGATTATAATCTCTATTTGGTCACTAGTTGATATGGTAAAGTTAAAACGTAGTTTGCTTTGCACCCCTATTCAGTAAAAAAAGTTTTAAATGGATGCATTTTAAGTACATCTTTTAAATTAAACATCTACTTAAGTGTTTTGCTAAACCAAGGAATTGGCAAGATGAGGCCATCATCCCTTGAAGCCTAGTGACCTGAAGCCTTCACACTTGAATCATAATCAATATGGCCTTCTAGTTCCAGTAACCATACCACAGGTTACCTCACTTAGTATTCACTATGGAATGCATCAGTAGGTGTTCTAGGCCTTTATCAGCCAAATAAAAATAAAAAAGCAAAATGCCTTAGAAACAGCTGAAAATACATCTGACTATTGCCAATTCTGACAGAATTCTCTCTTCCTGTTAAGTATGGTCCTGTAACATGCTGAGAGTCATGTTTGGATCGAGGGAACACTTATCACTGAATCTTTCTGTAAATAAATTCAGGTCATACTTCTGGTATTGCCAACCCTAAGGGTTAATCATGACTCAGATCCCAAACCTCACATGACTATATGTTAAATTATGTGGTTTAATAGTGAAAATGTAGTGAACATTTTAAATACCCATCATTTATTGTTCTACCTTCTTGTTGATCCCATAGGAAGGATCCACCTAGCTTCAGTATGTAGTCAGGATTGCTAACTATAAGTGCACTCAGTAGACTGATGCCACATCCTGTTGTGCGTTTTAGGCACCTAAGGTTCACTTAGGCAGCTTTCATACTGCAATCATATTCCACCTTGTTTGAGCTCCTGAAAACTAAAATTCTAACCCCAAATCAGAAAAGATCAATGAGAGAGGAAGGAAACCTTCTGTTCTGTCCAGTTTTCAGTGCTGTTTATGCATCTTACTAAATTGCATAAGCAGCATTCAAACCAGAAATCAACAGTCTCTCTCTCCCAGGGGAGTGCCCTTCTCATTGGGCTACCATTAGGCTTCATCCTATATGGCCCATTTCCCATGGTCTCCTCCCCCGATGACTCTTTTCTATCTTGTTACCCAGCTTCAACAGAACTGGAGGATGAATTCAGTCCCGCTGAGCCCATAGTTAAGGCAATTTTCTTGGAAGAAGAAAACGTAGGTTTAAACCACCTCAGGCCAAGTGGTGCCAACTCCACAGTCCCCCATTTCCTGGGGAGATGCCCTAACCACTAGGCTATTAGGCAAAAGGTGAGCTGCTCCTCTTTATTTGCTTGTGTAGGTAGTTCTCCACTGTTATGTGGTTGATCCAGAAATGACAGAGGGACATAACATGCAGCCCTGCGTCAGATACATAAGAAACAAAAGTTCAGCAACTCTCTTCACCACATGCTTGTTGGCTACATGTAGGCAACTCACTGCATTCACTTACATGCCCTGGAGGTGCATAATGCTCCTCATTGAGAGAAGGGGAACTATGCAGCTCCCCAGGGTGGAATTAGGACCAATATCCTGAGGCACGGAATGATGGCTATGAGGAGCTTGGCTGCTGGGCAAATGTTCCCTGTATGTCAGGGGTGACCAACCTGCAGCTCTGAAGCCCCATGCAGGTCTTTAGAAGTTAATATGCATCTTCTTGAATCTTTGCACAAGCACACAGTGACCAGCTTCCAAATGTTCGCATATTGGAAATTAGTTCCTTTGTTTTTCTTTTTAAATTAGGTTTTCACTTGCTTAAAATTTCCTTCAGTGGGAGCGAAAGAGGTAAGTGAGAAAGTCTTCAGAGGCTGACCTCAAAGTGTCTTCCATTGCTGTTGGGGGATGATGACTCAAGGCAAGGTCTGTACTAACTTTTTGGACCCCCCACCCCGGCACTAACATTGCTGGCTTGCATGCACCAGTAGGTTTTCACTCAGCGGTTAGTACAGTCTTCTCCATGTGTGCTGCTGGAACAGCCATTGTGCAAAGGATTATGGGGCCTTACCCAGTGCATCCTAATGAACATGCATTTGCACCAGGGCCAGAGGAGGGAAAGATCTTTAGGAATCAAACTTCCATTGACTTTCAGTGTAAGTTGGATGCCTAACTGTCATTTGCCCCTTTGAAAATCGCCTGCATAAACTACTGTAGTTTAGAGCTATGAGAAGAAAAACACCCCTAAGCTTAATAATGGCAGAGGTATCTCTCTCAATAATTTTCAAACTGTCATCAGTTATTTCAGAGCAGTATTAATTTCTTACCTGGATGGGAGCAGAAGCTTGTTACTTGAATAAAAAGAATTGCTTGCCCTAATTGAAACATAGTCCTTAGGATATATATATGTCTGTATGTGTGTGTCAAGCTGTAGCCTTCCTGGCAGTAGTTTCACTGACATCCCTGCCAGTCAGAAGCTGCACATACCAGCCAGTCCCTTCTTGTGCCAATCTGGTGGTGAGTGGTGCAGAAACATTTTAATTAATGTTGAACTTCTTAAAGTTGAACTGAAAACAATTACAGCTCAATTTTACTTTGCCTCCTCATTTTCATCACTTACATTCTCTCTTCCTCCTCCCTCTCCATTAGAGGACTTCGTTTCACAGTCTGTGAATTATAATCTAATTATTATATTTTAAAAAGGCAGACAAGGCATTGTTTCTCCATCCTTCAGTTAAAAAGCTCTAGAAAGACAAAGGAAAAACTCTTCTTTTCTTGAGTGCCACTAGCACAGAGTCAACTCTCATCTCAGACATCTCATTCTTCTCCATCTGTGACTTAATTTTTTTCCTACAAAAGGGATCAAATCTTTCCCTTAACAACTATTTGCACACCAGACTCAAAGAAAGTTCATAGCACACATCACATGTATATTGGATATGTAAGTGAAGTGATCTGTAGCACTGCTAATTAGACCTAAATTCTTGATTTACTATTTATAAAACAAAATTGATTATTACTTCATCAACAACATTGAAAGCATCATTAAGAGAGGTCTGCTTCAGCAGCCTCAGGTTAAATTTTTTAACAAGCACTTTAGTTGCTAATCTGTGTTATTGCCAACATATGTAAACTTCCTAATGCTAATTGCATTCAGCTGTGAATCAAACAATGTCTAATTCTCTTCAGGATTAATTATGCACATGTGCTGCCTGCATTCCTAAACATGGTTCTCATAAATAATAAGAGATATATCTAGGCAGATGGGATTTTTCCAACTAAATGATCTGTTTATCATGAATAAAACAATTGACATATACTAGACTTTTCATGCAAAGTCACCACAACATTCATATTTTTAATCATAAATAATTACTGCGACAGTTGTTTGTGTGAATACATTTTTGTATAACCAAGCATTATAAAGCATGTTCTTCAATCTGTACCATTATCTCTGTGCTCACCCTTTTTTTATAGTTTTGAACTGAGGGCACATAAGAGGGTGCTTTATATTGTGTGTTTGATGAATGAAACCAACTCCACTAAATCCATGAATGTTATAAACCCCAGGGAATCCTACTTAAGTGGACTTTGCAGGAAAGCACTGCTAATGTGTATTCTTGTTTTAGAAAAAGAGGGCTTTGGGCAGAGACAGAAGAAATTTACCCTTAGTAATTAACAAAGCATACAAATAAAAGTATTTTATCATACATTTCACTAAAGAAGCCTAGGTCTTATATCTCAGTCATGTCCCTTATTTATTTTTATTTTATCTTTAGGTGTATATGCCACCCTATCCACAAAGGCTCAAGGGGGCAACTTCTTAGTTTCCACCAAAAAAAGGCTTACATGCAAAATTCATCAAAGTAGCAAGAGCTGGGCATTAGAAGTAGTATCTCAGATAATTCAAACATTGTGCAATGACCATTTTTCATCATGGGTTAATGCAGCCATTATTTTCAGTGGCATTGTTACATATTCTAACATGTCATGACTGTCTCTGTCATTTTGCATATTATGAATTTTGTCTTCTTTTCCATCTTTTTTTTTTAATTGGGTGACTTTAGTGCTTGTAAATGGAGTGGACAGACAGCCTTGGTGTCTAGTGTTTTCTAGTTATAGAACAGGTGGAATATGCTTAGCAGTAATACAAGCTTCCCTTAACTATGGGCCCTAATTTACTCTCTAGGGGAAAACTCTTGAAATGAGAAAGTAGTTCAGTGCCCATATCTCATTCAATTCCTGGTCCCTCTGTTGAGTCAACCAAGAGTATTATCAATTAGTGCCTGTTATGATGTTTTTTGCAATAAGGATATTTGTCCACTGGCAACTAGACTGGAACCATCAACTAATTTTACATAGGCCACTGAAAAGCCTTCAGCTGATTATCACTTTAAGTCAGATTATCTTTGCTGAATTTGATCTAGTGACTTAGGCTAAGTACAGGCATTCAAGAAGCCCGTGGCAGAAGTGCTCTAATTTTTTACCTCTCCTTTAAATACTTCGTGGCAGTGGGACTCTCCCTGCTAAATCCTGATATGAGCCCAAATCCTCCAAAGATGTCCCTATCTCTCCTGGAGCACAGGGAGGAAAAGAATGAGTCTTCCACCCACACAGTCATTTACCTGGAGAGGTGCCAGTGGTACGGTTTGGGGAATCCCCAATGCCATGGCCACTGTACTTTATCAGCTCATGCCAGCTCTGGCTGTGCTGGCACACAGCTGAGCACATCATAAAGACGTGCCCTGTCCTAGCTGGGGATGGAGAATCCCAGAGAAGGGAGTGTGGCTGCTGAGAAGCCAGCTCCCATTCAAGCTTCTCAGCAGGGGCAAATGGAGGAAATGTGGTGGCTGTTCCTCTACATCAAGACTTGGAGGAGTCTCTTTATTTACCAGAGTCCAGTGAACAGGAGATGAAGGTTTGTCAGCCAGAAGGCAGAGTGTCAGGAGGTCCTCACCACCCTGCTAAAAAGAAGACAACAAATCATTTGTGATGGGAGGGGATTATCCCCCGGGAATCCTTGGATAAGGGTGTCATTTTGGACTTCCTTGCTTTTTTGCTAAAGTAAAGTTGCAATAGAAGGGACTAAGATGCTGGGTGTAACTTCTTTGAAGCCTGAGTTAAAATCAGGCTATCTGAGTGTGCCAAATACACATCAGTTGTAAGGACAGGAATATTGCTTGTTTCTAAAACAAATGACCTGAATAAGACCAATAATATCAGGTTGGCAAAAGGATGGGATACAGGAGGAGGCAGAGCCCTGAGGAGCAGTGCTTGGCTAAGAGTTAATGGTGCTTTAGATCAAAGAGACTCCCTCTTTCTTTATTTTTACATCAAGATATGGCAGACAAAACAAGGGGTGCACATTGTTAGTGATCGTTTACTGTATCAAGCTGTCGGGTCCTACAGGTTGGTGTGCAGAAGGTTGCTCCTCAGTGTGTAAGCAGCCAACCTTGCCTATACACAGTTGCTTACACACCATCATTTAGGTCAGCAGGAAACAGAATGTACATTAGCCCTTGTGTGGCACGGCTCAAAGCCTGCCTGCATGGTCTGAGTACAACAGGCAGGAGAAGATCTCACTTATCTCCCAACATACCCTGCAGGCTCCCTGGGCTGCTGCAGGCTCCCTGGGCTGCTGAAGACTCCCAAATGGCCAAGCCACTCACTGATTGGCTGGTCAGGACATCATGGCTGCCCACCTTAACCTGATACAGCGATGCCCACTGAGAGTGCCCTGCACCTCTGAAGTACGTGTGTGTGTGCATGCATGAGCACATTCTAAATGCCTGGGTTCTGTGTGTGTATGTATCTGTAACAGGGAGTTTACTGGTTCAGCTACTTCAAGAGTAGAAAGACTGCAGAGAAGGCTCAGGTGGTACTCAAGGAAAAGGACCTGAACTGGGACAGCAAGTCTGGCCCTGGGGCCATAGAAGAAAGAGCTCTTAAGTAGGAGGGCCGCGGAGGAGCTCCTGGCTTACATCAAGGATGCACTTGAGTCTGGGAGCAGGGCAGGCAAATAGAATATTGTGGACTTGCCTGGAGAACACTGGTGATTTGGGACAGTGGGAGAGATCAGAGGCCTGGAAGCAGGGCCATAGCCTGGGAACAGGGCAATAGGCCTGGGGATAAGGCTGGAGCCTGGGAGCAGAGCAGAGGAGGAATTAAAGATAAGGCTAGAGGGAGCCCAGTGCCCAGAAAAGAGCAAAGACAGGGTTGGAGGGAGCCCAACACTCAGAGAGGGGCCGAGATGGGGATACAGAACCCATTGAATTGATTGAGCCTGGGTGCAGGGCATGAATTGATTGATTTGTAATATCTGTGAGGCTTGAATGTAGATAGAAGGGGAGATGAGTCCACAAAAATTGTCCCTAATAAGGTGATGAGCAATTAGACTAGCTCATGAGTGAATGAGATCTTTCTTAAGGATTCCTAGGGCAGCGTCCCTTTTCTAATGTCATATTTATAACAAGGCATGGCAGGTGAGCAGAAGGGGAGGTGGTCAAGGGTGAACAGAGGCTAAGTGGGCACCAGGGTGTGTCATGGTCACCCCTGAGACAGACCTTTGTTACAATCCTGGATGC
>NW_017728931.1:98368379-98401059 GCF_001723895.1 Crocodylus porosus
GTTTGTCTGTCCCGTGCGCTGAGCCTTTTGCACAAAGATGCAGAGCCTGCAGACAAGAGAGAGGGGTTGGGGGGGGCAGGTCCAGGGCTGGGATGGGTCTGCAATCATGGAAGGGAGGCTGGGGGTTGCCCTGAGGGGTTGATACAGTAAGTGCTTGTGCCTTGAAAATAAGAATCAGCTGGTGACCATTGGAGGTCACCCACAGATCAGATAAGAGGAAGGGGGGGAAATGCTGTTGGACTGCTTGCCATCCTGTCCAGGTGTGCAACTCAAGAGTCATTCTGGCAGCAAGAGCTGAGTGGATAAGATAATGGTTCCCATGTGGGAATCCTTCTATTACATGTATCTCTTTCCAGGACTCAGAGGGAGGGAGGTCTGGGGATTTTTGGAAAAGGGACATTTTTTTTCCCTCCTGCAGAAGTTGTCATACATAGGTGCATGATATCGCCAGTCCCTGACCTGGGGGTGCTCTCTGTCAAAACTGCTGTTTACCCTTTTACCTGCTGAGCTCAATAAATGCTATCGATGCCTTTCTGGGAGTACTTTGTTGGGAAGGAGAGCTGTTTACACACAAGTGCTCGTGGTATCTGTGTCTAGGCTCCAGTCTCCCATGGACTGCATCATAGTCCTAAGATAAATGGCAAGGATGTGTCAATTAGGCAGATTTATGATCCCATTGACTAGGACATGCTCTCTTAAGTGCCTAATATTGGGGTGGGGGGAGGGGGACAGAACTTGGTGCCTTAGTGGGGCTCCAGGCTTCAACAGGGGAGGGCAGTGGTGGGTAGAAACCCTCTCCCTATGCCCCAGCATTCCCAGCCACCCCATCTCTGGCCCCAACCCTTTTGTGGGATTCTCAGCCATAATGGCCTGAGAGAGAGATTATAAGGGGTAGCTGGTGGTGGCCTTGGCTCTCTCTGCTACTCCTTTCTTCCTGCTCTTCCCCAGGGGGTTCTGCATTTTCACCAGGGCCTAAATCTCCATCATGGTCACATGAAGCTGGGGTGAACCTTACCATCATGGGTTGCACAGTATCCTCCCATGTGGCCTGAGAAGTCAGGAAAACTGGCCCCAGGTCCTGTGGGTTATACCAGTGAAGTGCCCACTTTGCTATTACTGGAGGGTGTGGTATATTTAACTTTGCACTGAAAAACTTAAAATTTCATTTTTGATGAAAAAGACCAAAACCCCCAAAAGAAAAAAAATGGCTAAAAAGTTTCAGATCCTTGACTTCCTGAAGAAAAAAAATTTCAAGAAAAATAGATACTTTTCCTTGTGTTGCTAAAAGCCTACCATTCTATCAAAAAAGTTTGATGGTAAATTCTTGTCCAAGTCTAGGTGCTTTAGAGAATCTGGCCCAGTTTTTCGTTTTCAAAAGAAAATGTGTTGGAGAACTGAAACAACTCCTAGTTTATGATGAAATAGAATTTGAATTTTCAGGCAATATTTAATTTCATTGTCATGTCAAAAATACAATATGAGATGGGAAAGAGCAAAATTGTGGCATTTAGCGACAAGGGACTTATAAGCAGGGATCCAGGTTTTCCATTTCCCACAGAAAAACAGAGTAAACTACAGATTTTACTTTTTACAGGTGACAAATGTGGATTTCTCATTTTACTGGAGAAACCAATCAATTTTGCTGTTAGATTTTGCATTTTTGCAATGAGCTACTTGCAGGCAGGCAGAGTTCCAGCCTGCGGGGGGCTGGGAGGGAGCAGAAAGACAGCAGTCAGGCAGGGGGTGCTACATGCATGTGCATGCACATGGCCCCAGGTAGCCTGAAGAACAGATCCCGCAGGTAAGGGTGGGGGGAATTGAGGCCCACATAGGGAGTGACAGAAGTTGGGCAGGGCTGGGGCTGGGGTTGGAGCTGCTGCCCAGCCAGACAGTGCCTGGGGTTTGGGGCCTGGGGACACAATATGCAGTCTCAGGTCCCCAGGGGGGCAGGACAAGGCTGCAGGTGAATCATCCAGGGGGTTGCAGGCAGCTGACTCCCCACTCCTACATGCACTCCCAGGGGGCAGGGAGCACCCACGTCCCCTAGATATGTGTGCAGGGCTGTGCAATGCCTGTTTCAGGCCTGGGCTCCCATCCTGCTACCCTTCCCCAGGGCCTCCACAGCCCAGTGTGTGTGACTTTGTTGTGGAAAGAACAGTGGAGTGGCACAGAAAAGCTTCCTGCAAGCTCTGTGCTGCCCTGGCCCCTGCACACAACTCCATGCCACCACCCCTGCTGCAGCTGCCCCCACAGGGGATGCATCACCAGGGCAGTGTGGAGCTTGCATTTCCTGCATGGATCTGCTGTTCTTTGCAGCACCAGGTAGCACATGCTGGGCTGCAGAAGCCCCAGGGGAGGGCAGCAGGGTGGGAGCCCAAGCCTGAAGTGAGCAGCACACAGCCCATGCCCTGTGAACAGATTTAGATGGCATGGGTCCATCCTGCCCCCCAGGAGTGCATGCCATGGTCGGAAGCAGCCCCCCTGCCCAAGCTCACAGCAGGCAGTGGCGGGGGGGAGGGGAAAGGAGGGGCTGTACTCCTGTCTGTTGCAGCAGCTGCTGCCTCCTGCCAGGGGCAGGGGGCTGCTGACCCAGATCCCTAGCTCCATAGCTCTGGCAGCTTGGGGCTCCCTCTAGCAGGGTTGGGGGAGCAGGAGCTGTGGGTGGGGGCTGAGGGGCACCAGCAGGGATGGACAGGAGTGAGAAGCTGGGCTGGGGGATGTGGGGAAATGGGCAGAAGCAGGACTGGGCTGTGGAGGTGGAGTGAGGGGCCCCAGCAGAACCTGGCGGGGGGGCTATAGGGTGGGTGTTGTCTGAGTTCCCTTTACCTCGATCCCATCACTCAGTTCCGCTCCCCAGGGCTGCAATCCGTTGGGCTGGGAAAGGGAACTCAGCCCAGCTGAGGTGAGTTCCCCTCCCCAGCACTTGGATTGGGCTAGGGAAGGAAACTCAGCTCAGCCCCGATCAGGGCTGGAGAGGGGAACTCAGCCCAGCTGAGCTGAGTTGCCTTCCCCAGCCCAATGGATCACAATGCTTGTGAGAGGAACTGAGAGATTGGGCTCAGTTCCTTTCCCCAGCCTGATTGGATCACAGCACTGGGGAGGGGAGCTGAGCAATCAGGCTTAGTTCCCTTCCCAAGCCTGATCCTACTACTGCGGAGGGGAACTCAGCTGGGCTGCTTTGAAATACAAAACATTTCAAAACTTTCAGAACATTTCAACTGCCCTCACTATGTTTCAAGGCTGTTCTAATGCCCTTCATTTCATTTCAATTTTTCTGTTTTGAGCTCAAAATGAGTTGAAACAGTGTTGAAATGAAACAGCCAGTGAAATTCCATACAGCTCCAATAACCAACTAATAGATGAACACTGATGTTCCAGTGCTAGGTATAGGCTCATACAGAAATACATTTCTAAGTGGTTCCCAGTTTACTTTAAACTCAAGTGTAATTTACAGATTGTGTAAAACAACCCATTGATGGTAACCTACAGTAGCTTGTTGTTTACAGGTTAGCAAAATATAGTCAAGAAAAAAAAAATCACAGCAAGTGCAGTGAACAGTGCCCATTGTCCTTATTTACTTTGGCAAGAAGTCGGCAATGTTTATACCTTAAGTGCCAGATTTCCTAGAGCTCAGCTCCCATATATGCATCTAAAACAAATAGTCTCCTAGTCACAGTGGCCACATCTACATATGCAATTCATGCACCTGAAATTTCTGTGCAAAAAATTCAGGCTCATTAAAGCATTCCCTAGTACACTTCTACATGTGTACCCTCATCAGCAGCAAATTGAGCCCGACAGAAGCAGCCCAGTACAGGCCTGCTCCTGCCCTGCTCTGCCCCTCTGCAAAAGCCAGGGGGAGCTCCAGACTCCCCTGGGTACCAGCCCTGGGCTGGTAGGGGGCACAGCAGCTTAGTCCCAAGTTCTGGAGGGCTGGCCCTGAGTGGAGGAGGGTAGAAACAGTCCCAGCTTGATGGGCAGCTGCCTCTCAGCCAAGTGGAGATTGGGGACCTCCCCAGCTTGGGGCCAGCCCAATCTCTCCTTGCCTGGGACAAAGATGCCAAACCAGGACAGCTCATCCCCACCCTTTGGAGCTCAGGGCAAAGCCCCTGTGTCCCTGGCTAGCCCGGGGCTGGCACCTGGGAAAGCTTGGAGCTCCCCCTGGCTGCTTCAATCTGGCAGAGCAGAGCCCTGAACTGGGCGGCTCCTGTCAGGCTCAATTTGCTCCTAATAGGGGCACACATATAGACGTGCACTGGGGAGTGCTTTAATGAACTTGAATTTTCTGTGCAGAAAATTCAGGAGCATTAATTGCATGTGCAGATGTGCCCAGTGAGCGGTAAGCTTTTTTGAAAATCTGTGCATAAGTATGAGGTAAGCAGTGCATAGACCCTGTGCCTGTTCATTACAAAGGGGTGAATGCCACTCTTAAGACCTTATGGCTTTTGTCTCTAGTGTCTTCTACAGAAAAGAGTAGAGCTGTTAATGAGGGCCTGTTATCCTGCAGTTCTCAGTTGTATAGCTGTACATCCTACATACCTGTATCTGAGAGAGGACTGATAAGATCAGGTGACTCGCATACAAACACATTTTTTCATAGTAGTGATCTGGCAAAAGGAAATGATGATCCTGGTGAAATAGAAAAAAAACATGGAAAGCAAAGGAGCAAGAAAGCAAATACTTCACATTTTCTTATATCTACATAGCCTTGTTGTTCATTTTAAGTGGTGACAGAACCATTTTGTAGCATTAATATGCCTCTTGATATGAGAATTCTGGTTGCCTGTGGCTGCGTAAAGCTAAGAGGCTGAAGAAGCTTGGAGAAAATGATGGTTCATGATCCTTTAGGGAAATTAACAGTTGTGGGTAGGCCAATGGTCTGTTCTCTGATATTATAAAGCTGTTGCAGTACTCTAACTCCTTCTCAGCCTCCTATGTAGTTCAAGGCTCTCACTAAAGCTTGTGTGACTTGAACTGTTACATCAAAATACACTTACTGAAATCCATACATGTTAAAAATCATTAAAAAAAAAAGAAAACAAATAAAATCATGTAATTTATAACTATAATGGAAGTGAAGTTTTGTTGCGTACCTCACTGCCACAGCAGCTGCTGTAACATTGTTACTTTGGAGTTTTGATTTTTGACTTCCTGAGTCTGTAATAATATTGTTACTAGTTATTTATGTGTCCTCGTATCAGTGGAGCTGAGGCTGATTCAGAATCATGCCATGCCATGCCATGCCATACTGTATTGTATCCTTTTCTAAGTAACATATATTGGTAATTTGTAATTTAACAACGTAGCTGCAGTGGTGTGAGAGTAGCTGTTGCTGTTCTGCTACTATTCCAACATACCTTTTGTTATCTATTATTGATTTAGTATACAAAAAGTGTGCAGGGTATGTAAAAGAAACAGCTAAAGACATGATTTCAGCCAAGGTTTCAACCACAGTCCAGTCCATGAACTTCTTTTAATCCAAAATTAGACCTGACATTACTAGTAGAAGAACATGAAGAGAACCAAACTGAGGGGAGGAAAAAATTGCAGGGCTTATTGTTGTAGCTTTATAAGACATGTTTGCAACCTGATTCCATTAGGTTATTGTGATATTTAGTATATATTTAATACTTAGTATTGTTAAATTTTTAACGCTCATATGTGAACACAAATGATATTTTAGAAAGACTTTTTAAAAACAGAGAATAGGATTTGTAACAATTATTAGGTGAGGGGTTTTTAATGCAAATGGTGTTAAGAAGGATATCTTGTTTCTATCTTATACTTTGCCTATTCTCTTTACAGGACATATTTCAAATTTAGTTGGGTGTTGGTAGAAAGTGAAATCTTCACCAGCATTGTTCTCTGTGAGATCAACAGCATTTGTTGACTGTATTTATACCATATAAGTTTTTTATATGTTTCTTAGATAGCACCTTTGTCCATTCACAGCTTTGTCAGTGAGATGCAGATATTTTGTTTCCATTCATTGCAAAAAGAAGTGAAAATGCATTCCACAGTACCTACCTCTGTTCCTATTAACATGATGCATTATAACTTAATGCCACTGTTTTTTAATGAAAATATTGCCACCTTCATTTTAGAAAAATGTGCCATGGATGCACACCTTTCTCCAAGCAGCTTTGTAACTTGTTACTGGGTAGTACTGATGCATGTTCTGTAAGAACACCCATGCATGCTTGAAATGTTTGTCTTTTTATATGCAAAATGTTTCATGGCACTAAAAAGAGCCTGTATCTAATGGCACTTCTCTGCTTCACCCATTTAAATTCCAAATAAGTCTTGTTTGAGCATGTGATTCTGTGAAAAAGATCAGTAGCTTTTGAGAATGTGTGTAGTGTACCTGCCATTAGTCACACTTTACCCTGATCCACAGACATACTGAAGCACCCTACATCTACAAGTCCTTAAATGACATTCTCTCAAAAGCTTCAGTGAAACTGTTTCGATGATACACCTAAACTGATTAGGTCACCATTATGGGCATTAACATACTTGAGTGTTTGACAAGGGCAGTAATGGGGCCCCTTGCTTTGTAATAACTGAAGAGTTGTATTAAAAGAGAACGTTGCTTGTAAAATTCTTTGTGCAACTATTTTTTCCTAACAAATAATTTAACATCTACTGCTGTTTAATTCTTTGCAGTGAGGTGTTGTTAACAGTATACTAATAGACCGAATGTATTCAAATAAAGAAACACATGCTTAGTGAAAACTGAATGTAATATTAAAATGATTTGATCTATTTCTGGTACATAACAGTACAGAAGATACTGTCATTTGCCACTGTCATCACGTTTATAATAAATATTCTGTTAGGCATTCTGTTAGAATCCTTCATTATTTTTAAAGAAATGAAAGAAGAATGATGTGACTCAAGTCAGCAGTTTTACCAGGGTGTACTTGATGGGAACCTTCATGTGGAATGTCAAGGCTCTTTTCTTCTTTTTTCATCTGCTCAGTGTAGGGAGGTTTTGTTATTGGGGTAAAGCAAAATTGTGGTGTTAACAACATACTAGTTAGGCTTGTGGGTCCATGTCTTACCAGGGGGACCTGTGGGGAATGGGAGAGTCCCTGTTCCCCCGAGCACTGCCAGGAGTAACTAGGAATAATGGTCACAAGCTGGCAGAGAGTAGGTTCAGACTGGACATCAGGAGGCACTACTTCACAGCCAGGGTGGCTAGGATCTGGAACCAACTTCCAAGGGAAGTGGTGCTGGCTCCTACCCTGGGGGTCTTCAAAAGGAGGCTAGATATTTACCTAGCCAGGTTCATTTACCCCAGCAATCTTTCCTGCCCATGACAGGGGGTCAGACTTGATGATTTGCTCAGGTCCCTTCCAACCCTACCAACTATGAAATTATGTCTGCTGAGGGCAGAGTATCTGGCATGCTCCTTGATATCTTAATCGATGCTAATGATTAATCAGCTGATTCTAGGAAAAGAGGACAGAAAAATTAATAGAGAGAGATAATCTGGAAAGAAAAAAGGGCAGTCAGAGGAAACAACATAAACTCAGTAGGAAGGAGAAAGAATAAAATAACCAGAAATTAGACCCACAGGAAGAATTCAAAAGTTTCTGAAGGATTTTAGGAGAACAAATCCAAGTAAAAGTTAACAGCTGAAAGTCAATAGTTGATTTTATTCCTAGTTGCCTGTGTTCTTCCATGAGATTTGTGGGGAGGCCATTTTATTAGAAAGCAGGCTTTATTTTCCCAAACAATAATACCATATTTACCTTAATCCAACATGACTTCAAATTTGAGACATCCTCCCCAATAATTAGATTCTATAAATGGAAAAAAATATACATATTTGTTATAAATTTTCCATGTATAGAACCAGTTAGTGGAAGCTTGTCTTAAATTCATTCCCCCATTGCGGTGATGGGTAAAGCAGTGTCAGGGAGTAATGGTCCACCTTGTCACTTACCCTCCCTGCCAGCCCTACTGCCATTTGCCCCCCACATACACACCTGTGTCTCACTTCTGCCACCTACTGCCTCACTTTGATCCCCCCCATACCTGTGCTTACTCCACAACTCACTGCCTCTTTTCTCCCCCTGCCACCTGCCCTGCCATGTCTGTGCCTGACCCCTTCCATATAACCCCCACCCCATGCCTGCCCCCTATGTGCCCCTCTACCACTTACCTTCTGCTGAATTCCTGCTCTGGCTCTGGTGCAGTCAGCTATGCCTGGAGCCCTGATCTGGCTGGCTCTGCTTGGCTAGGCAGAAGCAGTAGTAGCATCTTTAGGCCTGGCTGGTTCTGGCTGGAGGGACCAGAGCCAGATCAGAAGGTAAGTGGTGGGAGGGGAGAAGTTGAGGCAGGGAGCAGTTTCCCTTGTGCTCCTCCCAACCTTCACAGACAGGTCTCCCCTGCAGGCCCCCCTACTCCATGGTCTCCACCATGCTTTCCCAGCTGTATGCCCCTCCCCTGCTACATGCCCCTCCCTTTGCATGCCCCCTCCCCCACTGCATGAGCCACCCCAGCCCAAAAGGGGGCAGGGTATGGGGAGGCTCGGCTCTGGCTTTGGCTCTAAGAACAAGGCTGGAGCTCAGCCACTGCCTGCCATGGGCCAGTACTCAAAAATAAGATGAGCACCCCCCATACTATTTTGTAGGAAAAGCCCTTATCTTGGAGTCAAGTAAATAAAGTGTACTAAGTACATTATTATATTTACTAACATGTATTTATCCTATTATTATAGATAGCATAATTATTTTTAATATTAACTTTATGATTGCATTATTTTTACAACACATTGAAGAGATATGTCACTTTGCAAAACACAGTTCTTGAGAGCTAAGTATGACAGGCTGGGTCAATTACATATGATGGGTAAGGGTTAATGTTTTCCATTTCTTCTCTTCATAATAAACAGTACTTTTAAAGCTTTCAAATGTACCACCAAAGAAGGGTGTTAATATTTCCATTCTGCAGAAAGAGGAAAAAATGACATGCCTTATCCAAACCATACAATGTTTCGGAGTAGATTGGGGAACACAGCAAAGATCTCCTGGAAGTGGCTGCAGTGATTGGCCACAGCAATTGACCACTGTGGGATTGGCAGTGAAGGCCGCACCCCTAGTTGGCGGGACTGGTCACAGTGGGGGCACATGTCCCCCCTGACTAAGGCAGCTCCAGTTGCCCATGTCTTCAGGCACCCAGTAACATGGTTGCTCTACCCTTGATCTTCTCCAAACAACAGTCAGAGATGCAAAGCAAAGCTTGGGGTCAGCACAGCAATTAAACATTAGTGGTTCTAATTAAGTTGCTTCTGTGTTTATATGTGTTGTGGGATGGGCACCAAGTTGCATGTAAATGGATGGTTCTAGATGTGAAAAAAAAGGTCAGATCCTGAGTTCATTAACTTGCCTGTATTGCAGAGGTTAGGCATGGGGTTGAGCTAACCCTCTCCTTCTCTCTCATACTGCTTAATGCTGTGTCTCATCCCATACAAAATACACCATTTCTGGTGCAAATAGGAGTGCAAACACAAAGTCTGCTTTCCATAAGCATTCACTTGAGTCCTATTCAATCTCACAAATGTTTGCAATAGCAATCACAAAAGGGATGTGAGCGTGGCCAAGGCAAATTCATTTTTAAATTGGAGTGAATGTTCAGGTATACTTTACAGTTTTTTCCTCACTCTATCAGGAACCATGGGGTGAAGTGGTTTAATCAGGCAGAAGAGAGTTTGAGGGCATGAGATTTGGGGCTGATGGGTGTTACAGCAACTGCTGTGTTGAGTTTACCATCAACGACAGCACCTCAAACCCAGAAATAAGGAACATATACACTGCTTTGAAAAATATGGTATTTAAAAACTTCTCTTTTAAAATTTTTGGTGTTCAGTTTACCACTGCTGTCTTAAATGAAGCTGAGCTCACATATGAGGGGTGAACACAGCTCTCAAGAACTTATTATCCAAAGGCAGGGGACTAGTTTCAACACTGAATCTAATATAGCTCTCAGTTGAAGAAGTGAATTCATATGGTGGTACCTTGGTGTCCATGATTTCAGGGAGGTCTGTACAGGCACTGGGGGTCCATCTGGATGAATGTAGTAACTTGCAGGATAGAGGCTAGACCTAGACTTTGCCTCATATAAGCAGGGAACTTTTTTGCCAAAAAACATTTTGCCAAGATTGACACTTCAGGGTCAGAGGTTGGACTGTCTGTACCCATCTGTCCTTAGGTACAACATTGCTATAGTATTTATTGCACTTTGTTGAATATCTCTTTTAGCATGTCTTAGTATTTTGCTATTTTGTTTGTCTTAAGTAAGAAACTAGTACTAAATGAATGCTGTTTTTAAAACTTGGCTCTATCAAACTGTAGGACTTGTTGAAATGTTATGGGAAAATGTAATAACACAATTAAACTAATGCTGTGAGTAACAAAAACAATAATTCATAATTTCACACTTTGTAAATATATTTTTATTGGCAGTCAAAATCACATGCACCTCCACAGCATAGTATGTCATGGTAACATAACAAACATATATATTACTTTGAAGTTTTAATGTTCTTTTTGAGGTATACAGCACCTTTTAAAAATTATTTATAACTGGAATATAACATATAAACAATGTAAAGCTTTCAAACTTGGATTCATTACAGATATTAAATGCACCTATAATTTTACCTTTCTCCATCCACTTGAGGTGACCTGTTATTTGGCACTTTGGGGATGGAAATATTTTTATTCCATTCATGGAACATTTTCAGCTATATTGGTACTAGAATGTAGCAACTGTTTTATGTAGACACAGACACATAATACTTTTGGAAATACTGGAATGAAGTACCATGAAAATTAATATTCTGCTTTTTCCCTGTGGACTTTTTGAATCAGAGGCTTTATATTATTTTTGCAGAAACTTAATATGAACCTATATATATTAAATATCACATTCACTTTATTCCCAGTGATTTTTAGCACAATGCCAACATCGTCCACACAATACCATATTTATCCTATGTGAGCATAGTTTTGATTATAATTTACATTCTGAGCACACTTTGTATGTTTAGAAATGTCCATACTGCTCAAGATCTTCTTAGAATGACATGCATAGTATATAGTGTAGACTTTATCTCTAAAAAGTAGAATAGTCTTAAAATTCTGCCAATATTTTCTGCTGCTATCACTTTTGCATAAATAAACTGCTGGGATGGGGGACTTCAAAGTGCTCAGTTTTGACTTGATTCTCTATTAATATCAAAAGTAAAAATTCAGTGCCATATTGGAACACTACAAGTTACAATGCAGAGGAGATCAAAGGTTGTGATATAGAGATTAGGAGCTCTTGGTGGCAGGCAACGTCTCTTTTGTGTGTGTTTATACAGGGGTTAGTGCACTGGAATCTGGGTCCATGATGAGGGCTCACACATGCAAGGGAAAAACAAATAATAAATATAGTCATTATTCCATCATGCGGTGTAGCAATGATGTAGTAGTATGTCTTTGCAGTGTACCGTTTACCTATTACCTCCACATATCTGCTAATACCTCCAGATAGGCTTTTCCTATCTTCAGTGCATGGCAATTACTCCATGAAGATAGGAAATAGGAGGGAAGGTTTCTGTTGGAAGTTCTGACATTGTGCAGAACCACCCTCCAAGAAAGAGTGGAATAGAGAAGTAACTCACCCCTTTTCCTTTCCCCTGAGCTCAGAATGTCAATCCTCTGAGTCCCTTATCTTTCATCTTTTTCAACCCAGAAGTATCTTTGTCCAGGCGGTTCTTTCGCAGATGAATCTGGGAACAAATGTGACACAGCAGCTTCCTCAATGGCAGAATCTTTATTCCTTTCTAAAAGAAAATAGAGTAGTAGAATTTTTGGCCCTCAAGATAAGGGAGAATCTAGGTAGCAGTTTATTTGCCTCCATTTCCTTCATCAGATAGAGTACAGCATCAATGACTTTTACACTGGTATATATGCATCTCTACATGTGGAAACAGCATTTGGCTTCAAGTCTTCTGAACAGTGTTCAGTTAAAATCTCAACCTTAAAACTGCACCAACTCAGGTCTTTTTTCACTTTTAATTACTTTTTAAAAACTAATTATAAAAGAACTGAAACTGATCACACATGCATAGTGCATTTGAAATGTAAAATATTTGAAATGTGAGAGTCATATTAAATTAATTTATGGTACCTAATTTTTGTACCTTTCCTGAATTTAAAGTATTTCCACATTGCCATTTTCCTACCATAATTCTTTTTGCATATTTTTTAAAATTGATTTTAACTTTGTTTTCCTTTCTGGTAACAGCACAATAATCAAATACATTTTTCTTTTGCAAAAGTTTGAATTTCAATACTTTTCCTTGGAGAAGTTTTTTGTTTTTGTTTCCATTTTGTTTTATTTTTTCCCATTCCCTTTGGTAATAAACGTGGGAAATCTCACTAGAAGTCCAAGTAGTTCTGTTCTCTATTATTTGTCTGGTATGTCTGATTTGTTATTACAAAGACAACTTCAAAATGGACATCATGTAGAGTAGATTACTCTCTCTTTGCTCTGTGTGCTGTTGTCATCCAGCAAGAGAAAAATTGCCAAAATAGGAGAAAATAGGGATTTCATCTGTTAGATTTCCTTTTTCATCACAACTCCAATACCATTGAACCATACTAGGTCCCATATCTACTAGCAGTCTTGCTGATTCTTTTAAACAAACAAGAACTCCAGACAGAAGCGAATCATTTCCATATTGCAGGCAGACAAGACAGATGCTTTCCATTAGGAAATTTGTTTATTTTGGAGTTTGCAGAGGTTTTGGGGGTTTTTTGGTTTTAATTGGGGATTAATTTACTTTAAAGCTGTTATATTAAAACTAATTTTGAATGCTAGATTCTGTTTTATTTTGACCATACCCTATGTAGTTAATTAGATTTTGTTTTAATTCCTATAAGAACAGACTTATGGTTATTGGTGATGTCATTTATATATGGATAGCCTGTGAAATTCTGTCATAACTCATTGTGATTTTTTACAAAACTTTCTGAACTATGTACTAGATAATTCAGATGGGGCTTTTGGGACATTGCAAGTTATTCTGTATAAGAGTATGGTTTAGGTATAGAATTATTTCCTTTTATGTCATCACAGAAACTAAGTGTTCTGATGAATATTAAATATCTCAACTGAGTGTAGACTATAATTATTACTACTACTGCATGGAGTAAATTCTTTAATCTTTTCAGATCACCACCAGGAGTGGGGTCCAGCCACCTGGAGGTAAAGTAGCCTGCAGGGGACATGGCATCACCCATAATGTCCCAAACTCTGGCACTACAGCAGAGTTGTATTCATCTGTGGTTCAGTGAACTGTTAGCCACTGGACCAATTGTCTTCTGATTTGTAAATTTGCAGATATCAAAATGCAGCTCAGTATGAGTCTACTTTGTTAATTAAGTGAAGGACATAAAGAATACTATCTAGAGCTGTCTGGTTCCCTTGAATTGTATTCTATCTATTCATGACCTTGTTTTCATGGATTTCATAATTAAGCAATTAGATCTGATGTAAAGCTGCACTGCAGTTTCTCCATTTTCTCTGTTAGACCCTAGAGGGTATGTCTTCTCTGCATCCCCATTATTTTCTGGTGGGAATGCCATGGAACATGCTCCATCCACCTGTTTTCACTCCCTTCCTCCAAACTTAAATATGTCCCAGTGAAACCAGTCTGGGAACACCTCTGTGCCATTGCTCTGAAGACCTCTGTCTTCAGCATGCTTTAGAATGACCATTGTGGACGTTTACAAAATGGCCTCACCAGTGCATTTTGGGTATTGGAGCCTAAGAATGGAAAAGGGTAGCGGAGCATGCTTGGGGACATCTTTGCAGGAACTCTGGGACCGTGGAGTAGACCTACCCAACTGAGGCTAAAGCACATAGGGTGGCATTCCATTACTTTCTGGAGGCGACAAGATTTGGTCATCAACATGGCTGTCTAAGTCCCCAAAATGCCACTTACACACAGGTTGGTACTCTCTTTCTGGGCATATGCATAAGTATTCATATGCACAGGGACTTAGGCAACTTAATTATGTAGAAAACCAGAAAAGAACAGGATGCCAGCCTAGTGTGCTGGGAAATAGTACAAGGAATCTGCTTTGTTCTTTGAAGTTGTAGCTGCCACTTGAATGAGAAGATTGACTAAAAGCCTAGTTTTCAAGTTGACCAATTCATTCATGTTAATAAAAGTGTTTGGCTTTGCTGGGATTTTACCTCAAGTTAAGCAAATACCTTTTCCCCCTCATAAAGTCCAAGCCTTGAGGAGCAGAACTACTCTGTCCTTTTGCCTATAGAAAAAGAAGACCCAGCACTCCTCTAAAAGAAGCTGGAAGAATGTGGAACCCATGGTTTTCTGTGACCTGCCAAAAGCATGGTATCATCCCATGGTGAGCAGCACCATTTCTGCTCTCTTTTATATTTGCTTTTTCCATGGTGAACGGAAAACTAGGTTTCCTGCTACTGAGCCTATTCCAGTTAGGTGATTCACAAAAATCTTTTACAAGTCCTCTTCTTTGAGTTTTTCTGTAATATCTGAAACATACTTCCTCAAATCTTTTTTACTCTTCTGTATTTTCACAAATGGTATGCCTACAGTGCAGTCATTTCACTGACTGCAGCTTGTGTAGACATGCTGGAGGTAGCTGTAAGCTACCTACGTGTCACACTACTATCAGTAGCCTTGGCAGTATGGAGCTCAGATCAAAAACCCACTTGAGAAGGTGAGTAAATGAATACTTACATAGACAACCTCTGCTGAGTTCTTTGTTACTGTAGCTATGCTCCTAATAACACCTGAGCTTTTTAGTTTAAATTTGACTTTAGGTATCACTACAAAAGCTGGGGCCTTCAGTAGTCAGGGGTTGGCAACCTTTTTGTCCCTGTGGGCCAGAGTTTGTGACCTAGCTCCCTGCCCTGGGCTGCAAATCTCTGCTTCCCAGAAACTGCAGGCTGCCTGCACTTACCCTTCTTGCAGAGGCCAGGTATTTGCAGTCAGGGTAAGCATAGGCATAAGAGCATCAGGGAGGGCCATGAAAAGGAGTGCTGCACAGGAGGAAAGCAGTTTGGTGTAGCCAGTTCTCCACGCTGCCCTGGGCTAAGTCAGAGCTTCCTGGGCCAGGTCATACCAGACCTTTGCAAGCTGGATCCAGGCTGCAAGCCATGGATTGTTGGCACCAGGTATAGGATATCAAAAAGCATCTCAGCAAATCTGCAACAAATTAAGTTCAGTCACAGCACGTGCATCTCTTTCTTCAGTGACAACACTTTATATAAAACAGTTAAAAAATGTCGTCATAGTTCATGGGCAGGAACATGTTATTTCATGAAAAGAAACATGTAATTAATCTAGGGCTAATCATGTTAAATCATTATACATCTTAAATATAATCACATCAACTACTTATGAAATAAATAAATTGAAGCTGCTTTGCAAGGTAGGACAAGTTAAGAATGGTGTATAAATTGTATTCAGTGCTGCCTGTATTAATGACACTTCATAGAGAAATACACGTTATTTCATTTGGAAAACACACTTAGTAATAAAGTCAGAAATATCATGACAAATTGGAAAGACACATTAAATTATCATTTAATTAATAGTTTAATAAAATCTGCTTAGTTCATAAGTAAGAAAAAGTAATAGCAGAAAAAAGAACTGTAATCCCATTTACTCCTACTTAGAAACCATGCTCAGACTTCATCAAAGTATCAGAAAAAATGTAATTGATTGGTTTATCTTCAGCACTGCTTCTCCTGCTTATAAAAACACATAGATTAAAAATGGATATTAGAGCTGGGTGAAATGTTTGGAATAAGTTTTTGTGCAAAAAGACCTTGTTTATGGGTTATAACTATGTTGTGTGACTGAAGCAAGCCTTTAGAAGTTTGAGAGTTTTCATTTAAATATTACAGTGAAACATTAGTTTGTGGATAGTCTGATGCAACTCTCTCTAATCAACCTTAAGATGCATGAATTCTAACATGCCTTTTTCAGATTCATGTTTGTATTAGTGGTTCTGATTGGTCGCATAAGTCCTGCTTCCATAGGCGGCGGGAGGCTGGGGCTAATGGGACATAGCCCCCACAGCATGGGGCAACAAGTAGGGGAATCATCTTATAGTCATCTTGGATTTGGGTAAATACAGTATTTGTGTTCAGTTCCATGACTGTAATGTTGCATATTGTAATGACTACAGTGGCCACTGTCTGTGCATTATGCAAATGATTTGCCTAGTAGTAAAATAAAAAACCCCAAAAAGAACTTATCTTTTTGTTTTATATTAAGGTTAAACTCCAGGTAACTTCTTCCAGAGTTCTGTTCTGAGAGGAGCTGCAAGATCAGATAACATACATGTGTGATAATAAGCTAGCATGTGGCAAATTGTATTAACATGTCCAGTACTCTTTTGGTAATTCTAGATAATATATTTTTATGATTCTAAGACCAGCTACATCCTGAGTTACCAAGGTTTGTATTACAGAATATCAGGCTTTGCCAACACAGTAACTATTTCTGTGATGATCTTACTCTGTTTCTAGAAGACATTACTCCACGTCATAAAACCACAATGTAATTTAATACAATTGGCAGCTTTCTTTCAGCAAAGGAATAGGACAAAAGTAGCAGGTCAGAACTAATAAATGTTGGCAGAGATGTGTGGGAAAGTGTAATTTTATTGACTTGTCTCACTGAAATCCACTTTTAAAGATTTTTAAAAATAAAATAATAATTATACTGTTGACTAAAACAGATCTGAATCTTAGTATAGAAGCATGCATTGTCTTTGAATAGAATTATCTTTCTTATGAATATATCATATCCTTCAGTAACCACCCCAAACATAGTGGTATCCCTGTATACTGAAGTGTGCTATTCCATCCTGACCTTTGTGCTTTGACTAGTTACTATAAATGCTTGGGTTGATGATGTCCTCAAAACTCTTCATCCATTAACCTAGGATGAGTATAACAACATCTTTCAGCATCTGACCCCCATGTAACTGTATCATTTTTGAGTGCTAAGTATAGACATTCAAAAAGCCCAAGGCAGAATTGATCCAATCTATGCAGGTTTCTCTGAGCTATGTAGATTGGATGGGAGTGAATGGGCTTTGTTTGGGGTGGGGAGCATTGGGGTCCACCCCAGGCAAAACAGTGGTGGTGGGAAGGAGCAAAGCAAATGAGCTGCTGTGGGCAGGCGGTGCCAGCAGCACAACTTGCATTCCCAGCCAGGTTGGTGGGGCACAGCTGTCCCTCTCCTGTCCCAAGCCCCAGGACCCTGCACTGGAGTGGCTCTAGGAAGGATTTACAAGATTCCCTCCAGTGGATCCAGTGCTGAATTCCTGGCTGAAGCCACTTCTCTGCAGCTGCAAGGGCATGGTTGCTCCCCACCCCCCAATCCCTCCCCCCCTCCCCAGGAACCAGAGCCACATCTGCAGAGAAGCAGCTCTAGCCAGGAATTTGGCACTGGCTCTGGGGGTAGAAATCCTGTGAGCCCTTCCTGAACCTACTCTAGCACAGGGGCCTGGAGTTTGGGACAGAGGAGGGACACTGTGTGCCCTGCAGACCTGGCCAGGAATGAGGAGTGCACTACTGGCACCACCTCCTCACAACAGCTTGTGAGGCCCACTCCCTGCACCCCCACCTCTGTCCTATATGTGGCTGACAGACAGCTCAGGGGCAGGGCCAGCTATGTGCTCAACTGGAGCAGCTGAGCCATGGCTTCCTGTGAGGGGATCAGCAGGAACCCCACACAGGCAACTGAGATGCCTTAAGTTGCAAGCAGATCTGGCACCGATGTTCAATAGGCTAAGAAGTCCCATTGATACCGGACAAAGACATAATCATGACTCTCTCAAAATTCCATGCTTTTTTCTTCTCTTGCATTTAATATCTGGTGTGCAGTAAAGTAAGGAGAAAGGGGCAGTTTTTGAAACAAACAAGTAAAAGCTATATTATTGTAGGCATATGGTTGGGGAGTTCTTAGGGCTGTAATGAGTCAGAGGTCTAAATTTGTGTTAGAATTAATGAAAAAAGTCAAATTAACAATTGAGAAATAACCATTGTTTCAATAAGCATAACAGGAAACTACCATGATGTAAATCCCTGTACTTTGAATGCCTCATAGAGTCAGTTTGACTAAGGGTCCTCAGCCTATTGGAGAACAGAGTCTAGATGCTTAAGGACTGTACTTATTAAGAAACAGTTATTATATCCATGTTTTTAAATGATTGACAGAGGGCTATGATTATTCAATTGGAGTATGGAGGTTTGTATATTTGAAAAAATAGTATAAAATAAATTAGAGATCAAGATTATTTTGTTTTCTTGCTCTCTGATTGGCTGACAGTTCCTTTTAGTATAATCCCATATGTTTTCTTTTATTTGTCAGAATAGAAGCAGAACAAAGTGGATTTATTTTTTCAGATGTAAACTATGTTTTTATAATTCAGAAGTGTTTCTAGGAAATTGTTACTTAGACACAAATCAATAATGCGTTTTGAATTATTGCATGATTTTTAGAACAAGTGTTATTGCAGTTTTTATGATATAGCTATTCTCCATGTCTTTCACAGCAAGAATCTAATAATATAATGTGTGTTCTTCGAAACGCATTAAAATGACATTACACGATCAGGATGCCAATTAGAGTATGACTAAAGACTGGCTATCAAGCTACAAAAAGTCACTAAGTGTGCTGATATAAACATAATGTTTATATGTCTTGAACAGAAAAGAATGAATCCCATTTTATTACTTACATACGATTATTGACAAAACACTTAGGGATACATTTTCAAAGCATTGTATGGGCTTTTAGCTGCATGACTCCTATTTAAGTCAATAAGAGTCATATAGTTAAAACCCCATGCAACATTTTGAAAAATTACCAGAGAGTGGCTTTTATTGCCTACCCACACAAATCATTTTATTTTACAGTAGATCTGGTAGGCTTGTAGCACTAACTGTCAATAGTCAAATCAGAAAGCACCTACAGGCCTCCAAACAAGCCAGATCCAAGGTCTGTTTATATTTACATTTCATATAATAATTTGTTCTGTGTTTCTTTTCATCAGGGTATCTCACAGTGCTTTAGAGTTATTAGTCACTTATATTCCACATCATTACTTTAGAGAGGCAGGGATTAAATGGTAAATTGACATGCAGATATGTTTGGTGACTTGCTCAGGGAAACAAAGTGATACAATGAAAGAGTAAGGAATAGAACTCCAGAGTTCAGACTCACAGTCATGTTTGCTGCCCTCTAAACAACACCTACCCATAAAAAATCATAGAGAAGTAGGGCTGGAAGGGACCTCCACAAATCATTTAGTCCAGTCTCCTGACTGAGGCAAGATCATCCCTATCCAAACCATCCTCGACAATCTATAATCTAAACTCTACATAAGACTACCATCAACCTTGACACAATACAGACCTAACACCCTAATCTGTCACAGGTAAAACAGGGGAACCACAGCAGTCAACAACCTGCTTCTATGAAATGTTATTGTGACCGTTGGGCCTCAAGTACCCACTCTCGAGCGGCCTTTGCCCGGATGGTGTATCGTTGGGCGTTCTCCAGGCTGGTGTCTTTGACTGAGCAGGTGTCTTCCCCATGACTCACTGTCCCCTCTCTCTCCTGCCACGACTTGATGGCTCCTCAGTGGACAGGGTCGATCACCTGGTTCGCTCACTGGCCTGTGGTTCACCCAACAGTCCTTCACAGGGCTATGCCACCTCTACACCCCGGCCTTACTCCACCTAGTGCATGTTGGTTTCCAATAGGCCTTGGCCCAATTGTGAAGCCGTGTCCTTCTGCCAGCCACCAGTTTGACTGCTAGCCATCATGGGGCCGGATCTCTCGACTCTGTCCCTACTCAGCTTTCCTTCCTCCTGCCAACTCCTTCTCTCAGGGAAACAAAGAAAAACCTCCTAGGCCCTACCCTCAGCCCCAATACCTGGGGAAAACAAGAAAACCCCCTTCTCCTCAACCCCTTCACACATGGGGGAACATAAATCAGACTCTTAGTGGTAATTAAACACAGTGTCGTCCCCTTGCATGCCCCACCCAGCTTCTTAGCTCTGATCCCCCTACTTCGGCTCGGGGATGCTCTCCCAGGCACCAGCTGTCCTTGAGGTTTCCTCCCACCTGGCTGTCAGCTCTGCTGACAATGGCGGTGATACCCACCCCAACTGTGGCCACTCTGGAGCTTCTCTCGTGGACCTTCCCTCTGGCGTGTTGCCACTCTCACCCCGGCCGATCCCATGCTCCCACCTAGACTCCTTCAGGGTCTTCAGTTCTTCCCTGGATCCTGGTTCGGGTCCAGGGCTCCTGCCACCTGATGGTCTCCCACTCTTGCCCCTTGGTGAGTTGCCCTGCTCCTCACTGGCTCTGTTCACTCCCCGCTCACCAGGTCCTGCAAGACCCGAAGTAGGGGTCTCCACTCTCCCCCAGGCTGGCTGGGGTCCTTCCTTTCCACCTCTTTTAACCACACCAGCTGGCGCTTGTATCTTATGTCACCGGCTGGTCTTAATTGAATAAGTAAGCGGTTGATGTGCCATGCAGCTCTTCCTTCCACCCCTGCCGGCCCACGTCTCCTGCTGCCTGTGAGAGTCTTTCATTACATGTACATCCCTTCCCAGGATCTTTATCAATATATGCTCAAGTGATTCCAGGCAGAGGGCTACACCCTTGCTACAGAAAAAAGAAACCATTTTGCCGGTTTTAGTTCCAACAGGAGCATTGGCATATCCCAGTCAAAGTCCCCAGCCATTGATGTTGCTATCACTGATGATTTAAAAACACCCTGACACATGTAGCAGAAATCAGGGGGGGAAGGGCAGCACAGGAACCAACAAAGCCCATAAGCATGGGAAATACCCATAGTAGAACATAGGCATAACTATGCCTAGATTATCCCAACCATTGACTGTCCAACTTCTTCCTGAATACCTCCAATGATGGAGAGTCCACAGCTCCCCTAGGAAGTCTACTCCACTGCCTAATTGTTCTAATAGTAAAGATGTTTTTCTGGATATCCAATCTAGACTTCATATATTTCATAGATTTCATAGATATTAGAGCTGGAAGGGGCCTTGGAAGTTCATTGAGTCCAGCCCCCTGCTGCAGGGGCAGCAAGTCAGCTGGGCCAGGGTCAGGAAGTCAGCAGGGTGTGAGGGTGAGTAGGGACCCCCACAAACTCCTCCCATGACATGAATCCCCCACTGCTGGCAGCAGCAGCAGGCGGGGAGGTCAGGACACTTGTGCCTGGTACAGGCACCCAATGGGGTGTGGCTCCTGCTAGTGCTGTGCACAGTGTGGGGGAGCACAGTCTACCCAGCTGCCTCTCTTGCTGGGTCTCCATGCCAAGTGCTGTGTGACTGCGGCTCTTGCACTCACAGCAGCCTGCTGCTTTCCCCGCCCCCTCTTGCACAGGTCCCTGAACTCTGCCAGGAGTGGAGGGCTCCCTGCTCACAGGGAGGAAGTCAAGTTACTTTGCTGCAACTTCAAGCCATTGGTCCATGTCCTCCTCTCTGCAGCAAGACAGAAAAGGTGCTTTTCCTCTTCTTTGTGGCAACCATTCAAGTATTTGAAGACTGCTATCATGCTCTTAAGCACCTTTTCTGCAAGCTGAATATACGTAGCTCCTTTAGCCTCTCCTCATATGACTTGATTTCCAAGCCCTTGATCATCTTTGTTGTCCATCTCTAGACCAAGGATGGGTAATTATTTCAGGTGAAGGGCCACTTAACAAGTTTTGGCAAGCCGTTGGGGGGGTGCATATGTAGCCTGCCCATTGACAGTTGCCCCGCCCCCTGGTTGCCGCATTGGTACCAGAAGCCCTGCCCCTAACTCCTGACCTTTGTCACTGGAAGTTCCCCCCCTTGCACCCCCCCTTGCACCCCCGACAATACTCCTAGGGGGGTTGCCATCTTAGAACAAATCATACACTAGAAATCAGATACCTACTATAATACATTTTAATTTTATTTAAAAAAATATTTGTCATGACTTGTGATTGTGTACTGTAGATAGAAGGGATTGTATAATAACTAAAAAATAATGTGTAACTCATATTGTGTGTGTATGGTGGGGTGTGGGGTGGTTGTGAGAGGGTGTGGCTGTGCAGGGGTATGTTGGGGTATATGTATATGTCAATGAGGGTTGTGGGGACAAGGTGTGGGTGTGCAACTAGGGTTACCATATTTCCAGGTTCAAAAAAGAGGACATTTGTCATGGGCAGAGGGGTGGGGGGAATATGATGGTGGGGCAGGACAATGACATGCCAGTGCCCTGCCCCTGCCCATTCTGTTGCCCCTCATTGACAAGCCGACTTCTCCCCCAGCCCTGCTGCTGCCCCTCACTCTGGACCCACTGACCCCAGCCCTGCCAGTTCCCCTCACTCCTAAAGAGCAGTACCTTGCTCCCCACTCCCTGCTGGTGCCCCTCACTCCTGACCTGCAGCCCCCCTGGGACTGCCAGTGCCTGCACACCCAACCCACAGCCACGCATCCCATCCCCATGCCCCTCACTCCCAACCTGCAGCCCCCTGGTGCTGCCAGCATGCCGCATACCCAACCCACAGTCACCCATTGCATTCCACTCCTGATCTGCAGGCCCTGCCCCACTCCCAGCCCTGGCAGTGCCCCTCACCTCTTTCCCACAGCACCTGCTATCCCAACCCTGCTAGTATCCCTCCCAACCTGTAGCCCCTAGTCCCCAGCCCTGCCAGTGTCCCACACTCTGGACCCACAGTCTCTGTCCCCACAGCCCTGCTGGTGCTTCTCACTCCCAACCTGAAGACCCCTGCCTCCTCCAGCCCTGCTGCCCAAGCAGCTCCCACATTGCATGTGTGCAGGCTCACTCTCTCTCACCTGGGAGCTTGCTGGAACCCATGCGGGGAGCCTGTGGCCCACCCACAGCCAATCATGTTGTTCACTGCTGCCACCCCCAGGCAGCCCAGGAGATCAGAAAATCTGAACATTTGCTCTTATTTTAAAAAGCCACCCAGATGCAGCACAGGGGGCCAAAAAAGAGGAAATGTCTGGAAAAACCCAGATGTATGGTAACCCTAAGTGTGAGGGAGGGTGGGAGGTTTAGGAAGCCCCACACACTCCTCCCAGGGCATGCAGCCCCTGCTACCCAGCTGCAGCAGCAGTGGGGGAGGTCAGGACATATGTGCCTGGTGCAGGCACCTGGTGGGGTGCAGCTCTGGCCAGCTCTGTGCAGGGGTGGGGTGGGAAGGCATGTGCAGTCTGCTCAGCTACCTCTATTTTTGGGGCCCCGTGCCCCATGCTTGCATCTTTGGCACTCACGGTGGGGAAGCCCTGCACTGGACCCTGCTGCCTCCCCCCGCCCTGCTGCACAGCTCCTCACGCTCTGCCAGGAGTGGAGGAACCCCTGCCCCCTGCTTCCCCACAGAGTCCAGCATAGGGCTTCGCCACTGCAAGTGTGGGAGCTTCAGGCACACTGCACTGAGCTTCTGGAATAGAGGTGGCTGGGCAGGCTGCATTGGAGCTGCACTCCACCTCCAGCATAGTGCTGGCTGCCTCTATCCCAGGGGCTCTGTGCCACATGCCTGTAGCTCCAGCGCTCACAGTGTGGAAGCCCCATACTGGACACAGCAGGGGAGCAGGGCTCCCTCCACTCCTGGCAGAGTTCAGGGACCTGTGCAAGAGGGGGCGGGGAAGGCAGCAGGCCACTGTGAGTGCTAGAGCTGCAGGCACACAGCACATGGCATGGAGACCCAGCAAGAGAGGCAGCTGGGCAAACTGTGCTCCCCCCACTGTACGCAGCACTAGCAGGAGCCACACCCCACTGGGCACCTGTACCAGGCACAAGCACCCTGACCTCCCCGCCTGTTGCTGCTGCCCCTCTGGGCACAGGCCTCACGCTGCACTCTGTGCGTCCACCTAGCTGCAACTCTACCTTCCCCCATCCACCAGCCCCACCCAGAAGCTACTGCTGGCTGGGCAGAGCCCTTCCACCCAAGAGGGTGAGAGCAAGGTGCAGTAGGGTAAGTTGGTGTGTTATACACATGGGAGTCTTGCTCCCACTCTCATGGGCGGATGGGCTGGGAAGGGCAAAATTCATTGCAGGGTACCACGGGCCCGCTGAAAGTGCCTGGCAGCCTAGATTCAGCCTGCGGCCCATATTTTGCCCACCCCTGCTCTAGACCCTCTCCATCTTCTTCACACCCTTCTTAAAATGTAGAGCCTGGAACTGTACTGTACACAGTACTCCAGATGAGGCCTAACCATGTCACGGACAGAGGCACTATCACCTCCTGTCCCTAATGTTTCTATTGATGTATCCCAAAACTCCCTTTGCTTTTTGTGCACTTGCATCACATTGCAGACTCATATTGAGTCTGTGATCCGTCAAGAATCCCAAGTCCTTTTCCATAATGCTGTCATCCAACCAGCTGTCACCCATTTTATATTTGTATCATTGATTATTGCTCACAAGTTGTAGCACCTTGCATTTGTTCACATTGAACTTCATCCTGTTAACTCTCGTTCAACTTTCAAATCTGTCAAAAGCTTTCTGAATTGTGCTTGCATCCTCTAATGTGTTTGCAGTAATTTTCAGTATCATATCTGCAAACTTGCACCAGAAGGTTTCTATGCCAGCATCCAAATTGTTCATAAATTCATTAAACAGTACTGGGCCCAGGACAGGCGCCTGTGGGACTCCGCTTGAAACCTCCAGCCATTCTGACATGGTCCTGTTAATAATTATCCTTTCTTGTAGCTATTGAGCCAGCTATCTATTTACTTTGTAGTAGTTTTATCTAGCCCACATTTCTCCAATTTGTTTACAAGAAGGCTGTGTGGGACCTTTTCAAAAACCTTGCTGAAGTCCAGATACACTATATCTACAACATTCCTTCATCCACCCAAGTAGTTACCTTGTCAAAGTAGGAGACCAAGTTTGTTTTGCATGATTTGTTTTTTATAAATTCATGCTGGCTGCTTGTGATCAACCTTTTCTCCTCCAGATGCTTGAAAATAGTCTTCCTTAGGATATGCTGCAGGAACTGAGGTGAACCTAACATTCAATCAACTTTCAATAATACTTAAGTGTGTGTGTGTGTGTAACTAATAAAAACACACACCGGCCATGCAAAATCTCAACAAATGAGAGGAGATGCAACAAAGTCAGTCAGTCAGTGGTGCTTGGTAGTGGTGTGGGAGAAACACAAATATTTATGCTGTAGTTTTTTAGCACACTTCAGTGGCACTCCAAGTTCCACCTTTCTGTGGGGATGAACTTCAAGTGATGGTAATGTTGTATTGCATTGTCTGAGGTACTTTATATGGTCACTTGTGTCATAAGGCTTGGTGATGGTCGTAGCAGTCTGTTGATATGAGGATAGCATCTCATCTTCTAGCAAATATGAAAGCCACCAATGAGTCTGTAGATGAGTAAGAAGCCAGTCTGAGATCCACATGCTTGACTTCAGAGATGGCAAGTGGTTTTAGGAAGGTGGAATAAATCCTGCCTATGTCAGATCACAATTCTTTCCCTTTATTTTTCTTGGCTGTCCACCTCCAAAGTGAGGTGAGTTTCAATGCCTTCATACACCACAGTGCCATTGGGCATGATTCAGTGTTTGAGCTTCCCAGGTATTGATGTTAGCCAACACCTCTATTACTGATCTTCAGTACACTAATTATTGTCTTGTGCTCCTACTCAGTTGAATAGCCCCAGATCACTCTTGATTACTTGTGTGAAGCATATGAAATGCATGGACTGACTGTCAACTTCATGAAAATCAAGATCCTTTACCAATCCATCCCAAATCACCTAGCAGCTACTTCACATATTACTATTAGAGGGAAAATACTTAGAGAATGTTGAGCATTTCAGGAGACAGATTAACTTTGATTCAACAAGGCAGTGAAGTCTTTTTAAAGTTCAGTTGTTTTTCCTCTGAATTGTGGAGACTTATTCTCTATTTTTATGAACCCAATTTCCTTCTTCCTTGTCTGATCCTGAGTTAAGCAGGATCCCTCTACTATGAAAACATGCCTCTTTGCTCTTCTGAGTCTCCTAGGCCTAGAATATCCCCCAGAATTTTGCTGGCACTGTTCTAGTTCTGCAGGCAACATTTTTAGTGCATTTATATCCAAAGTTACTCTGCAGTGGTAGGGCTTCCCTTTTTTCCAACACAGTTACTCCACCTCTGCCAAATGGAGTGGGGATATGGCCAACAGTTGTTAACTGGCAGAAGATACATATAGGCATTCCTACACCTTCTACTGGCTGCTGTGGTCCCTCAAGCAGCTGATTCCTTTTTCCAGTGCACATTCTCTGGCAGCACAGTTGTTGAGAGCAGCTATGTGGAGCCTCCAGATGCGTATGGATGTGCATGGCAGTTGAAAATAATAGCTGCTGCCTGGCAACCGAAATTCATAGGGAAGAGGGAGGTGAGTGTAGATAATGTTCCAGGTTTTATGGTATTTAAAATGTTGGTAGTTGATATTTTTTTCTCCTGATTTTCCATTCTCCAAACCACAATTCTCTGAAGAGAGGTTGGGTAAGAATGACAAACTTGTTTTTTCTAGCAAGTTACCTTTTGTTCTCCCTAGATCTGGTCTATTGAGGTGGTGCTAATACTCTCCTTGGACTGTAACCTTGCCATGGTGGGGAGGCTTGTGTGTTCCAATGACCCTCAGAACTGTGTCATCTGGAGTCTTGTACTCCTAGTAGGGTCTCCCCCTGTGAACAGGTCTGAGGTGAGGTTCCAGACTAAGCATGATCCAAACTCCTGAAGACCCCAACGATGGAACAGGCATAATTGAGGACCTGCTGGCTGTCTGTATCTGTGAAGGTGAATGAGGGCTGCAGTGGATGGAAGTCTCCAGTTGTCTTAGACATCCTTGCCACTAGGTTCAGGGCTCCCTCCTATCAAGGTCATGTAGTTGTTTCTTGTTTACTGGCTTCCCCACATTAAAAGATGTCATGTGCAAGCCTCTTCCAGGGTTATTAACATCTCCCACAAATGAAATCTTGCAGCAATGGGCCAGTGGTGGTGGAGAGGAACAGTGATTTCTGGGAGTCCCAAGTCACAAATCTGCACCTAGGTGGCGGTCATGTGATAGTCATTTTTGCACTTACTGAGAGAAAAGTACAGTAGGGCAGCTGCAGCCATGTCTGAGAAGTGCTCTTTAGGATCCCTTCTGTTCTCCCTGAATGGGGAAGGGGCTAGAAAAGTTGCCCTAAACAAAGACTGTTTCAGACACCCCTGGTGGAGTGCTGCATCCAGTTGGATCACTCTACTTGTGGCTGAAACCAACAAAATAAAGTAAAGTTTGCCAAATGGAATATCCTCACTTTCATGGACTCCCTGAACAGTGAGTATCCTGAAAGAAGAATCGCCATAGTAGTTAGAGGACTTGCAAGATATGACATCAATATTGCTGCCTAAGTAATACCCACTGGGCAAATGAAAGCCAGGTGAAAGAAGAAGGAGGTAGTTACACCTTTTTTTGGAAAGAAAATGAACCTGAAGAGATGCACATTCACAGGGTTGGCTTTGCCATCAAGAACAAGATTGTCAGTCAGTTTTCAGAAATACCTGTGGGCATTAGCAAATGCCTTATGACTCTCTGCCTCAAGCTCAGTAACAACCAGTATTTTACAGTCAACAGTGTGTAGGCTCTCACGCTTGATGATGAAGAAGTCAATAAGGAACAGTTCTACTGTTCTCTTGACACAGTCCTGACTGCCACTGCTGAGGAAGACAAACTTATCTTCATGAGTTACTTCAATGCAAGTGTTAAGCGATGCTCTGAACTCTGGAGTGGCACAATTGGGAAAGAGGAGGTGCAGAAAGTCAATTCCAATGGTATCCTCTTCCTCAGCAAATGCGCAGAGTATGACTTGCTCATCACAAATAACATCTTCAGACAGAGTGACAAATATAAGACCACTTGGAAACATCTGTGCTCAAGTCACTGGCACATTCTTGACTATAATATTGTCAGAGACCCTGATCATACTGATATTGGTATCATCTGAGTCCTGAGAAGTGCAGATGACTTCTGGATGGATCATCGTTTAGTCACATCAATCAGGGACATGAAACCACATCACAACACTGTAAACAACTGAAAGGAATGTGAAAGAGATTTAACATTAAGGCACTCCAAAACCAAGCTAGACACAAGGCTTTTCAGCAGTGCCTTACTGAGAAGCTCTCTGACGTACCTGATGACATCAAGGACATCCAGGAACACTGGGAGGAGCTTCAGAACATTATTCACAAGGCATGGATTGAATCAATTGGATACTCTACTTACCATCACCAAGATTAGTTTGATGAGAACAATGAGGAAATCCTAGCACTTATCCATCAGAAGAGAGCCACACTCTGCAGTTGACTAAATGAACCCTCCAACCAGCAAAAATGAGAGGCTTACCAAGGGCTCAAACTGTAGTTCAGAGGAGGCTATAGGACATCAAGAACCAGTGGTAGCAAGTGAAGTGGTAGCCAGAGTTTTGCTGAGCAACATGATATGAGAAGCTTCTTTCAAACAGTAAAACCATCCACAGGCCATGTTCCAATGGCCCAACCCTTTTCAATCCCAGGATGGCTGCACCCTTCTCATGGACAATGTATCCATCAAGCAACAGTGGAAGGAGCACTTCAAGACTCTTCTTAACCATGAATCTAATTTATTAGCTGCCACCATCGAGTCCATCCCTCAACACCCAGTAATAGAACCTCTTGCTGATCCCCCATCCTTCAAGGAAGTCTGGTATGGCATCACTCAGACCAAGTACAACAAGGTGCCAGGCCCAGATGACATCTCCACAGGAGGTCTTCAAACCTGGTAGAACAGCACCAGCACAAACATTTAATGATTTTTTCTTCTCAAAATATGGGTTAATGAGGAAGTTTCACCTGACTTAAAGAATGCCACCATTGTGACCATCTTCAAGAAAGGGGACAAGTCAGTGTGTGTGGACTACTGAGGCATTGCCCTCCTCTCCATTGTCAGGAAGATTCTTACTTGCATCTTTCTGAATTGTCTCCTTTCCCTTGCCAGAGATGTCCTTTCAGAATCCCAGTGTGGCTTTAGACCATCTCAGGGTACCATGGACATGCTTTTTGTTGCATGACAAATCCAGAAGAAGTGAAGAGAGCAAGACCAGGAGCTATTTATGGCATTCATTGACCTAAGCAATGCCTTTGGCTCCATCAATCATGAAGTCTTATGGAAGCTGCTCGCTAGGTTTGGTTGTCAACTGAAGTTTATCAGTGTCCCTAGGCTACTCCATGATGGGATGACTGCCACAATACTTTGCAATGCATCAGAGACAGACCCATTTCCCATCTGTACTGGTGTTGCAGGGCTGCATCATTGCTTCAACCTTTTTTCCATTTATCTTGCTATGATTTTGATTCTCATCTGATTTTGATTCTTCCCAGAATTGGGGTTGATTGAGCATTGAACGGACGGTCAGCTTTTCAATCTGCAACACCTTCACAGAAAATGAAAGTTATCAAGACTGGCACCACCGACCTTCAGTATGCTGATGACTGTTATCCTTGTGTAGACTGGGACCAATCTGCAGTCCACCCTTGACCTTTTCTCAGGAGTCTATCAGAGCCTCAGACTCTCCCTTAACATTGGGAAGACCAAGGTGTTTCATCAGCCTGCCCCAGCACAAGGTGCTTCCCTACCCCCACAAATTACCTTTGGTGAAGAACCCTGGAAAACATTAAGCATTTTCCATATCTTGGCAGTCACCTCTCCCAGTCAGTCTTGATGTAAAAATCAAACATAGGATTCACTGTGCCAGTATATCCTTTGGAAAGTTGCTTTGCCATGTCCTTGCTCACAGAAATCTGAAAATGGAAACTAAGATCCTGGTCTACAATGCAGTGGTTATCCCCATGCTCCTCTATAGGTGTCAGATGTGGGTGAAATATCAAAGTAATCCTAATTGCCTGGAATAGTTCCATCAGCATTGCCTCAGGAATATCCTTTGCATTAGATGAGAAGGCCATTGCACCAATGCCAGCATCCTCTTTTCAGCTAACATAACAACTATTGAGGCAAAGATCATGAAACATCAACTCTGCTGGGCTGGCCACTGTGTGCAGATGGCTGACACTTGTCTCCTGAAGCAAGTCCTCTTCTCTCAACTTAGTCATGGTAAGAAGATCCATGGAGGATGGAGAAAGTGCGACAATGACACCCTGAAAGCATACCTTAAAAGGGGGGGCATTAACTCTAAAAATTGGGAAGTGATGGCTGGTAACAGAGCTCAGTGGCACTGCACCATAAGTCAAGCTACAGCCCACTTTGAAGAGAACTGTCTTGCTCAGGAAGCCGAGAAATGGTAGAGGAGGAAGGAACGTGCATAACATCCTGGCCAACAGTTGTTCCTCCAACAAGGCACCACTTGTCATCTCTGTGGAAAAACTTGCAGAGCACAGATTGTTCTCCTCAGCCACCTTTAAACTCACTAGTATCTCCCACCCAAAGACATCATCCTTGTACTGAGGGACAGCTGATATAATACTTAATATTTACCTACTCATGAATAGGAAAGTCAGGACTTCTTTCTGATCATTTTACCATGAGGAGTGTGAGGACCAGAAATGGCAGTCATAAGACAAAAGGATAATGATTGTTCAGAAAATCATTATTTAAACAGATTTCCCCTATTGCTACTGTATGCCACATATATCAGTATGCATTTTTCCTATTTTACTTTTTAATAATGCCATACACTAAGACAAAAAATATTTTTGCTACTAGATTGTACCCTTGTGCCTTTGTTACTTATTTTCTATCTACATGCAATGCATTATCTGTTGTTAAATGATTGATAAAAATTGTTAAATAAGGCAAACACTATATTCGATGTAGTGTAATGAGGCCTATCAAGCAGGAGGAATACTTCTCATCATGATATTAAAATTAAATGTAGCATTTTTAAAATTCTTGACATAAGTAAAGAAGTTATTTATCTGGACCAGCGCTTTTTCTATAAGACCAATGTTCTGTATAAGCCACTGTCATAGCATATATTTTATTCTGTGGCAATACAGTTGGTTTTCTCCTCTGGAATATATTCCAAACCTGATACCATTAATCTAAACATTGACCATAATTTTAAGGCCCTTTATATTTAGGAAGATGTCAGCTGTTCAAGTCTTAGTCCATTGGCAGCTTAGGATTCTAGTAGTTCTTTTTAACAGTATAAAATGGAAGGCAACAATTAAAACTGCATGCGGATTAGAGTATATGCACTATTATTTTTGAAGATATCAACAAAGTTTAATTTAATGGCTGGGACCTGTGCTGCACATACACAGACATATGAGTGCACTTATCATGTTCAGCACAACTCCCTGATTGTCAAATGTACTCTTCTTGTATAGTTAAATGTACAGTTGTGAAAACAGTTTATGTTCCTAAATCCATACGTTGAGTTTACAGTGATTATTCAGACACATATTAATGGAAACAATATTGGAGCAATTCAATGCAAATTTAATTATTAATTGTACTTGTCATAGCTGAGGCATAGACTATAGGGTTGTGCGAAGCTTCAGTCCCTCCTTTGATTCGGTGGAGATTTGGGCCGATTTGGTGGCTGAATCTCCAAATCTGAATCAAATCAGGAGACCCCTTTAATCTCTCTGAATCAAATCAGAACCCTTCAAATCAATTCAGAGAGATTTGGAGATTCGGACATAGACACAGCTTTAAATGCTTTTTCTATATACATCAAGGTAGTAGGTGGCTTGTGAATGCTGTGATGGGAAGGCAGATGGAATATACCACAGGAGCATGGGGGGCTCCCCAGCATGCTCAGCAGCAGACCTGGAAGTGGACCAGAAGCATTTCCAGTCCACTTCCGGATCTGCCGGAGAGTGTGCTGAGGGGCCTCCCCACACCCTCCAGCTCAGCAATTAGTGCCTCCATGTTCTGGGGGGGGCACCCAGGATCTCCCCATGGCCAATTGCTGAGCAGGGGGGGGAAGGCCCATGCACTCCCCAGAAGACTGGGAAGTGGACCAGAAGTACTTTCGGTCCACTTCCGGGTTTGCCACCAAGCACATGAGGTGGGGCATGCTCCTGTGGGATGCTCCATCCACCACAACATTGCAGCATTCATGAACTGTGCCTGGTACCTTGAGGTATGTAGAAAAAACATTTAAAGCTGTGTATATGGACAAATTGCTGTTTCTCTGAATCAGTATCAAATCTGCAGATTAAGAGTCAGCAGAATCGAACCAGGGACAGTGATCTGAATCAATGAATTGAATCACTGTCCCCAATTCAGGTTGGGGAGGACTGGGTTAGAGAGCTTCTGGAGGGGCTGGACATGTTCAAATCAGGGGGTCCAGATGCTGTCCACCCCAGAGTCTTGAAGGAGGTAGCAGGGCCCTTGGCATGGCTTTACGAGTGCTCATGGTGCTCAGGCCAGGTGCTAGATGATTGGAAGATAGCCAACATGGTCCCCATCTTTAAAAAAGGGACGACCCGGGTAACTATAGGTCTGCCAGTCTTACCTCAATCCTAGGGAAACTCTTTGAGAAGATCATCAAGGAGCACATCTGCAATGGGCCGGCTTCAGGGATGATGCTCAAGGGCAACCAGCA
>NW_017728931.1:98401557-98413945 GCF_001723895.1 Crocodylus porosus
GGCCACAGCTGGAGTACTGTGTCCAGTTCTGTGTGCCCCATTTCAGGAGGGATGTGGACAACATTGAGAGGGTCCAGAGGAGGGCCACCTGCATGATCCAGGGACAAGAGGGCAGTTCCTACAATGAGAGACTGCTGGACCTGAACCTGTTCAGCCTTCACAAGTGAAGGCTGAGCAGGGACCTGGTGACTGTCTATAAACTCAATAGGGGGGGACCAGAAGGGTTTGGGAGAGACCTTGTTTGCTCCAGCACCCCCTGGCATAACAAGAAATAACGTCCACAAGTTGTTGGAGAGTAGGTTTAGATTAGACATCCGTAAGAACTACTTCACAGTTAGGGTGGCTAGGATCTGGAAACAACTTCCAAGGGAAGAGGTGCTGGCTCCTACCCTGGAGGTCTTTAAGACGAGGCTTGATGCCTACCTGGCTGGAGTCATTTGAGCCCAGTTTCTCTCCTGCCCTGGCAGAGGGTCAGACTTGAAGTTCTACAAGGTCCCTTCCAACCCTACTTCTATGATTCTATGAATCGAATACGGCCCATTTCGCGCACCCCCAATAGACTACCCATGGCATTTATTTTCCACAGTGGCTCTTTTCATCTTAATATAATGAATAATGTTTCCCACTTTTTATTAACTGCCTACCCTATTTCATATAAAATATCTTAATACCTTTTGATTTTTAAATTAATAAAATAAACCCCTACATTTTGAACCCCAATGTGAAAATACCAGCAGGCAACTTCATTCTTTGCTTTCTGTACTGTGGACTGGAAGCTGCTTTTATAGTGTGTGGAGATTGCAATATTAGTAATTTCTTTTGAGAATTTGAAATCTGTTTTTCCAGTAGTTTACATGATTCTGACCTCTTCTATTTTTCTTCCTTCTCTCTGGATGGTCATTTGGCTGCTTTTTCAGTGGCTGTTCCTTATCCTTCCCTCTTTTTGTGTATCTTATACTTTAAGTCTTCATTCTTGGCTTATTTTTATTTTTGCCTCTAAGCCTTTTATTTACATCTTAATCCTCCATATAATATCAGCTACTCTAATTACACTACTGGGTCATAAATCTGCATCTCCATTCCTCACTTATCTATTCTATCTGTTGAGCCTTTTTATCAGTCTCTTGCCTCTCTTCCTGTCTGATAATTAGGCAGCATGCATGGCTATAGTAGCAGGACACAGTCCACTGCTATGCAGGACTCTAGCCACATATAGGCATTCATTTTTCCCTAGGAGAGTCACTGCTCTCTCAGAAGAAACCACAAGTGTACAGATGTTCAGGATTTTTCTCCCAGGACAAAAATGGTTGCTCCAAAATCAAAATGACTTGGGAACACCTCTAGTAGGAGCTGTGCCAGTGGGAGTTTTACTCATGGCAGGGCCACCTTTGGTTAATAGGTTGAATAGTAAAGGCCAAAAAAAATATATTTTTATGGCCTTTCAGTTTTGAGGGGCCATTAACACATGATAAAGCTAGTCAGAACCCAGAAACACACAGTAGCCAGGGATACCAGGCCCAGTGAACAGTCCAATTTGAGTGCGACTCCTGCTTGAGAAAGGTGCAGGAAGTTATGGCTGGCTGAGGAGAGGATTCATGAGTGCTGTTGAGTGGGAGGTTTGTCTGGTTTGGGCTTGGTGGTGAGCAGAGAGGAACTCTTAGAGGAGCTCTTAGTTCCTCTCTGCTTCCTGCTCCTTTCTCAAGTAGGAGTCCCACTCAAACTCCCGTTTTGCTGCCCAGCAACTAACAGCAATGTGAACAGGGAGGCAGGGCTTGCCTAGGAAGAAAGGCAAGGCTAGTGAGAACCCAGCAACATACAGGAGCCAGTGACACTAGGATCAGTGAAGAAGCCAGCAAACAGGGGAGTTTGAATGGGAGTTTGATTGGGGAGTTTGCTGAGTTTGTCTAGATACTTTTCTCTTTGCCCTTCCTTCACTGTAAGCTTGCAGAGTTGAAGCATATAAATGAAGAAGAGGAATATTTTCAGGAAGTACCAATGGGAGACGATGATCTAACTGAAGAATCAACAGGATGCCTAGAAAATGTTGCTGTCCTAAAGCCCCTGCCACTGTTGGCTTTTCTTCTGCCTGTATATATATGGGCTCTGTCAGGCTGGCCACCGGCCACCAAGGCTTCCACCCAGGTTCTGATCTGGCTTTGTAGGGACTGTGGCCTGCATGCAGTATGATAAGTACCTCCTGGTAGATTCTCTCAGGAATCTGGTACGAGAGCTACAGGAAGAGGTGAATAGACTTAGAAACAGGATCATGGAGCATTCATCAACTCAGTGCACAAAGAGATGTCTTACTCTTGGTAGAAGGACAGCCAGACCAGAACCTATCTGGAAACAGAAGACACAAAAGATGGATGATGGAAGCTGGCAGCTTGTCACCTCTTGCAACAGACAGCATTCCTTTTCTGAACCTGCAGCTCTCCACCTGGAAAACAGGTATAAAACCCTGTCATAGAATAAGAAGGGAAGAAAGGCCAAGAGATGCACCTCTGGACATAGGATTATTGAAACCACTGCTACCAAAAAGAATGAATGAGTGGTGGTGGTTGGTGACTCCCTCCTATGGGGCATGGAGGTATCCATCTGCCAGCCTGACCTTATGGCTTGGGAGATCTGCTGCTTGCCAAAATCCTGCATGTGTAGTGTCCAGAAACATTGCCAAAACTCATCCAGCCATCTGACTACTATCCCATGATGCTTATCCCTGTGGGCACTAATGATACAGGTGACCCTTGCCATTCATTCGGGGGGGGGGTTCTTGTATCCCCCCCACAAATAGCGAAATCCATAAATAAGGCACTGTGTTCATGAATGCAGTCTGCGTTCCTGAACGCAGTGCGCCCAGTGGCTGGGGAGAGCTACGGCTCCAGAGCCAATGGCAGGAGGGCAGTGGTGGGAGGCTGGTGGCAGCAAGCATGGAGCTCCTGAGGAGCTCCTGTAAGTGTATAAAGTGTATTTAAAATGCAGGTTTGGCATACGCGAATATTTGAAACAGAGACTACATGATAGATGCAAAGTGAACAGGACAGGAACCCAGGTGGTGTTCTCATCAATTCTTCCAGTAAAGGGAAAAGGCATGGCTAGGAGAAGATGCATCCTGGAGATCAACATGTGGCTGTGCAGGTGGTGTTGCTGGCAGGGCTTTGGCCTCTTTGACCATGGTGTGACATTCCAAGAAGCAGGACTGTTGGGAAGAGATGAGGTGCACCAGATGAAGGCAAGTAGGAGTCTCTTTGTATACAGGCTTGGAGACCTAGTGTGAGAAGGGTTTTAAACTAGGTCCACTGGGGAATGGAGACAAGAACCAAGGGGGTAAATAAAAAGCCAAGACACCAGGATAAAAACTTAGTTATGAGAAAAAATAGTGAAATCCTTAGCAATGTTATCAGGGAGACGGCAGGACAGTCATTTGGATATGAGAAGTGAAGTTTTTATATACTGTGAGAAGCATGGGGAATGAATAGGAACAATTCATGGTCCTAGTTCAATTGAGGAATTATGGTGTTATTAGAATTATGGAAATGTGGTGGAATAGTTCGCCTGGCTAGAGTACAGCCATGGATATATATTATTTGTTCAAGAAGGATAGCCAGGGGAAAAAAGGAAATTTTGCCATTTATATATAAAGGAGAAGGACACGTGTTCTGAGGTGCAGTACAAAGCAGAAGGTAGGCCTGTGAAAGCCTCTGTCTAAAAGTCAGAGGGGAGAGCAGCAGGGGAAATGTCATCGTAGTGTAAGCTAATGGAAGCTTCCAAATCACAGGACCTGGTTCTCAATGGGGCATCTCATTGGGACATCTGCTGGAAAGGAAACGCACTAATACAAAAGCAGTCTAGAAATTCACATAATACACTGGGATAACTTTCTGATACAGATGATAAAGAAGCCAACCACGGGGGAAGCTCTTCTTGACCCACTGCTTGCAAACAGGGATGAATTAGTTGAGAATATGAAGGTGGAAGGTAACTTGGGTGACTGTGACCATGAAATGATGAGTTCAAAATCCTAAAGGGAGGAAGGAAGGAGAACAACAGAATAAGGACATTGTACTTTAGAAAAGCAGACTTTAGAAAACTCAGGGAACTAGTGGGCAGGATTCCCTGGGAAGAAAGTCTAAAGAGAGAAGGCGTCCAGGAGAGCTGTTCACATGACCGAAGGCTCTCTCAGGAGGAAACTCTCCTGATGTGATAGAAGAGTGGAGAGTGTAACAGAAGGCTATCCTGGCTAGAAAAGTCTCTTGAATGAGTTGAAACTCCAAAAGGATTCCTATAAAAAGTGCAAACTTGATCACAGTCCTAGGCAAGAGTCTAAGAATATGGCATGGGCATGCAGGACGAAAATTAGGAAAACCAAAGCACGATTTGAGATGCAGCTGACAAGGGACAGTGAAAGAAGTAAAAAAGGAGGTTCTATGAGTATATCAAGAGTAAGAGGGAGACCAAAAAAACTATATGTCCCTGACAGAATGCGGAAGGCAATCAATTTTTGGATGATACAGAGATGACTGAACTATTTAATGCCATTTTTACTTCAGTCTTCAAAAATAGGGGCAGCTACCACAGTTGGCAGCAAAGATGTGGAAAGAGTCAAGGAGTCTAGGGTAATGGCAGACCAGGTTAAGGATTACTTAGAGAAGCTAGAAGTTTTCAAGTTTGCAGGGCTAGATGGGATACACCCTACAGGAATTGGCTGAGGCAAGTTTAGAGCCATTATCTATCCTGTTTGAGAACTCATGAAAGTTGAATGAAGTTCCAAGTGATTAGTAAAGGGCAAATATAGCATCCATCCTTAAGAAAAGTAAGAGCCTGGCAGACCTGGGGAATTACAAACCAGTCAGTCTGACTTTGATACTTGGGAGAATCATGGAGCAAGTTCTCAAGGAATCTATCCACATCAACAGAAAAGACTACTGGTATCAAAAGCTATTTTAATCTAAACAAACTGTGGTTCCAGATACTTAATAAATGACTTTTACTAGTTCAATAGGTTGACTCAAGCAGGACTGACTTTGAAACAAAATCCAACAGGTTTCCCGGTTGATTTTGATTTAATGGAGGCCTTCTGTAGCATGCCTCAGGGTATGCTGGCTCTAGCTATTTATCTTTATCCTGGGTAGTTTATATATTTTAAGAAAGTGACAAATGGTAGCTTTAAAAAAACTCATTATGGTAATTGATTATTATAGGAAAACCTTGGAAACTTTATGAAAGAGAGCCGTATTCTCTGTCTTAGCTTTAAACCAGACTTGTAATTAGAAGAATCCATAAACATTTATCACATTAAGAGAAGATTGGTCAGTAAGTTTAGAAGAAAATTCTGGAATCACTTTATTGTCCTGTGGTAAAATGGCATACTGCAGTGACTTTCCCTTAATTCAGGGAGATTGATTTGCTCCACTGAATAGAGGGCCACCCACAATGTCACAACCCATCTAACAAGAAATATTACAGTATAGTCTGTGTATTTTCCTGAGAGGGGTGACTGTGGGTCCTGCACTATAGTGTCCCAACATTCGAGAATCAGGCAACATTTTTTCTCAGAATGTAATTAATTCTAGTGCTTGATTTGTCTCCTTTGCTTCTAGCTCTTCTCCCCAAGACCCTTCTGCTTTGAATATTTAGCCTTCAAGCTTGACCACTGTGTGACCTTTAGACAGCAGCATAACTAAGGGTGGCTGAGAGGGGCACTAGCTCTGGGTGCCAAATGTTTGGGGGTGAGTGCAAAAATAACTTCTGCTGGTGCTGTCCCATGCACTGCAGCTGTCTAGGTCTCAACCTCTTCAACTACAACTCTGTCAATAGGCAACATATTGAATGTGCCTTTCTCCCTCTTGTTCACAGCACCCTTTGGGAAGGGCAATGTCGTCGTATTTGCTTCAGAAAGTGCTTCCAGTAGAAAGAAAGGAGCCTCAAAGAAACCACTCTCAAAGCAGGAGAAAGCTGTAATCTGTATCCCCACTCCCTGGTTGGTTATTATTTCTGGGTACGTGCAGATGTTCACCATATCTGGTCTATGATCTCACAGCTTGCTTTAAACTCTATGTTCATAGATCAGAAACAGCACGTGCAGACATTTGCTAGGAACCCAGTGTAAATAACTTAGGATCATGGGGAAAGCTAGCAGGTCCACAAGAATGGGAGTTTGGTAGGATCAGGGGGACTGGTGGGCCTGTGGGGGGGTTGTTTGGTCCCTAGTGGGTGAGCAGCTGGGCTTTTATAGCCCCAGGCTTGGACTCCAAACATGTGCAGACTTTCACTAGATTGGGTTAACCCATTCCTGATCTAAATTATTTCACTTTCTCAGGTGAACTAATTTAGATTGGGCCTGCCGTTTTTTGCCTGATTTAACTGCCTCCCCTCCACCCCCAAATGTCTGCACAGATTGGCATTTAGATCGAAACAACCCTTGTTAGTTTAATCTAAATGTAATGTCTGTACATACCCTCTGGCTGGATCCAGACATGCAGGCATGTGTGGTTTGTGGGGCTGCAAACTGCATGCCTGGCCTGTTAAAATGCACCCCATGCTGCACATTTGCAGCTTGGTGACAAAATTTGTTACTGGGAAATCCTGGTAGCAAAAAAAAAAGTGCCCCAAAAATGATGCAGCGCATGCTCCAGGAGCATGTGCTGGTAGGCATGGAGGCTCAGTCCTCTTGGGAAATGCTCTGGCTACTCTTCTTGTTGCCTCCTGGCTCCTCCAGCATGTCAGGAGTTGGGAGGAGTGGGGAAACAGCACTTTCCTCAAAGCAGAGCATTTTGCCCCACACCAAAGCTCATGTGCAGGGGCATGTATGGCAGCAAAAAGTAGCAACACAAATTCATGCCATTACTTTATTTCTTGCTGCAAGCACATGCCCCTGCATGTGAGGACATGCCCTCTATATTCAGTTAAAACAATATTGTCAATCAGACTCCTGTTTACTTTCCAAAAATGTTTGATTTCACCTAGATCTGGATTTTGTGGCTCAGCTTTCCTTATTGCTTAAGAAGAGTTTGTATTTCATTTTTACTGAAGAATTAGAGAGGGAGAAAGTTGATTGTGTGAGGATAAATTATTAGGTACTAAGCACAACATCTAAAATTCTTGCAGATGGGGCAAAGAAATTTGTATGTTTTATGAGCTTCTGACTTTTGATTTCTGAATTAACACAGTGTGGAGGAGAAAGGCACAGTAGATTCTCTGGGAGACTTAACTTTTGTGTGGGGTTTTCTTTAATTTGTTAACCACTTTATTGCATCATTGTATTTTGTGTTTTTCTTGAAGCTCCAACTCCTGGAATCATGTGAATATATGAGAATTTCAGCTGTAATTTGTAGAGAAAGGCAGTTAGCCATGCTCATCTGAAGCCAGACAAAAGGTAGCAGCTCATAGGCTAACTGGTACAGACAGTCATGACGTTTCATAGGTGACAGTCTACGTTGTCAGAAGAAATGGCTGGCCCCTTTCGTTTTGGTGAAAAGTTTCAAAATATTCTTGAGTCACAAGAGGTAAAGGTCAGAAAATAATAGGACAAATAAAAGAATACATGGGATGTTAAGATTTTTTTTCTTATCAAATTTTTAACCAAACTCATGGTTTTGGCTGCACTCAGGATTCTTTTAACCAAATTCATGATGTTTTAATCCAACTTATGATTGTTGAATATATGGAGTTAGCAGTGCTACTGTGTCTCAGAATATACATTTTTTCCTTTGGATTTTATCATGAGATTTACTTTTTGTATGCAGAGAATAACTAACATACTTCTGTATAAGCAGCAAAACAGGATGGACCAAAACAAAAGTCTCCATGAGAGAATACCATTTGTCTCTTCTGAACAGAATGCAGCTGAAAACAACGTCACGATAGTTATACAGACACCTTGTTTTTGCTATAAATGATCTCCTTTTTTTCCAGTTTGCCTCAGTCTGTAAGCCCCTCTTTAAACATAAAATAAAAGGCATTGTTCCTTTTGGTAACTATATAGTTTTTTTGTTGAAAGCAGCTTAATTCAAATATTTCGTTCACAAAGATTTGTTACTCAGCTACTTGACATGCACAGTAAAATTGAATCATATCTGTTAATAACAGAGGAGATAGTTCATGCTCTTTGTGCTTTTCCATAATAGAACATTTTCAAGTTGGCCAGTGTTTCTGACTGATAAACATCAGATAAATAATGATGTGTGCAAAGGTATGGTGGCCCTCTGAGTTACTTAAGTCAATTTTATTCCCACCTAATGGCAAAATAAGAGCGCTCAGTGGATTCCAGGATCAGGCCCTACTATAGTGCAAATGTAAAAGAGCTAGTTTGCTACTCTGGCTCTGTGAATCCTGTTTTTACTTTGCTTAGTAGATATGTTGAAGTTTCACATGAAATCAACGCATGCTCAGCTTGACTCTCTTGTTTATTTAGCTGCTTTTTTATATTGCTTACTAAGTGCAAAAATTAATTGTCACGTGTTCCAAGAGATGGCGTGGAAACTGAAATTTGCTGAAATCGTATTTTTAATCTTCCACTTGATTAACTTCCACATTAGCTTGCAATTAGGAAATGGTGGTGACAAACATTGTAAATGAATATGGTCTTGTCCACATCCTATGTTTGGCTGTCTGATCAGGTTTCTAATCAATGGCAAATAATAAGTGATTACCTGGTTTTAGAAGCAAAATCTTGTAAAATTCACTTCAAGTAAAGCAAGAGCTATTACTTCTTGTATTTATCTTTCCTAGATACCAGCTATTACAATTGCTTCTAATCACTGGTTACTGCAGACAAAATCCACCCTCCCCTTTTGCTTCTCTTCTGGAAGCAGTTTTGAAACACAGAAAAAAGCTGGTGTGCACCTCCTGTATAGGGACTCTGAGAAAAATGAAGGTGAATCAACAAAAGGTATTGAAGTTAATGCCCATAAATTTAAGTATGCAAGGCCACTTCAGGTGAAAAGTGGCTTTAATCCAAGCTACAGCTATCTAAACCCTCTTTATATATGAACAAAAGCAACCAGAATAGGGTTTATCTGCTTTAATTTATACATATTGACTTTACTTTCCTGAGTGTCCATTTTAAACTGGCCCTTAGAAAATAGTTTTACTCTACATGAAAGCTGTATATAGTACTGTGAAAGGGGCAGGACCAAAGTTGGGAAGGACAGGATTTCCTAAATCCTTGGGCTCTAAGTGGCACCACAGAAAAGTCAGCCACTCCTTACTTTAGCTATTCAATGCTTTTGCGCATGCTCAGTATTTCCACATTTCCTTAATTATGCCCCTTCCTTGACTTCTTTAGTTCCTGTGCTCAGGAGGACACTTCTTTCATACTCACCCAGTGCTGAAATCAGTATTTGCCATAAATTCTCTTTTAAGCTCATTGTTTGTCATTTACTATGAATTCTTCATTAAATTCAACAGCCAGCATTCACTCTGACTTCTCAGGGCACTGGCTGCTGAAGACATGCTGCCTTAGAAATGCTTCCTAGGCTAAGTACAGACAGTCAAAACACCTGAGGTTGAATCGATTTAATCTTCACAGGTTAGTCTAAGATATGTAGATTGAACCAAAAAGCAAGTGAACAGACATTTTACTTGAATCTGGAGGGGATCTGGGAGAGAAGTTCAATAACTCTATTCAACCTAACTCAGTTAAGTCTGATATTGCACCCATTCTAGTTTATCTTAAACTGGTTTCAGCCACTTTGAAAGTGGTTTATGTGCACTGAATTTCTGTTGTGTTACAGCTTTAAACTGGTTTCTGATCATTTATACTGATTTATGAGTAATTTCTGTCCCTAGTACTAGTGCCTTCCCAGTGTGCAATTACAGCAGGTACACCATTTCCTTCACAGTAGGCATGTCTACACATGCATTTGATCCAGGCTCAGTTTACTCTGGAGTAAACTTCTCTAGTTTAAATGTTCCTGGACAGGTGTCTACACATGCAGGGACTAGACAGCAGATTTGCTGCTCTTAGTACCAAACTTCCGGCAGCCCTGCAATGGACCCCTGTTGCTACTGGGGGGAGCTTGGGTTGTCTTCTGGCCCTGGGGGGCTGCCTGCTGCTGGGGTGAGGGACACTGACCCTGGCTTCCTGATCAGGGGTAGGGGACTTGGAAAGATCTTCAGGGGAGGGGCAGATCTTAGCCCCCTGCCCTGATCTGCTGGTGGGGCAGCTAGCAGGTAGCTTGTTTCATAGATTTCATAGACATTAGGGCTGGAAGGGACCTTGGAAGATCATCAAGTCCAGCCTCCTGCCCAAGGGGCAGGAATTCAGCTGGGCTTATAGGATCCCAGCAAGATAAGCATCCAAATTTCTCTTGAAGGTGTTCAATGTAGGTGCTTGAACCACCTCTGATGGCAGGCTATTCCAAACCTTGGCAGCTCAGACAGTAAAGACATTCTTCCTTATATTCAGCCTGAAACAGTCTTGCAGTAGTTTATAACCATTCAACCCATTCTTTGTTGCTAGCTGTCCCACTGGTGAATCGGGCAGGCGGCTGGGATCTACTCTTCCAGCTCTTTCTAAGCCCCGTGCCTTGATCACCCAATTGGAGCATGGGGTGCATCCTAGCCCCCACCCTGCTTGCTGGACAGAGGCTGGGCAGCTTGTTCCATGCTCAGCTCTGCGAGCCTGGAGCTGGGGTAGGTGACAGGCTGGGTAGCTTGTTTCCTGCCTAGCTCCATGAGTCTGGAGCTGAGCAGGGAACAAGCTCCCCAGCTCCATGACCATGGGGCCAGCACTGGGAGACCCTTTTCTCCCAGTGCCAGTTCTACCAGAGCTGGGAAATCATTTTTACTGATAACGGTCTCCCAGCATTGGTCCCATGATTGCAAAACAGCACTCGGAGATAAGGGTCTTCCAACTCCCCACTCCCAAATGTGATAGCAGAGCAGGGGATGGTAGCTGCCTGCTGCCAGTGCAGGGGGAGATAGCTCCTTGCCCCCAGAAGCTGCCTGCTGCCAGGGTAGGATCCACCACAGAATCCCAAGTGGGGACTATCTCCCACCCCCTGGCAGACAACTGACTGGGAGCAGATTTTGCTCTACTGTGTCATTACTAATCTCGAGTAAATTTGCTACTTGCATCTGCAGGTAGCAAATTTACTTAGGATTAGGGAGATTTACTGTATAGTAAGCATGTGCATGTGTAGACACACATGCTTTCTTCGCAGTAAACTATGCTAATACACAGTTAAGCACTTCATGTAGATGTACCTAGTGTGCAATATATACAGCCAGATAATGGCACAGAGAAATAAAATCATGTCTTTACCTAATCACTACTTACTCTCTCCAAACTCATTCAGATAATAAGGGAGTATTTATTGTACTCCTCAGAGTGCAAAAGTTAAATTCCTGCTGATCTTTGTGAGCAAAAGTAACATGAGAAATGCTGTAGCAGGACACTAAGGTGCCTGCTACTCTCAGAGCAGAGGCACAGGTGCAGGTTGCTAGGGCAACTGCTGAGGAGTCAGCTGACCAGAAGGGGCAGGGCCTGGCACATATAAACCCCAGGGCTGAGGCCAGGAGGACAGTTCTCCACTAGCAGCCAAGGGAGAAGGAGCTCTGCCAGAGCAAGCAGAGAGGAGAAGCCTGATGGCATGAGCTGCTCCTGTTTGCTGTTACAGGGTGGAGAAGTCCCTGGTAGAGATTGAAAGATGTTTACCCAGACAGCTTAGATTTTATGTTATAGCCCAGGGGCTTGAGTTTTCTGTTTGTAGTTTTATAAGACTGGTGGTTTGGGTGAGGCTATTAGGGGTTGGAGGAGGCCTCATAGGTGATCCCCAGTGGCATGGGGACCCCAGCACCAGCGAGGGTGCAGCATTTTGGGGTGCACTGACCCCAACCCCAGAGGAAGGAGGGCAGCAAAAAGCCCCAGAGTGAGGAGGCCAGTGAGAAGTTGAGCAGGGACTGGAACAGTCACCCCTCCACTGGGCCTCCCTCAGCCCCAGGGGAGGCACACCTAGGCCAAGGGTTAGTGAGGAACTAGTTAGGGAGCTTCTGGAGGGACTGGGTGTATTCAAGTAAGCTGGTCCAGATGACCTCCACCCTAGAGTACTAAAGGAATTGGCTGAGGTCATTGCAGGACCCCTGGCATGGCTTTACAAGCACTCATGGTGCTCTGGGGTGGTGCCAGAGGACTGGAAGAGGGCCAACATGGTTCCCATGTTCAAAAAGGGGAAGAAGGAGGACCCAGGAAACTATAGGTCAGTTAGTCTTACCTCAATCCTCGGCAAGCTGTTTGCAAAAATTATTCTGGAACACATCCACGAGGGGCCAGCAGGGGATTTCATGCTTAGGGGCACCCAACATGGGTTCATCAGTGGCAGGTCCTGTCAGACCAACCTGGCGGCCTTCTATGATCAGATCACCAAATCCTTAGATGCAGGGGTAGCAG
>NW_017728931.1:98414393-98417176 GCF_001723895.1 Crocodylus porosus
AGGCTATGGGACCTGAACCTGTTCAGCCTCCAGAAGAGAAGGCTGAAGGGGGGATCTAGTGGCCTGTTACAAACTAGTCAGTGGGGATCAGCAGGCACTGGGGAAGTCCCTGTTCCCCCAAGCATTGCCAGGAGTGACTAGGAATAATGGTCACAAGCTGGCAGAGGGTAGATTTAGGCTAGATATCAGGAGCCACTACTTCACGATCAGGGTGGCTAGGATCTGGAACCAACTTCCAAGAGAAGTGGTGCAGGCTCCTACCCTGGGGGGTCTTTAAGAGGAGGTTTGATGAACACCTTGCTGGGATCGTTTGACCCCAGTAATCTTTTCCTCCCATGGCAGGGAGTCAGACTAGATGATCTACTCAAGTCCCTTCCGACCCTAGAAACTATGAAGCCCCAGAGTGAGGGGGCCAGTGAGAAGCCCCAGAGATAAGGGGCAGTGAGAAGCCCCAAAGAGAGGGGGCAGCAGAGCGCCAGGAAGGCGTGGAATGAGACAGAGTGAGACAGGGCTGTGGAAAGCCAAGGGAAGACAAGGGGAAGGCCAAATTACAACAAGGTCCAGATCAAACCATGTCAGTATCATCTGCAAGGCTTGGGCTGCGGTGTAGGGGAGGAAAAAGAGTCGCAGATAGCACCCCCTGGCATTGGGGCAGAAAATGGGCAGCCTCCCGCTAATTAACATCCATTAATTAATCAAGATCAAGGCATGGCAGGAGAGAAGGCAGGCAGCTGGCCCATAACAGGAGGGCGAAGTCACTGATAGACAGATTTTAGTAGAGGTACTCCTGTCACAGATGCCTTTTCTCTCTTCCAGTGCATGTGGTTAGAATTAGGCTTAGCTAAAATCTAGCTCTAAATTTGTGCAAGCTCCTTTTCAGGCATTTTTCACTCACTATCCACAGTGTCTGCTTAATAGACCAACTCTGTACTCAGCCACCCCACTGATGTCAATGGAACATACAAGACAGTGAGTAAATGTTAGTTTTGCACTATCTATTCTCCCTGCCATGCTCTTGAAGGTATTTCCAAGATGCAGCACACTGGAAATGCATTTACCAATAGGACTTTTTTACAGTGTAAGATGTTTATGAGGAAAATGAATGCCATGCAGTACACATGTTCCCTTGTTTTAATGTGCATTTTATAAGCATTTTTGTTCTAAGCTGTTAGTTTACTATTTCTTTTTTAAAAGTTGACTTGTTTTTATTAAATGAATCAAAGAGGGGAAGAAAACAACATGTGGCAGCTCTTTTCTGGGCTATCATTTTGTTTTATTGTTTGAATGCCTCAGAAGGTGGCATTTGTACTTTTATTGAGCAAAGAATAGAATTCTTTTAAAATCCAGGTGTTGGCCACATGTTAATCAGACTTTCTATAAACAACAGAGAGTTTTTCTTCCCATATCTTTTTTCCTTACATAAATCCACCTGAGCCTTGCAAATATAGTAATGCATCTGTGAAAATCATCAAGCATTTGAACTGAATCATGCATGTAAGCAAGGGTCAGATTAAGGGGAAACACAAAAACAACACTTTCCCTTGTTCTTTTTGTGCCATACCAATCTGTGTATTATTCATGTTTTAGAGTACCATGGCACCATAGCTGGGTTGCTATTCAGAACAATTACCTTTGCCAAGACTGGGTGATTTGAAGTCTCCATACTAAGCACTAAAAAACACCACTAGCCTATGATCCAAATCCCAACTTCAACGAATTTGGTATTGGGATATTATGGGTAGGGACCTACTCAATTTTCAGTTTTGAAGATTTTGTGGAAACTGAGCAAAATCCATGAAAAAAGGTACTAAAAATAAAATGCTAGCCAGCAGTCCTTGTAGCTGCTGTAACCTTCCTGTGTAGCCTACTGGAGAAGAAGGGGTAAGGCAGGGCTGCTGGCACAAAGGGGAGCAGCCAGGATGGCTGCTGCCCTTGCCCCCACCACTCACTGCTGATTGGCTGAGAGGGCTTCCTGTCATGAGCCTATGCTCCTCTCCACCAATCAGCAGTGAGTGGTGGGGGTCACAGGACAGACAGCCCTCTCGGCCAAACAGTGTGTTGCCCTGTGGCGTCAGGCCAGCTCTCAGGATCTCAATATTGCGCTGTTAGACAGGAGGGTGTAACATAATTGCACACAATACAAACACACAAATCAATCAGGTGCATACGCACACACACAACCAGCTGAGGCACATACACATCCAAACCAGCCTAGACACATGCATACCTATCACCAATTCAAGCACATACGCTATACACCCCAGAAGTTAGACACAGATCACTAATTTGTATACCATGCACACAATGCCATATATATATATACACACACACACACACACACACATATATACACATATAGACACACTAGCAACTCAGATATACACACGTTCAAAATAACCAGTTTAGGTTCATGCACACTATCACCAGTTTAAGCCCATACACGCTACACACACCAAATTTAGACAGAATCAGTTACCAGTTACCAACACCTGCACATCCAATACACATACAAGGGTTACTAATTTATATACCCCCCCCCACACCCACAATGATATCTGTCTATATATATCAATATATACATACATAGATAGATATGTGTGTGTGTGTGTGTGTGTGTGTATTCACTAATTTACGCACATACCACCCACCTACACATACATACAGGTGAGTTCCTAAGTTGGGTGTTGTGATGTGTGTGCATGAATGTATGTGCTTGGTGTACTTGGGATACCTGGGGAAGAGTTAAGGTAAGTAGAAGTGTAGGGAGTTAAAGTTACCAGGAC
>NW_017728931.1:98417735-98428640 GCF_001723895.1 Crocodylus porosus
GGGAAACTAGCAGAGAGGGTGGGGACTAGAGCTGAGAGAGAGAGAATGAGGCTGGAATTTAAGATAAGGAAGGGACTGGGATTTAGTAAAACATGACCCAACTCGGGGTTGCAAATGTCAGTGGTTTTATTGAACAGGGGAAATGGTGACATGATGTCTTATTGGTTCACTTGCACGCACGCACGCACACACACACTCTGGCAGCAGGGGTTAGAGAGGCTTGGTGCAGGGGCTGAAGTCTACTGAAGTCCAGGGAGAGAGAAAGACAGAGAGGGAGAGTCCAAATTGTAGGAGGAGGTGTGCAGATAATATCTACTTATCCAGGCTGGAAAGGGGTCCTTGTCCTGTAGATGTTGTCCAGAGGGGAGTTGCTGGCAGGGCCTCTGGGTAGATAGTTGATATGGCATGGTGTTGGTCCAGATGGAGAGAGTGTCCCACTGCGTCTGTCTTCACTGCCCCTTTTTATAGAGACAGACCGTGTGTGACCCTAATGACAGGAGGCATGCCCAGGCAAGAGTCAGCCCCTGGTGTACTGAGCATGTGCGCTCCATGCAGGGATGTGCAGTTTCAGGTGTCTGTAATGATGAGAGTTGCTGGTTCTGCAGGGCCTTTTATCTTTCAAATGCTGGTCTTGTCTCTGTTCCTGGGTGAGGTCTGTGGTTCCTGGATGAATCAATGCGAGGTGATGGCCCAGACATTACAGGCCATTCAGTAGAGGCCTGCTACTATTGTATTTCAATTGTTCCCAATCACACTCATTCATCAGGGAACCAATTTACATGGGAGTGGTACAATGAATCATATTGTTGCAACATGGGATGCCCAGGCAGACAGAAGATGGAGGCTTGACATATAAAATGGAAACTTGACATTACTTTGGTTTACTTACAAACACAGGCCTAAGCCATACAATATCCATATGAAACAATAAAAATCAATACAAAAATGATAATAATACAATATACAACAGTAAAACTCAATACAAACCTAATAATAATACAATATAAAACAGTGGATATCCAAAACCAAAAACTTGCTACCAAAATAAAAATGTTTAAAGCTTATCCTACACCTTAGCTTATTTATACTTATCTATAGGGAATATAGAGGGAGAGAAAAAGTCAGAAATGGTTGGGGAAGGGGAGAGAATGGAATAAAAACAAAAACAAAACTGGGGATTTTGCTACAGGTGGTGAGGGGTGGCTGTATGATGGACAAGCCTCTCAACCAATGAGCAGTATGAATTGGGGCCACTGGAGCCCCTTGGCAAAACAGAGATGTGTGGGGGGAGGGACTGCCACAATAAGCCTGCAAAAATGGCAGCCAGCTCCACAATCTGCCCACAAAATCAACCAGCTGCCTTCTCAATTTGGGTAGGTTCCTAATTATGGGCTACAGCTTATTTCATCTTTAGCTGCCTAAATTACATTCATATAGCCAGATACTTGCAATTTTTGGTACTTACAAGGTAAGATGCTATTTCTGTCTGTGGTGGAACTGGAGCACCTGGGTAACATGCAGTAATCTATCAGAAGTAAAATGGAGGAGGAGGAGTGCAGCCCTCTCTCCTCTTAGCCACATCCTAGAAGTTACAGCACTTCCCAGGGAGCAGAAGACTAGAAGATGGGAGTGTCCCTCTTATCTCCCTTGGTTTTTCTGAGGCTAAATTTTTAGAACCTATCCAGCATTATATGCATGCTTGGGTGATGCCCAAAGCCTACATGGCTAGGATGAGCCTTCTCACCATGTTAGACAGGAAGCACCAAGTGAACATATTGATACAAGTGCAAATAAAATCCAAAACATATGTGGATGCCCAAATTGCAGTTATGTGGCTACACAAGTACTAGAAAAATTTACTACAATTTAATCCTTTGCCTGAATCTGTGTTTTGTCCCAAAGATCACAGACAATCAGGGTTAGGTTATTTATTCACTAGGATGTGCTGAACATTGAATTTAAAGTTTTCATGCAACCCCGGATTAGGTCACAGTGGGTGCATTTACACTAGATGTTTACTGCACAGTTGACTAATTAGCTGCACAGTAAATGTCTTGGCATCTACACATATGCCCCTATTAGGATGGAGTAAACTCATTTACTCCACAGCAGGCTAGTACTTGAAACAAGTACTAGCCTGCTGTGGAGAAAAAACTCCACAGCGGTGCACATGTAGATGCTGGAGGGGCTGGCTGGAGCATTATGGTGCTTCAGTGTGGGTGCTGCCTGCAGGCTAGCCTCATACTGAAGCTTCTTCATGCCCCAGCCAGCCCTTCTGCAGCAGGTTGAGCCAGGAGAAGCAGCCACGAGCTGACCCCCCACTCCACAGGGTCCCCTCCTAGTCAGGGCTGCTCCAACCTGGCTCCATGTGCTGTGCATGAATAAACTGCAAATCTTATTGCTCCAGAGTTCATGCACTGTAGGCATATGTTCAAAAGGCACACCCTGAAGCAATAAACTGAGGAGTAATAAGCTCTGCAGTTTATTCACGTGCAGTAATAGCATGTGTCAACACGCCCTCTGTTAATAGAATTAGCTTTTTTAGTGTATGATATTTTAAAAAAAGGCAAGCAACATAGAGCTTGATCCTACAGTCCTTTCTTACATGATTAAACTGTTATTAAAATCACATTATTTATCATCATCCTTTATTAGTTTTGCTGCTTTCTAATGTGTTTTTGGTTCTATGTGATAAAAAAAAGAGAGACACATGATCCCTGCTTTGAGAAGATGACAATATATTTTAGGCATGAGTGGAGGGGATGGAGTTTTGAAGGATGAGCATTTCTGGAGTAAGATCATTGGGTTACTCTGAGTATGTGATATTTCTGTTTCTTCTTTTGATGTATTTTTGACTGACTTCCTGTGGCATCACATAAGAATAGGACTTGGAGCCAGTTAGACCACTTACAAGTAAGGCCCACTCACTCTAGTGACTATTGCAGAATCAGGCCTTTAATCTGGAGAGGATTTCTCTGTTTATATACTCTGATGACTGACCATCAGAAAAATTTGCAGTGCTTTCCCTAATGTTTTTACGTTTTGAATAGTTAAGCAATCAATTAGGTTTTTTAGTTGCTAATTTTATATTTCAGCTTATTTTTCTTTTATTGATTTCTAAAAATATTTTCCCTAGTTCTTAGTGTTGATTTCATCAATGAGTTCAGGAGGATTATAGCTTCAAAGGTCATGCCTAGAAGTATTTATACCTATGGATTTTTTTAAATAAAATCGCTTTCCACTGACAGCTTAGATTAGACATTTTAAAAAGTTCACTGCCCATGTAATCATTTGATCAATAACATCTCAGTTTTACGTTTTCATTATGGACTGAAATTTACTTGGCATAATTGTGGAATAAATAAATAAATTTGCAATATAAAATCTACATTGATGGTCATATTCTGGCAAATTGTGGCAGTGCTTGATAATCAAACGTAAGCAAATGGAAAAAGGTTAGTTAAGAAAAGAGGGTAGGATGGAGACCTACACTTCCCTAGGAAGAAATTTTGGTTTTCTCCAAAAATAGAAGGTGTCTTATAGACTAACCAAAATGCGTGAGTGTGTGTGTGTATGTGTATATGTATACATGAGTGTGTGTTTTCCAGCTGGCCTGGGCTATGTGTGTCTTGTGTGTACCTGGACTCTAGCCCTTCCACTAAGTCTCTTTCTCCTCCTGCCAGTGTGTGTGTGTGGGGGGGGGGGTATGTATATATAATATATTTATACAGACACACACACACCTCTATATACACACACACACACACACCTCTCTCTATATACACGCACACACTTTGGTTAGTCTATAGAGATTATATATATATGGGGGCAGGGTGCACATGTACGCGTGCTTACAGGTGTTGGGGGGGAGGGGAGTGTTTTACCAGAAGCAACAGCGTTACTTCAACCTGGTTGTACAGCATCTGTATAGATTGAGCTCTTCAGACTTTTTGGCACTTTTATCTAAAGCTAATTCAACCGGATATTAAATAGAAATACCAAAAAAGCCCCACTAAAGCACTTGATCTACATAGACATTAGGAAAGCCGGGTCCAATTAACATGATGCCTCTTCTGGGCATGTGCTGGGATCAGTGCAGGAGTGTGCCAAGTTTAACCTAAAGTGCCTTTTTCGGTTTTTTTCCCCATGTCTGCAAGCAACCTTTATTTCTAGATAGCACAAGCTTTCATGAAGCTTCAGCTTAAAAAAACACTTGTGCTGTGTATCTATATCTATAGATAGATAAATATCTACTTTGGATAGTCTACAAGGTGGAAATCTACCCTGTCTTGTTCTTGAGTTCAAAATGGCTAACTACACCTTGTGTTTTACAAAAAGTATCCAGCACTCAAGTAATTATTTTAATAACTCATAACTAGATCTTGATGAGTTCACCTCTTTTTCCCTTCTTCCTTTCTGACACTTGAATGGTCTTACTTATCAGTATAATTCATGTCTTCCATTGCTCATGTTGAAACTTTTGTTGATTAAAGGCAGTTTTCTAAAATTCCGTTACAGTTTCTGTAGCAATTTACATATCAGTGCCAGTCACAATAGGTCACTACTGAATAGTATCTATGTTAATTGGAAAGGAAATTATTCTCTTTACATGTGACTTGGACTTAAAAACCAAGTTAATTGTGAACACAGAGAGCCCTGGGACCCAAAGATAGAACTAACATTTTGTTATCTGTGGTGACATGTCCTCTCTTCTGAAAAAGTGGTATTTTCTACAAATAGGCAACAGGCACATGGCCTGTTGGATCAGGTTACATCAGGTTATGTTGTGTTACATGATGTGACATGCCCTGCTGTGACCTGAGGCAATGTCATTTTGTGTTACCTTGGCAGAGAAATGCTGTTCTTTATTAAACAAGGAAGGAGATGGCTAATCATCTGTGGTCATGAAGCATTTTGTGCTATTAGTAGAAGTAGTAGGAAGCAAGTACTCTGTCCTTTTGATGTTTTAGATAATTTTACAGGGAGGGGAGGACTAAAAACAATATAAATATCTTACTATTATTTGATTAAATATTTTACAAACTTAATTTACTATGTTATATAGTACACCATGAAAATAATAATATTATAAACAGGCATAATACTTGGAAAGTGAATAGACAATGGCACCTATTTCATTATGGAAATGGAAAATGTTGCATAGGGGATATTTAGTAATCTTCTTAGATGGAAATGCTTAGTGTTGGAAGCCTAACTATTTATACATTTTTATGCAGAGACTGGTCATTATTACTTTTCTTCAGTTCTTATAAGCTTCTTGCTTAAATAGTACATTATGCAAATGAGCCACCACAACTGCAAGGTGGGATAAAAATGGGTCTACAGCCTGACCCTAAGGCTGATTCTATCAGAACAGTGACTCTGTGTAAGAAACCATCTTGAATTATTGCATTATGTGATATTAACAGCAGAACCCATTGTGTTTGGCCATTCAGTCTAATGATCTTTAATATTATTTCCTATTGATATATTCAGCATGCAAATTCACTTTTAAAAGATTTGCACAAAGAAAAGTGAACACTCATATAGGTACAGCTATCTGCTGATTTTACAGCAAATTACTGGTGCATGGTACAGAAGGCAACCTTTTGGTTATATTCTACATTAAAAGGAATAGGTTAGAGAGGTTTTTATGCAAATTAATAATGCTCTGTGTTGGAAGCCTAATTGTACTTTTTATTGTTGGACAAGTCAATACTGCTTTAATACACATTTTATAAGCTTCTTGCTAAAATTGTATATGAAAGGGATTAGTTCCCATAGATGAAAGGCATAATCTTAACAATGAGGCCACGTAAGCAGAATGGTTGAAGTACTGATAAAGGATTTGTTAGCTCCAACATAGAATAAGTCTTATTAGTCTTATTAGTCACCACTGTTTGACCCACTACTGTTCATTGTACAAACTACATCTGGGTGATGGAATGAACAACAGCTACTATCATTTTGTTCTGCCCAGGTACAGTAAACAGGCAGAACTGTAAAAACATTTTGATATAAAGCAAAAATGGTAAAATTGACTCTTTCTGTAGTTTCCTGAATGGGAGAGAAATGATGTTAAAAAAGACCTGTTTTTCCTATGTTTTTCCTATATGCTTAGCAGAATAGCATATCATGGAGAAGTCTGGAGGGAGGTCAAAGTTCAGGCTTGACTTTTTGTGTCACTTAATCTGATTCTTCCCACATGCTCAGCCATGCTCATTATCACAAATGAGAAAATTCAGATGGCGAAGGACAATAGAAAGTCCATCAAAGGCAAACATTATAAAATGTTTCTTTAACATAGATTTCATGTATGGAAAAATATTACATTTGTTTTGTGGTTCTTCTTATCTAGTACTCATGTTTTATGTTTCAATGGATGCAGAGCTTCTTTCCTGTAGTGGCAATTGTTCTGCTGGTAGAGAAAAAGGGTGAGAATGTTAGCATAGTAGAACTTGGATTTTTTACTTTTTTTTTTTTTTTTTTTGGTATCAGAATGCTTTGCAACCTGCTTAATTTTCCACACATGGCTGAACTGAGAATAAGACATTCACCTGTTTGCTGTCATTTTTATTTCAAAGGGTGCTTCTTCCCCACTCAGCTGAAATGCAGCAGTGGTTCTGCACAGCTGATTGGAAAAGCAGTGCCCTTTGAAAATAAAAGCTGCTGCATTCAGTTGGAGTATCTCAGCAGTCACAAGTAGCTGTTGGCTGAGGCTATATGTCCCCTCAGCTTGTTCCATCATTTTCAAAGGGGATTCAGGAACTTAACCCTGCAATGAATCTGAATTTACAGTATCAGTATTTGACTGAGGAATTATAATTTGGAAAGTCATTATTCATAAAATGGAGAAGAACAGACAATCATCAGCTAGCTTCTAGGAGTTTATTGGTCTTCTCCTACTATCAAAGTGTTATCATAATATAGAGGATAATTGAGTGACAATAGTTTATGATCCATAGAAGTGTGCTAAAGAATCATGACATGGTGTGATTAGCAGCTCTTTCCAACATATCCACCTAACAAGTGCAGGCCTGTTTCCATCTCTGCAAAGCCCTTTTATCACCTCTATATCCTTTTATGTACTGCCACAGCAAGTATTACCATGGACAATAAGTCACCTACATGTAGAACATCATTTCTGTAGTTGTTACTTTAGATTATGTTAATTGACCTTCTCCTTTTGAATATTACATACGTTGTAAATGTCATATATTTCATACATTACATTAATATCAATGGAACCACACTGTTTTACACTGACTGACCATCTGGCCTGTGTCTAATTGTGTTATTGTTCAGCATTTCTAGGTACACAGCTCCCACAATGAGAGTTCTGTGTTTGTCTCAGGGAAAAGAACCAGGCCTGCAAGCTACTGGCATACAACTAATATCCATCCATCAAAGTGCCTGTCAGCTTGTTTTGCCTCGAGAGCCCTACCTGATAGATAGACCTCCTTCTGTAGAGCGCTAGATCTCCTTATTCAAGGCATACCTAAATTATTTACAAAAAAATCTCTTTGAATTTTTATAAATATCTAATCTGGCTCAGAGTTTTAGCACCTGGTCTGAATTTCAGAGGGATTATAATTATTCACTAAGGCTGTACAGTTTCCTAGTCCTCATCCTGCCAAAACTGGCAGACATGCACCAAAAACTGCTATGTTGTTGTGACTTGAATACAAGGTTTAGGTGGAACAGCTCAGAACTGCAGGACATTGAGTGGTAGACAAGTTTCTTTGATGAATCAGTGGGTAAGAAAATATTAAATCACCAGAAAAACCTAGAGAAATTATGTTAGTCTTCTAAACACTATAGATTAGACAGTCAACAAACCAAGGTACATAGGAAATGAATGTAGGAGAAGGTGGGGTGAAAAGAATTCTGGGGCTAGGGGTGGATCCAAAGGAGTCCAGAGGTGTAGTGGTACCCCGTCCTCTGCTGCTACCCTCCCAGCTGATCTTGGTGCGTGGGGAGCCCCAGGCCTGCTACTTTCCCCACTCCAGTCTCATGCTGTGGTTGCATAGGGTGCCAAGGTTGGCAGGGGATTGTAGCAGCAGTGACCAGGTTACCTCTTCCTGCATCTGCCACTCCTCCGCCCCAGCATGTCCCCTGATGTCCCAGAGCAGGTGCTAGAAGGAAGACCCTCTTTGCCTGTACTGATGCTGACCCTGGGTGACCTGAGGGCAGGAGGATCCCCAAAGCCACTACTCCCTCACTCCAGCCACAAACTGCAGGAAGCTGATGCATAGGGTTGGGTGGGGACAACAAGGGTACTCAAATTCCCCCTTGCAGTGCCTGCTCCCAGCCAACACCGGAGACAGGGGAGTAGAAAGGAACAATCACTGGAAGAAGGAACCTGTGTACCATTGCCACTGTTCTCAGCTGAGCACAGCACCCCATGCGGCTACTATCCACAAATGCAGTAGGACTGGGCCAGGAGTAGCTCTGGGGCTCCCCCATGCCTGTCATCCTAGAGACAACAGCAATGGAAAGGGTAGGTTCCTCCTTCCAGTGCTGATTCCTTGTCCAGCTCCCTCGTGACTCCCATCAGCTCAGGGGTTCCAGCTATACCTTGCCACCATGGTCTAAGGCACCCCTCCGTAGGAAATCCTCGTTCTGCCCATGCCTTAGGTCAATTTCTCCACAACTCAAACTAACTAATAAGAGTTTGGGCTTGCACTAATTTTCTTTCTAACCCACTGAATCTAGGGAATTTAGAGAATCGAGGGCCATCAAAGCCAGCATGCAATCCTGGGCCCACCACAGGCAGCTCCTGCTCTGTGCCTGCATGGAACTGGGGTGAGCAGCAGGGCTGGTCCTAGGTTGGGGAAACAGGTGGCAGGGGAAAGCATCCAGTGGCTGGCTGGCCCCAAGGGACCAAGCAGGGATGCAGCTGCCTGGGCCCAGGTCTACCTGGCTGACTTACCATGGTCCCTGGCCACCTGTGCATGGCCGATCCCTGATCTGAGGCCAGGCAGTGCATGGCCTCTGGTACAGAGCATCTTATCTCAGAAATGTTGCAAACTCTCACAAACAGCTTCTGGCTCTACAGTGCATGCAGCTGTGCCCAGAGGAGAGGCCAACCTTGGCAGCCAGGATGCAGCTTCAGGGTTGCCACTGCCCATAGCCAGGGCCCTATGGATATGCTAGCTCTGCCAGAGGAGGAACCTGGACAGGACTTTCCTCCTGGACCTCTTGGTCATGGCATCAGAGGACTGGCTGGGGAATGCTCAGGTACCCACCAAGACAGATGGTGAGTGGAGGACATGGCCTGCCAGGACAGGTGGCGAGTAGAAGACACTGCCCGCGAGGAGACACAGGACTGACATGAGAAGGCGTGGGACCGGGCCAACTGGGAGTTCTGGGTGCAGCTTCTGGCCATAGAGCATGAGTGGGGGGAAGGGATGTGGGTGCAGAATGCCATCTTGGCCTGGGCAGTGCAGGCCATGGATGACAACTACCAGGTGCTGGACACTTCTGTAGCCCTGGCAGTTGCCTTTGTGTCACCCACTTCCTGGCACCTGACCCTAGCTCCACCTGCCCCCTGGCAGCCACCCATTGCCCAGCAGCAGGCCCCCATATGATCCTGCGAGGAGATCCTGTGCTGCATCCAGGAGCCCCTGGCCTGGCCCCTACCATGGGTCTGATGCCACCCAGCCCCCTGGACTGGGCCCAGCCTTGCCACTCACTCTGGCTCCATGTGGGTGCGGAGCCAGAGCTGCCTGCAGTGGGGTCAGGACTGAACACTGGCCCTGCTGGCCCTGGACATCTGGTGGAGGGGGAGATGCTTGCACTGGGGGAGCACCAGCCATAGTTGCCCCTGGATAAGCTCTCCCCACACTGCACTCACCATGGCATCTGCACCTGTGGAGGAGCAGCCACAGGCTGGCCCTGAGCTCTGCCCCTAGTTGTCTGAACCCCATGGCCCCCCACCCTGGGACTGCACACAAACAGCATTGTATATAATTTTCATGGGGAAGAAGGTTTTTTTATTGTTGGTGGACATCATGGGTGGTGGAGGGGCTCTGTTTGTTGGGGAGGGAGTGGAGGGTGGTTGATGTGAGGGGAATAAAAACTTTTTCTTTTGAGATGTGTCTGCAGTGAGCATGGTGCTCAAGATGAGCAAGGGGTGGGGGATGTCTGTGGGCAGCAGTGCAGGAAGGCTAGTGGAGGGAGTTCTGGAGGAGTTGGCCAGTGCCTTTCGCAACTTGTGCCCTGGACCCCAGTGGCAGGTGTGTCACTCTCCTGGGGCTTCAGCGGAGAGGCACCACTGTTGCTGCCACCACAGGTAGTGGTCCCACTACAAGGCATCCTCTTGTACCCAGGCCTTGTGGAAGTGCTCCCCCTGGGCCTCACAGATATTATGCAGCATACAGGCTGCAACAATGGCTTGGGAGATACTGTCCTTGATGAATTTGAGGTGGGCGGTGAGGGTGTACTAATGTCCCTTGAAGTGGCATAGGGTGCACTCCACCAGGGTATGGGTCCAGCCCAGGCAGCAGTTGAAGTGGGCCTCATAGGGGTCCAGGTGGATAGTGTAGCTGCATGAGCCAGGGCAGATAGTTTCATAGTTTCTACGATCGGAAGGGACCTGAGCAGATCATGTAGTCTGACCCCCTGCCATGGCAGGAAAGAGTACTGAGGTCAAACAACCCCAGCAAGATGTTCATCTAACCTTCTCTTAAACAATCCCAGGGTAGGAGCCTGCACCACCTCTCTTGGAAGCTGGTTCCAGACCCTAGCCATCCTGACCATGAAGTAGCGATGGTCCTGATATCTAACCTAAACCTACCCTCTGCCAGCTTGTGACCGCTATTCCTAGTCACTCTTGGCAGTGCTCGGGGGAACAGTGACTCCCCCAATGCCTGCTGATCCCTCCTGACTAGTTTATAACAGGCC
>NW_017728931.1:98428740-98431229 GCF_001723895.1 Crocodylus porosus
GGTGGTCGAGCACCCGCAGCCCCCTCACCATGTCATCACCCGTGGCCAGCACCAGGTCCAACAAGGCGTCTCCCCTGCATGGAGTGAACGCCCCTGTGGATGTTGTACAGCCAGTCTCCGTGGGGCAAGCAGGTGACAGGGATGTGGATCTCATCCAGGGCCCCAATACATTGGGAAAATCCCAGGGCACAAAAACCCCACCACCCACCACCTCCACCAGGGTGTTGTGCATGTAGAGCACAGTGTCCCCCAGCACACCCTGGAGGGCTTCACACATCTCCAGGACAACCTCCCTGGTGCTGACCTTGCCCACACCAAACAGGTGGCCGAAGTACCCCAGGCTGACGGGCATAGGACCAGATAGGTGTCCATGGGGAGGGGTGGTTGTATGCTAATGTGCTGCTACTCCAGATGGGGCTGGAGCTGCTCCAGAAGGTCCCAGAAGGTGGCCTCAGTCATGCAGAAGGCCTCCAGTCACTGCTTATTATCCCAGGTGTGCTGAATTTCATAGACATTAGGACAGTCAGCTGGGGTCAAATGATCCCAACAAGACTGGGTTCCTTTAAGAAATAATTGGATGCCTGAGTAGGTGCCCGCACCACCTCTGGGGGGAGTTTATTCCAGGCCCTGGAGACTCAGACAGTAAAGAAGTTTTTCCTTATGTCCAGCCTAAAATGGTCTTCCAAGAGTTTGTGACTGTTGGACCTAGTCTTCCCATGGGGTGCTCTGGTGAACAGTCATTCACCCAATTCCCAGTGCACACCCCTTATATACTTATAGGCTGCCACGAAGTCACCCCTGAGCCTATGCTTCTCCAGGTTGAATCTCTCAGCCTATCCTCATAAGGCCTGCCCTGCTGACCCCTGATCATACGAGTGGCCCTCCTCTGGACTCCCTTGAGCTTTTCCATATCCTTTCTGAATTGCATTAAATACTTCAAGGGTCATGCTGCATTCTGTAAGGGACTTATGGTTTCTCTGGTATTCCTCTCACTTCTGACATAGTTCTGAATCCCTTTTTGTTTCCTTTAATGTCTCTTGCCAGCTGCCTCTCAAATCATGCCTCAGCCTTCCTAATTTTCTCCCTGCATGGCCCTGAAATACTCTTATATGCTTCCCTGGTGCTGCAACTAATTTGACACTTTTTATAGGATCCCTTTTCGAATTTCAGTTTATTGAAGAGATTGCTGTCTAGCCAGGCTGATCTCCTGTTACACTTCCTATTCTTCTACCTCATGATGATATTTTGCTTCTGTGCCCTTTAGAAGGCCTCTTTAAGCACTTGCCTTCCAGGGGATCCTGCCCACTAGTTCCCTGAGTTTGCTAAAGTCTCCTTTTCTGAAGCTCAGTGTCTTTACTCAGTTGTTCTTTTTCCTTCCTCTCCTTAGGATCTTGAACTCTATCATTTCAGAGTCAGTGGGTGCACGAACCCAAGACACTTTACTGTTCAGTAGCTACATGTGCACATGTAGACTTGCAGTAAGTGTGCAAGTCTACATGTACACATGCTTACTGCACCATAAACTTTGCTACTCACAAGTAAATTTGCTACCTGCAAAGGTAAGTAGCAAATTTATTCATAAGTACTTACTACTCAGTGGGTGTGTCTATATATAAATTTGATGCAGAACCAATTTACTCTTGAGTAAATGGTGAAGGGCATGCGTCTACACATGCATAGTAGTGGGAGCAGATTTGCTGCCAATCTGCTCCCACTTCCCAGGGCCCTGAAATGGGCCCCTGTCACCACTGGGGGGAGCTCCAGGCTCTGGCTGCAGCTGCCAGCAACTGGTAGCCCTCTTCAAAAGCCAGCCAACCTCTGAGCCCACTTGGCCAGCCAGGACTGGTGGCAACACTTCATCCAGAACTCAAGGACCTCCTGCACTTAAAAAAATAATCTTATAAAGGATGGAAGATGGGAAACGTCACTGAGGAGGAATACTCAGCACGAACCCGTACCTGTAGGGAGCAAACTAGGAAAGTCAAGGCTGCAACCAAACTCAAATTGGCCACTTAAATTAAGGACAACAAAAAGTCCTTCAAATATGTGGGAAGTTGGAAAAAGAATAAAGGTAACATTGGACCCTTACTAAGCCATGTGGGGCAGCTGCTAACCAACACTCATGAAAAAGCCAATCTCCTTAATAACTACTTCATGTTGGTCTTCCATCAGCCCAGTGGGATCACCCTGCCTGACAAAAGGCAGGATCACCAAGGGAAGGGCGAACCTGCAGCCACCATTACCCTGATCTTGTGAGGGAACATCTTAAGAAGCTGGACATCCACAAAATCAGCTGGCCCAAATGGAATGCACCCAAGAGTACTAAAGGGGGATCAGCAGGTACTGGGGGAGTCCCTGTTCCCCCGTGCGCTGCCAGGAGTGACCAGGAATAATGGTCACAAGCTGGCAGAGGGTAGGTTTAGATTAGATATTAGGAGGCGCTACTTCACAGTCAGGGCGGCTAGGGCCTGGAACCGGCTTCCAGGGGA
>NW_017728931.1:98431329-98435876 GCF_001723895.1 Crocodylus porosus
TTTTTAAAAGGAAGTTAGATGAGCACCTTGCCGGGGTCATCTGACCCCGGTGCTCTTTCCTGCCAAGGCAGGGGGTCGGACTAGATGATCTTCCTAGGTCCCTTCCGACTCTAGCTACTATGAAACTATGGAACTAGCTTACATTATAACACAGCCTATGGTGAGGATATCTGAGAACTCATGGCACTCAGGCTAAGTGCCTGATGATTGGAAGAGGGCCAATGTGGTGCCTATCTTCAAGAAAGAAGGGAAGATCCAAGGAACTATAGGCCAATTAGCTTGACCTCAATCCCTAGAAAGATCCTGGAAATAATCATTAAGGAAACCATAACCAACATCCTAACAGAAGGTAATCTTCTGAGAGATAGCCAACATAGCTTTGTGATGGGTAGATCTTGTCTGACTAACCTGACCTCCTTCTATGACCAAGTGACGCATCACTTGGACAAAGGAGAAGTGGATATCATATTTTTGAACTTCAAGAAAGCCTTTGGACTTGTGTCCCATGATGTCATCATGGAAAAAATGGGGAATTCCAGCCTAAACTATTTCACTATCCAATGAGTGGGGAACTGGCTCTGTGGATGGACCCAGAGAGTGATAGTTGATGGAGCCAAATCAAATTTGTGCACTGTAACCTGTGGCATCCCCCAGGGCTCTGTTCTCAGACCTGTACTCTTCAATATGTTTATAAATGAACTGGACTCAGGTGTTACAAGCAGACTGGCTAAGTTTGCTGATGACACCTAACTATGGGGAAGTGCAGCCACCCCAGAGGTTAGGCTGGCAATCCAGGCTGATCTCAACAGGCTTGCAAGGTGGGTGGATCAAAACCTGATGACATTCAGTGCCAAAAAATGCAAGGTGATCAACCTTGGGAGAAAGAACCCATACCACACTTATAGGTTTGGCAGTGCTATACTAGCTAGCACTGTGTCCAAAAAAGACTTGGGGGTCATGATTGACCACAAGATGAACATGAGCCATAAATGCAATGCCACAGCCAGCAAAGCAAACAAAATTCTGGCTTGTATCTTCCAATGCATCTCGAACAAGACCTGGGAAGTCATCCTCCCACTTTACTTGGCCTTGGTGCTAGAATACTAGTTTCTGTCCTACCAGTGAGCAGATGTGGAAGACTGCATGTGATGTGCACTGCAGAGACCAACTGGCAGCTTTGGGAATGGTGTCTCGAGGTGGGCTTTGGTTTCCTCGACAACGACTCACACATCTGAACAAGAGACATGCTCAGATGGGATGGGCTCCACCTTTCTCCTAAAGGTCAGTGTGTGTTTTCTTTTAGATTGGCGGATCTCCTCTGGTGGGCTTTAAACTAGGCTGGTAAGGGGAACACGAGGGTGGAGGAAGCCTTGAACTGCCAAACCAAGCAACACCCACAAGTACAGCCCAACCTAAACTGACGAGTGGAACATATATGCAGGTAAGCAACAGGGGCCAGGGTAATGCTGAAAGTATGGGCCCAGTGCACACATCCTCAGAAGAACTCAACTGCCTTTACACAAATGCTCATAGTATGGAGGAACAAGTAGCAAGAGGAACTTATACTCCTGCTAGCTGACACCAACCCGGACATAGTGGGGCTCACTGAAACATGGTGGGACCCAACGCATGACTGGGCGGTGACTATCAAGGGCTATAGGCTGTACAGGAGGGATAGGACAGGGAGGAAAGGTGGGGGCGTGGCGCTCTACATTAAGGAGGAATACACATCCTTGTCAAGCAAAGAATCAGAGGAGGGGTACGCTGAAACGCTCTGGGTTAGAATACAAGGCAGTTGAGGGGAAAGAGATTTAATGGTGGGGGCCTACTACAGACCACCCAACCATGGGGAAGAGCTAGACCAGGAATTCTTAAGTCAGCTCACAGAGGTAGTTAGGTCAAAGGATGTGGTCAGCATGGATGACCTGAACTTTCCAGACATCTGCTGAGAAGAGCCAGGTCTGACCGCTCATGTAGGTTCCTAGCCAGAGTGCAGGACCTCCATCTAACCCAGGAGGTGCACAGCCCCACCAGGGGAGATGCCTTGTTGGACCTGGTACTGGCCATGGGAGACGACCTGGTGAGGAGGCTGCAGATGCTCGACCACTTGGGCGATAGCGATCACCCCCTGCTGGAATTCACCATCCAGCACAAGGTGGCAAAGGCCCACAGCAAAGCAGCAGCCCTAGATTGCAGGAGGGCGGAATTCAATGAGCTAAGGCAGGGAAGCACTGAGGTCTCAGAGGGGAGGGGAGCCAGGTGTCCAAGAAGAGCGGTTGCTCCTTAAGGAGACGATCCTCCAAGCCCAAAGGGAGGTAACCACAACACAGATCAAAGGCAGGAGGGTGCAAAAGCCCCAGTGGCTCACCAAAAGCATCCAGGAATGTCTTCTAGCTAAAAGGGAGGCGTACACCCAATGGAAGGGAGGAGCCACACCAGGGAGGATTATACTGTGGTTGCTCGGGGATGCAGGGGGGCAATCAGGAAGATCAAGGCAGAGATGGAACTGGGATGAGCTTCCCAGATCAAGGACAACAAGAAGTCCTTTTTTAAATACATAGGGGGCAAAAAGAAGGTTCCGGGTAATGTGGGTCCCCTGCAAGACACACTAGGAAATTTGGTCATCACACCAGATGACAAAGCTAACATATTTAACGATTTCCTTGCCTTCATTTTCCTGAGCAGGGACCGAAACAGCCACCCCCCCTCTGGATCCCCCTCACACCCCAGGGGAGGCATACCTAGGTAAAGGGTTAGTGAGGAACTAGTTAGGGAACTTCTGGAGGGACTGGACGTATTCAAATCAGCTGGTCAGAATGATCACCACCCTAGAGTACTGAGGGAATTAGCTGAGGTCATTGCTGGACCCCTGGCGCAGCTGTACAAGCACTCGTGCTTCTCTGGTGTGGTGCCAGAGGACTGCAAGAGGGCCAATGTGGTTCTCATCTTCAAAAAGGGGAGGAAGGAGGACCTGGGTAACTATAGGCCAGTTAGTCTTACCTCAACCCTGGGCAAGCTTTTTGAGAGAATTATTCTGGCACATGTCCATGAGCGGCGAGCAGGGGAAATTGTGCTTAGGGGCAACCAACATGGGTTCATTAGAGGCAGGTTCTGTCAGACCACCCTGGTAGCCTTCTACGACCAGGTCACCAAATCCTTAGATGCAGGGGTAGCAGTGGACATAGTCTTCCTGGACTTTCGGAAGGCGTTTGACACTGTCTCTCACCCTGTTCTCATTAAGAAACTGGGGGACTGTGGTGTCAACACCTACACAGTCAAATAGGTCACTGTGAGGGGTCCGTCCACCAACTGACCGTCTCACTGGGAACTCCTGGTGAGAGGGGAGTGTGTCGTCCTCACTGTGCTCATGCCAGTCTCTCCTGCCACGACTTTGATGGTAACCTAGGGGTTCATAACTGTGGCACGTGCAGTCCGGAACCAGCACGCCGTCTCCCCGGGGTCCAGGGGTCCTGAGGGCTCCTCCTCCCCTACACCCTCGCCTGATCCTCCGGGAAAGTGGCCACCTCTCAGGGCGGACCACTCGTCAGGGTGCTAGCCCCAATAAGGTTCAGGAAGGAGAAAAAAAATACAAAGTCCAACAAAAGTTCCTGGCTGGGGTTCACCGGGGTCGGGGTTTGTTTGGCCCCTCGGATGTCCCCCCCTCGATATCCCTTATCAGCTGCAGGCTGACCCCTTCCCTGGATCCGGGCTGGGATCTTCCGCCCTCTCCCAGGGGCCTCCTTCCGCCCCTTAGTCTTCCTGAGGATCACAGGCGTGGTGGTTTCCCCGCCTGTGATTTCCCCTATATTACAGTACTTATGGTACCCGGCTCCTCCCAGGTGCCGCCGCTTCCCACGGCGCTAAGCCGCTCGTCTCTCCACTGCTGGTTGGCTGGGCCTCCTTGCTGCGCCGGGGCTTACCCCTGCCCCAGAAGGTCCTGCCTCGTCGCCAGGCAGCTTGCACCCGCTTCAGGGTATATTCCCCAACGCCGGCTCTTCTCCCGCTCACCTCCGGATCCACCACTCCCGTCTCCGCATCCGCCGCTCCTGCCTTCGCATCTGCCGGGGCCCTCTCCAGACCCGCCGGGCTCCTTTTATCCGTCCGGGTAGGTCTCTACCCGGGTACTTCTGGGTTCCTGGAAGGGGGAAACATGAGTGCCTGGCTTTCCGCCCGGACACGGAAGTCGGACCAGTTTCCGCCGCCATCGGCGTCAGCCTCGCCCAGCACCTTCTTCACCCCCTCACAGTCACAAACTGGCTGGAGGGTTGCACCCAGAGAGTGGTAGTGGACAGGTCATTTTTGACCTGGAGGGACATAGGCAGTGGGGTTCCGCAGGGCTCGGTCCTGAGGCCCGCACTGTTCAACATCTTCATCAGTGACATGGACGAGGGGGTAAATAGCACCCTGTTCAAATTTGCTGATGACACTAAGATGTGAGGGGATGTGGGCATGCTAGAAGGGAGGAATAGGCTGCAATCAGACCTAGACAGGTTACAGGGGCAGGCGGACGAGAATAGGATGGGATTCAACACTGACAAGTGCAAGGT
>NW_017728931.1:98436358-98531456 GCF_001723895.1 Crocodylus porosus
TCAGGGCAGCTAGAATCTGGAACCAACTTCCAAGAGAAGTGGTGCTGGCTCCTACCCTGGGGGTCTTTAAGAGGAGGCTGGATGAACACCTTGGTGGGGTCATTTGACCCCAGTACTCTTTCCTGCCATGGGAGGGGGTCGGACTTGATGATCTCTTCAGGTCCCTTCCTACCCTACAAACTATGAGACTATGAACCCGTGTCCAGTTCTTAACTCCACAATTCAGATTTCTTAAATACAGCCAGCTACAAAATGATGAATACAGTTGACAGCAAAGATAGAGGCAAACAGCCTAGAATAGCAGAAGAAAAAGTTAGGGATTACTTAGAGAAGCTAAATTCTTTTAAGTTGGTAGGGTCAGGTGGAATGCACTTAGAGTACTGAAGGACCTGGCTGAAGCAATTTTAGATCCATTGACTATCCTTTTTGAGAACTCATGGAGGTCAAGTGAGGTCCCAAATGACTGGAACATGGCAAATATAGTTCTTATATTTTAAAAAATTGTAAGAAGGAAGATCTAGGAAAATACAGACTAGTCAGCCTGACCTTGATACCTGGAAGGATCACAAATCAGGCCCCCAAGAAATCTACTGTGAAACCCTTGGAGAAGAATAAGGTGATCAGGAAAATCCAGCATGGGTTCACTAAGATTATACTATGACTGACTAACCTGATATTATTTTATGATAACGTGACAGGCTCTGTGGATAGGGGGAAGATCTGTGGATGTGATGTAGTATTTGACACTCTCTCATTATATTCTCATTAACAAGCTAAGAATAGTACTGTAAGGCATTGGCAATGCATAGGGAGTGCATGCAAGTGCATGTGCACCCCCTGAGGTTGGCAGTGCACCCTCTCAGACTGGCCACCACTGACATCTAGGGGCAGTCAGCAATCACACCCGCTCTGTCCCCCTGTTGCCGACACTGCTGCGGCCAGTCCCTGGTTGGCCTGCCCTCACCGTCAACATCAGTGTGGTCGCCTGCAGGCGTTCCCCACTCACCACCACCATGCCCCCACCACCGCCACCATTGCCGCTGTCTGTGGGCAGTTGTCATAACCCCAGCCTAAGGAGGTATGAGGCTTTCATGCTGTAAGATGTATACATAAATGGTAGGATCACCATACTCAGTGAGTAGTCATCAATGGCTTAGTGTATAGTTGGGAGGAGGTATCAAGTGGGGTTTCTTACGGATCTGTCTTAGGTAAAGTATTATTTTATATCTTCATTAATGTTCGGATGATTAGTGTGGTGTCTCTAGTGGATGCTGTAAGTACCATGCCACCCCCTTGGTTGAGGTCCCTCAACTTGTCTGCCACAACTTGTTGTTACCTGAAGAAAGGAGGGGTTCAGTGGATTTCTTCATCCTGATCGACTTGACAACCAGGTACTCACAGCAGGGTGTGAGTGTTCCTCAGGGCTCCACCTCCCCTACACCTGGTCCACTCACCAGTCACTCAGGTGTCCCGCTCGTGGTTCTGCTGTTCCCTGCAAGCCCCTTTTACAAAGGGGTCTGGCATCAGCTTCAGCATTGGCCAGCTGCCGGGATGTTAAGGCATCTGGAGCCTGAGACTCTGATCCCAAAGGACTGAGCTCCTGTTGTCTGGTGTCCATCTCCCTCCAAGGGAGAGGGATGCTCCTATAAGCTTTGAAATTAAGCAGGACACTGCTTTGGATGGGGGGGGGGCAGCGATTGCCCCTCCTGCTTTGGATGCGGGGCGGGGCAGCACCTGCAGCGCCGCTATTGCCAGCCTTGGGAGCCACCACCTGCCTGGGGTGCTCCCTGTTGGCTCTCTCCCTATCTCCTCCCACCAGCTTCCGATGGGGTTTTTAAATTTCCCCTGGCAGTGGCATCAGCTGCCGCAATTAGCTGGCTGCTGCCCCGCCCAGGAAGCAAATGTTTGATGAGCCGGCATAATGCCAGCTCGCATGGCTCCAGCTCCGCTCCTAGTAGTAAGTTTACCAGGGCACAGGGGGCCTGCTTGTTCCCCCTGGGAATGCCCGGGGCTGCCCCCCAGCACCCTTAGTGACTATGGGGGCTTCTTGCCACCACAATGGGATTGAGTGCTTGCTTGGCACAGTTGTGGATGACACTAAGTGGTGTAGAGTTGCAGATACTGTGGAGGGCAAGGCTAGGCTCCAGAATGACCTGGATAGACTGGAGAAGTGGTCTGCTATCAATCAGATGGGATTCAACAAGTAGAAGCTTAAAATCCTGAAACTGGGACAGAATAATTGCATGTGCAGATTCAGACTGTGGGAAAATGGAATGGAGTGCACCCTGAGCAAGTTTGCATATGACACCAAGTTGAGGGGAGTAGTTGATATACTGGAGGTTAGGGCTAGAGTTTAGAGAGACCTAGACAAATTGGAATATTTGAGCAAAAGAAATCTCATGAGGTTCAGTAAGGACAAATGCAAAGTCCTGCACTTAGAATGGAACAATCCCATGCACCGCTATAGGCTGGGGACCAACTGGCTAAGCAGCAGCTCTGCAGAAAAGGACCTGGGGGTTACAGTGGACAGTAAGCCAAATATGAGCCAACAGGGTGCCCTTGTTGTGAAGGTCAACAGCATACTAGTCTGCATTAGTAAAAGCATTGTCAGCAGGTTGAGGAAAGTAATTCTGTCCAGTTTTGGGCCCCCCCCCCCCACTACAGAAAGGATGTGGACAAATTGGAGAGAGTCCAGTGGAGAGCAACAAAAACAGGGGGCTGGGGAGGAGGACTTATGAGAAGAGGCTTAGGGAACTGGCCTTTCTTAGTCTGGAGAAGAAAAGACCAAGATCGGATTTGATAGCAGCCTTCAATAACCTAGAGGGTGATTCCAAAGCAGATGGAGCTAGACTGTTCTCTGTGGTGAAAGATGACAGAACAGTGAGCAATGATTTTTAAAACTGCAGCAAGGGAAGTTTAGGTTAGATGTTTAGGAACAATCTCTCTCACTAGTAGGGTAGTAAAGCACTGGAACAGGTTACTCAGAGAGGTTGTGAAATCACCATCCTTGGAGGTTTTTGAGACCCAGCCAGAAAAAGTCTTGGCTGGAAAGATCTATTTGGGGGTGGTCCTGCTTTGAGTAGGTGGTTAGATGACCTCCTGAGGTCCCTTCCAACCTTAATTTTCTGATTCTATGACTATGAGCCAACTATGTGGTCTTTTTACAAAAAAATAAAGCTAACAGCATCTTGGGTTATATTAAGAGGAGTGTCACATGCAAATCAAGAGAAGTGACTCTTTCTCTCTATTCAGAATTGGTGAAGCCTCTCTTGGAGTACTGTGTCCATTTTTGGGCCCAGCACTTCAAGAAGGATGTGGACAGTTTAGAAAGAGTCCAGTGCAGAGCAACAAAATGGTTCAGCCCCGCTCTACCCACCCTCCACCGCTCCCTGCTGCTTTGGGTGTGACCCCACTCCTCACTTCCACTTTCAGTCTGGCACTGCTCACCCTCTCCCCACACTGCTTTGGGCCTGACCCTGCTCCCCCGTGCTGCTTTGGGTCTGACTGCACTCCCCCCACTCTTTCTCCCCCACCACTTTGGATCTGGCCCCTCTCCCTCAACCACTGAGTCCACCTGGCCTGTGTCTGCCCGTCTCCCCTCCCTCCCTCACTGCCACCTCCCCCTCTCTGCCAGCTGTTCTGGGGGGCATCAGGGTCAGGTGCGGGGAGCACTGCCACTGTGATCCACCTCCTTTGCCCTCAGGCAGGAAGGTGGCAGGGGAAGCCTCACTGCTCAGACAGCTGGGGCATGTTCCCCACTGCCAAATTTCCCTGGCAGTGGTGCAAACTTGGGCCTGAACAGCCCCAGGCCACACAGCCAATTGCTGCCTGCCCTCTCAGGGTTGCATGCACAGTTGGACAGAAGACTTATGGACAGACACACAGGCTAAGCCTTTAATTATATTAGAATTAAAGCTGAGGATGCTGGATAGTAAGCTTTTTGGAGTAGGGATCATCTTTATATTCTGTATTTTGATAAAATATATAATTGGATCCTGGCCCATGGACAATTATGATAGCATGTTGTAACAGGGTGGCCTTCTCGTCAGGTCTTTGTCAGCCACCCTGCTCCTGAGGTAACTGCCCACTTCACCTGCCTGCCACACCTTCACGGAAGAAGTAAGAGAGTAGTTATTAAGGTGGGATGCTTACTTGCCCTGCTGACAAGGGCCTGATACCTTCTCTGACCTCCCCTTTGCAGGTCCCATGCCTCACAGATGTTACTCTGGTGTCACTTCTCTGGCCTATGGCCAGAGTAAACTGGGCACACAGTTGTAGCTCTTTTCTACAGCCCTGGAGGGCCAATCACATACCACCCCTCTTTTATCGGGGTCCCATTTACTCCACTGGCTCTCGCCCAACTTCTTTCATACTGCCCTTTCTCAGGGTCACACATCCTGCCCAGCATCACCTGGATTTGGGCTGAACTCTCCACACCTCAGTCATCCCTGGCACAGTCTGTTGGGTGTCTCCCATTACTCTCACCTGAGCAATTCTATGACTAGGCCTATTTCACTCCTAGCCCTTCACCAGGCCACTATGCCTCCTCACTCACCCACACTCATGGGGCCACTCTACTCATCAGCCCTCTCTCTCAGGGTCTCATTACTCATTGCCCCCAGGTATTCCTCTGCTACCTGGGCATGGCTCTAGGTCCCTCCTCCAGCCTGAGATGTGCCTCAGAGCTCCTTAACATGCCCTGGGCTCCACCTGCTCATTAAAACACCACCAGGAACGTGGGGCTGCAGTTATAAGGTGCCCCATCCCTGCCTTTCACTGGGGAGTAACTGACCTGGCATTTCCTGGGGGCTCCCATGCCACTAGGAACCCCACCAGAACACCCTTCCCCAGCAGGGTGCAGTTTTAGATCTTACCCAGGACAAGGGATCACATCCACCCCATAGCCTCACCTCTTACCTCCTGATATTCCCAGAGCAGCCTCTCAGCCTAATGTTACCTCCTTCCTCCTGCAGCAAGCTGCAGCACAGTTTATATCCCTGGGCCAAAATGGCTGCCCTAATCAGGCACCTGGCTGCCGCCTGTTTTCTGCTCTTAAAGTGGTAGGCACCAAAGGTGCACTGCCACATATATATTATAGACAAATAATAAATTAGATTAATAAGATATTTGTTAACATATTTTTTTATGTTACTAGTGTCACTTTCATTTCAAAATAGATGAACCCAAAAATAAGTTCTCTGGATTCTGTATTTTTAAAGCTTTATGTTCTTGCTCTTATATGTAGGGAAATAGATAGAATCATTATTTATCATCTTCCCTTCACTTTTCATACCATGGACTTCAATGGCAGGACCATATTGGAAATTCACTCATCATTTGTTTTCTGACACCATCCATTGTCTTACATCATTGTTGGTGCTTGTACTTTATTTTATATTGATTTTAAAATATTCCCAGACAATAATCTTAGTTAAGATAAAACTATGGTTCAAAATAGTGAACTATTCTTTTAAACAACATTGTTAGGATCCTGAAAGTATATTTAAAATGAAATTGAACACTGTGGGAATGATCACCATAAATTTATGACTTGAAATCTATACTACTGTACATATATATACAGCAGTATATATATTACAATATGTATTATCCACGCTGTATGCACTTGTGTACACACACACACACACACACACACACACACACACACACACACACCAAGCAGTATGTGTATATGTATATATCCACAGTTCAAGTAAACAAAACTGTATCTCTAGATATATATGCAGCAAAATATAATAAAGCCTAGAAAAAAATCTCCTGAAGTTCCAACAAACTGCTTAATTTTATTGGTTATTAATTGTTAATATCCCAACATTTTTGTTTTCTGGTTCTCAGCTGTTTTAAAGTCCCCGTGTCCTAACAGCATTGCATTTGTGTTTTCTATTGTAAACAGAATGTTAATGAAACTTTTCTGCCTGCCTCTCTCTAAAACAAACTAATAGTTCTAAATGTGGCCTGTGTTTTTTTTAACCCAGCTCTAGTAAAATCTGTTAGTCAAAAGTCACTTATCAAAATAGCCAGAGGTCTCAACTGAAGTCTGTCTTTTTGACTACAGAAAAGGCTCTGGAAACCAGATTATCTTATCCTCTCAGAAGAAAGGTGATAAATCAAACTTATTACATTCCTCGATATGCAGAGCTCAGAAAGCTCCATGGAAGGTAAGATAAAAGGCACATTTTTGAAGTGCCCAGGGATGCTTTCAGTAACTTTGTGTGGGGAGAATGCTCCTGCAGGTACTGCTGGGTGTAAAGGTGAAGTCCCTGCTCCACTGTTTAATGAGCTATTTGTCCAACCTGCCCTGGGGAAGTAGAGAAGTAGGGAATTCTGCAACTGGGGAGCCTCCTTCAGGTCTTTGTCACTTTCCACTTCCAGCAGGGTTCTTCAATGTGTCTACCAACTCCCTAGATTCCTTTAGAAATGGTAGGTATTATGAGGGCTTCTCTATTTAGCATCCCCTGTTCAGCATCCTCCTTTGGATTCTTTAAACCTTTGACTGCTTTCTTTTTCTATTGTTCTACATACCTAGTTGTAGATCTGGAGCTATGCCTCTTCCCTAGCAGAAAGAACTACAACCCTTTGCTTGAACTGTGGGAGTGATCATCCTCAGCTGAGGGATTGTCACTGCCACCACTAAAAATTGTAGCCTAAATCTGTGCCTCTCCCTTCCATAATGGGGAAAGTCATCAGCTTTATATGAGCCTAAATGCTGGCCTGCCTTCATGCCTCTAGTCTACAATGAATATTGCAGCTGTGCTGCCCGGTAGTCTTTCTTCAGTCACCTGATTGGCTCCAGCTCTTAATTTAAAGGATGGCTCTCACACCTGACCTTTGCTGAACATCAGTATGAGCTTCTGGTCTGTAAGGAGCTCCAAGCCAGTTTGCTTCTCCTCTTGATTGCTCTTGTTCTTTTGTCTAAGGATCTTGAACCTCTTTTATCTCCTGGCTTTCTAATTCCAGTTTGCAACCTTGGCTTGTTTATTGGCTCAATGTAATGCATTCCTTAACATGAATAGTAGTAGAATCTTAATGCCAGATGAGTTGACCAGACTTCTCCAGATTATCAAAGATACCAAGCCTTCTGGAGAATAGTATAGCAAACCAAATGTGGGGTCTTTTACATCAAGCCATTTATGATTGATAGCATTCCAATAACAGAAAATCTTTGTAAAAGCCAAAATTTTATATTTTGTATCTAATGAATGCCTTCTCTAATTATTTCCAAACTCTCTAGGTAAATACTTTTCTTGTAGAGTACTGTATATAAAAACATCAGGGAAGTTTGTTCAGTTCTTTCAAAGATGCAAAGGACTGAGTGGTCAAAACTGGGATATTATGGGAGAAGTTTAAAGCTTTTCACAGAGCTTGTCATCTGCACATAATATATCACAACACTTTTTGTTTGCTGCTTCTCTAAAGAGTGGTATAGTTTAAATTGTGGCTGACAGGAGAATCTCTCTGTGGCTTTCATTTAGGGACAATATTTTTAAAAATAAAACCATTGTTAATTCTATATTTCCCATCATGTGTAGTTTCATGATAGTTAGTATGATGTTATATTTTGTGCCTCAGTTATCACCATTGTGTAAAAAGACTGCATTCATATTAAGAATGAAAAGAGAAATACATCTGAAGTCACCTTTTTACAGGCTTCTTTCAGGCTTTCTTTCCTTCCAAACAGAGTGTTTATTTAGTCTGGTGCAAGAAGCCAAGGAGAAGTTTGACACATTTTTTAAATTGGCTAATCAAAGAATACTGGACGCTATATCTCCATCTGACAACATCTGTTGATCTAAAGGCGAGAGAAGCCAGTGTGACAATGAAGGTGTTTTCTACTCTTTTCCCAAGCTGAAAAAATGGGGCATAGAGCTGTACAACCCATAACAATGTGCAAGCCTTTATATGATGTTGTTCACCAGAGACTTGTCAATAGACTGAGCCATATTGGTTCTGGCAGTCTTTCTATTGGGATAAAATTTGCCTTGAAGTACTATCTTTTCTCTTTTTCAATGTCAGCCTGAAGGCTCTTAGACAACATATGTTCATTTCATGTCTTAGAGATATTGCTTCTGGTATTGCAAATGCATTACCACATTGAGCTTTTTTGTGAAACAGATGGTACATATTAAGGTCTCAGTTTCTTAGACAATTTCTGCAACAGTTGTACTGCATTCCTCACATTGACAAAAACATCATCAGCATCATGCAGTGCAGCACTAGATTATGTCAGAATGGTAAATGAATACTCAGAGCAGAAAAAACTATGAAGGTGAAGCAGCTCCCTAAGAGAACTAAAAGATGGTATTAGTCATATTTGGTAGCTATTCAGTTACAGGTCCCCAGTCCTGACAAGTGACTTATTTTTGGTTGGACTTTACCCTTCAAAAAGCATTCCTTTGAAGACAGTGAGTGTCACTTGGGTGAAATGTTGTACTTTGTAGGACTGGGGCCTCAGTCCCTGCTCCCTGTTGTTAGAATTTTCAAACCTCCCTTGAGCACAAGCAGCCTTTTATGCTCCAAATGTATGGAGATATTTGATTTATCACTTAGTAAACAGAGAGTACAAAGGTGAGGAAGGTGTTGATGAAGAGGTTCAAGTACCTTAAGGAGCTACAAAGAACTGGGAACTATGCATAGCACCCAACTGGGCCAAATCATAAGGCCAATAAGATCAGGTTAATAAAAACATTTGCAGGTAAGTAGTAAAGAAGGAATGAGCAATAATGAAATGAGACACCCTCTCCAGGTAAGATACGCAGCACAGTGCCTTTGGACAAATCAGAACAAGTCAATCTGGCTTTAATTATAATGAGGAAAGTGCAATGAAAAAAACTGCATACCTGACTGTGGATACAAGCCTAACCTACTTCTTCATTTTTTGTGTTGTTTCTCTATAGAGCTTCCCATTTGATTCCAGTTTTGTCTTGGAGGGACCTCTATGCTAACCAAAACGGTGAAATGTATTTTTACTGTTAAGTGCAGGTGAATTGGTGAAATGTATTTTTACTGTTAAGTGCAGGTGAATTGTCCTGCTATCCCCCTCATTCAGAAGTTAGGTCAGATACTATAAAGCCACTGACAGGGCTAGGGTCAAGGGGTCAATGAACCAGTGGTTATTTGCCCTTCTGAAAATTCCCCTGTAGCTTATGAATAGTTTCATGTACTAGTAGAAGATACGAGATATTAAAAAGGGATCAATATTTTCCAGAAATTCTGTTTGGTAAGTTATTCTCACAGTGTAGAGAAGCAGTGTTGTTTTAATATTCAGTATAAGCATCATGTCAGCCTGACACTTTGCAGTCTCAAAGTATCATCCTATGAATGATACTACTGTTCTGTAGCTGTACTCTATAACAATTAGCAATGAGAGTGAAATAGCTCAGAAAATCAGGCCACAATCTGGGTTCAAAATCAGCTCTGAATGTATTTAAATAAGATTATGGCATTAGCTGTGACTCATAAAAAATTATATGGAAGAAGACTATAATTTCCACTAAGGTGTTAAACTGTCAAACTAATTTGGCTCTTCAGCAAATCACCAGATTCCTCAGTTCATGAACACCCCATTCACTTGTCTCCCGATCTGCACACTTCCAATCAGATGATTATTTTCTGTGTTGTATTTGCCTTGTGCAAATGGAGAGTGAATTTCAATCTTAGAATAAGCATCCTTTCTTTTTACAGTTTTCCCTTTCATATTAATAAAGATTTTTGTCAAAGTGTTCCATTAACCAAAAAGAGAACAGGAGCTAAGATCTAAAACTGTGCAGAACAAAGGAGTGTTCAAACCAGGCAGGAATGAAGTCAGGTGGAATCAGAGCACATTAAAATGAATGTAGTTTTTTAATTGCAGTTGAGAAACAAAACATCTTTAAGTGGTTAGGTAAATTGGACTGTAGTTGGGATGATGATACATGATTATTGGACTGGACTATTACTTTCTTCTTCATAGTCTACAATTTGCACTTTTCTATGAGGGTGGGAGTAGCTGTCCCAAATGAAGGATATAGCTTCATAGGAGGACAGATGTGTGAGGTTTATTTCTTCTCCTTCCCCGCCTCAGTGTTAGTCTGACCATATCAGCCCCATCCAATATCTGGCTATTTGATGTATTGATCTAGCTTGCATGGCATTACTGCAGAATTCAGGTCAGGATAAGAGTTTTTGGTGTCTGGTTTGAGACACCATGAAGTGGTCTGAATTCAAAGTGTAAAGCATGTATCCTCTAAAAATTAGGTCTCCTTGAGGTGTCTTACCTTGGGCACCAAAATTTAGTAGTCATTTTATATATATTAGCTTTTCATGTTAGTCATTTAAAAGGACTGATTGATGTCTAAGTCTCTGTATTTTCTTTCTCCAAACCCTTCCAGTTGTGAGATAAGGATAAACTAATGCCATGTTGACCTGAATCTGCAGACAGTCTGAAATAATGACTGAGAGTTGCAAGCTCCTACCTTCCATATTTATCACATTGGGATGGAAAGGTCAACATTCAACACAAGTCCTTTCTAGTGACAGTTCTCATGGGGAGCATATTTTCTTATTGAGTATTGATGTATCTAACAACAAGGTAGCGAACAAGTAATAATGATAACTAAACATTCAATTGCTACAGAAAGACTAAATTCTACCTATATACTCCTGAGCAAGGATCCCATCCTGTAATACCAGAAACAAACTCTTTAAGATACTACCTCTGGAAACACAAAAGAAGATTAATGCTTCTACATCTTGGGAGCCCAGGCTAGGCAACTTTTTTTTCCTAACTAAGATCCACAAACCTGGCAACCCAGGATACCTTACTGTCACTAAGATGGAGGCAGTTTCTGACTTTGCCAACTCTGACAACTCTATCCTATTTCCTTATGCCACAGGAGCTGCCAGCTATTTGAAAGACACCACATATTTCCTAAATGAACTAGTTCCATTGACAAGTTTCCAACTACCACCGTATTAGCTACCATGGATGCCACACAGATATACACCAACATCCCCCATGGGGACAAACTGCAAGCCATAAATAACTTTATACCCAAGGAGAAAACTGTTCTGTTTCTATTGCACTCTGTTATTTTGTACTTACACACAACTGTTTCACATTTGGGGACTCACAAATGAATGGTTCTGCCATGGTCACACACCTCATCACTCAATATACCAATATTTTTATGACATGCCTTGAAGTCCACTTTCTCTGCAGCTGCCCTCTCATCCCCTCTGCCCCCTGATATAATTAAGATACATTGCTACATGGATAACATCTTCAGCATATGGACATGTGGGAAGGAATCCCTAGAATAATTCCAGCAGGACTTTAACAGCTTCAACCACTCCATCAAACTGACTCTGTAATACTCCACCCAGCAAATTCATTTTTTAGACAGAAAGTTGTGCAGACTTGTGAAAGTTTTCAGTTTTTATATCACTACCACATTTTATTGGAAACCAGCTGCTACAGCCATTGGTGGATCTAGGATTTTGCAAAGGGGTGTGCAGACATTGTGGTGCAGCATCATATATAATACAACACACCTTTTTTCATCAGGTAAAAAGAAACTAGAAGGTTTAGTAATATGCTAGGGGTGTAGAGCTATATTATTCAGTTTAAACTCAAAGCAAAAATGAATATAACTTTATTGGAATGTGAACAAATTTGCTCTATTATAAAGTTTAAAAAACACAAAAACTAGCCAAAAGTAGTCAAAAGATATTGCTTTATTCCTGTAGTCATAATTAAATGTGTATCTCTTATTCAGATTTATAAAACACAATTAAGTCTTCTTGAGCATCTTGACAAAGCATCCAACACTTCACTGTCATTTGAAACTTGAATTAATGTTCACTTGAGTTAATATTACCACACTTGAGTTGAGGTTTTTAGCTAGAACTAGAAACAGAAAAGAGAGATTACCAGGAATGGCTAACAGAAACCAAAACTGCAAAAGAAAGAACTTGATTAATGGAATATCAAGACTGTTAAAAAGGAGAAAGAGTCATTAGCACCTGAAATTAGTAGGAATCGGGTACATTATGATGAGCCATTAAGTCAGTTGGCTCCCTCAGCACTGCCCAAAGAGAAAGGCTGCTGTTTCTCCCAGGTAGATGGTTTTAACATTTAGATGGAGCAGTAATTGAACAGGGGTGCAACTGTACCACTGCCACCCCTCAGCCCTGACCCATCCCTGGTTACAGCTACTTCCATGCCAGAAGCTTTCATCCTAAGTACACCACTAGATCTGTTGTCTGAGGCTAATGTCTGTGTTGCAACTGTGTTGTGATCCCACCAGGATGCACACCTTATGGATGTGGAGCAGGGATTCCCATCCTTACAATACAGTCCTAAAGCCAAAATGATGCAAATCAATAGAGCTAAACACAAGCCCAAAACTTAAGTGGCCCTCCAGCTGAAATAATTGCCTATCCCAACTTAATTCCTATTTTAGCTAAGGCACAAGACCTTGCTCCAGATTCCGATACCAGCTGTGCCCGCTCGTTAGCCCAGACCCCATCACCACTGCACCAAATAACGTGGATTATAACAGTGGCACTCAATCTTTTCACCCTGTGGGCTGGATGGACAGTGATAGGTCTGGCTGGATTCAGTTGGTGGGCTCAATCTGGGACATGGGGTCGGCAAGGCATGGGCCTGATTTGGCAGTGGAGGCTTGCCCACCCTGATGCTGATCCAGCTGTCCAAGGGGACAGAGAACAGCCCAGCCCATATCTTGGAGTGGGGGGATGCAGGCAGCAGTCTGGCCCTGATCCAGGCTGGGAGCAGCCCAGTCCTGATCCAGATGCCTGAATGCACAATGATTTGATGTCAATTCCAGAGATGCACGTGCCTGAAGTAGACTTTAACTTTCCTGGACTTTCCACTGTTGACCTCAGAGTAGCTGTTCTTAGACAACAAAACTTTAAAAACCAGCTTGAACAGGAAATTGCAGAACAAAAAGTCATCCACAGACTAGATTGTGTTAGGTATGGTTTACACTGAAACTACATCTTTTTATCCCATTAGTGGGATTAGCTTTTCTAACCCCTATTTTAACTTCTTTAAACTTTGCCTCTCTCAGCAACATCCCCCCCATTTTCCACCCCCTGCCTTACCCTTTGTATTCTAATCAGGGACACCCTGCAGCCCATGCTTAGCAATAAGCCAACTGTTGCTTATAAAAGTTTATGCATCACAGATTTAGGTAGTCTATGGCCGTGTCTACAAAAGATGCTGACTGCAAAGTTGTTACTGCGCAGTCATTTAGTAATTGTACAAACGAGTATTAAATGACTGAGCAGAAACTGGAGTTACTACACAGTTGCACTGAGGAATGGCTTTTTTATGAAGTTAATTGCACAGTAGCTCATGATTGCCATGCAGTAGCTTCATGTCACACTTCTCGCCATGTGCTGCTACTGCACAGTAGTCACGTGTTACTATGCAGTCAGCATGTCATGTAGACACAGCCTATAAGAAGCAAATCTACCCTGCCTTCTGCCTAAATTTTTATCTTTGCCTTTGTTTAAACATCCTATTAACATCAGTGAGAGAGCTGCTTAGGACAGAGGGTGGATTGTAGTCCAGAATGTATGCCCTGGCCAATAGAAGTGATCTGTCTTGTAGTCTTTGACATTTAATAGATAGTTTTCCATGCTTTTCAGTTAACTAGGACAGAATAGCCATTGGTGTCCCTGAACTTTGACCCCAGTACGCTTTCCTGCCATGGCAGGGGGTTGGACTAGATGATCTACTCAGGTCCCTACCTACCCTTGAAACTATGAAACTTACTGTGTTTCAGATTCATGATGGCACCTTGTTTTCCTAGTTGTTGTACCCATTAGGGAAATGCATAATTCATTATAGAGATGTGCAGAGATTGAGGTACTCGTGTTTGTGATCAGCTTTTACAAACAGGAAAGAAATGTCCACTTTTATGTAAACAGCTCCTGAAGCACAATGTATATTTGTTTTTTCCCATTACTTTTTAGCTCATTGATTCATTCTCTTTTTGCTAATTGCACGAGTATCAGAGAAATACAACACAACAAGTCTGATTTAGTAAGGGCTGTATGCATATTTTTTATCTGAATAGTAATTTTTAATTCGTATAATGATTTTCTGGGCTAAAAAGTGTTCGTGTAGATAACTAAGGAACATATCTCTGCTTTAAAAAGTCTTGCAAATGGCACATTTAAGGATCTGTGTTCTGCATACTGTTCTGGCAAATTTCCACTTTTAACAAATGAAAGCCATTTTTAGGCTGATAAATGCTGTGTCTTTCAACAGCTAAACATATGTGCTGTGGTGATATCTTCTGATAGTACTGTACAAAGTTTATTTTTCTTCCATTGCGTTTCAGCCAAACATGGACATGAGGTGAATTCTTGTGTAAAGAAAACAGAATATTCTGGGAAACCAAAAGAAATTCCTCACATGTCACTTGGCCCTATGAACAGAAGGTGTGAAGTAAGGGGCTGAAATGCTCAAGACATCAAATGCTTTAAAAGCCAGCACTTGAGTGTTTAAAAAACAGACTGTCAGGTGAAATGTTTCAATGTGCAGGAGAGAGAAGGAACGGCTCAAAGGTGTTTAAAAAGGGCTGCTGGCTAGACTTGTATCAGGAACGGTAATAGTGACAAATGTGTTGGTGCTGATGATGGAGGGGTGGTCGTGTAGATGACTGAGGCACTGTAGATGATGGCACTAGAGTTGCAGAGGGTGACACTAGTGGCTGTGGGAGGGGTAGAGGTGACAGCTTTGTTAGCAGCATTATGTCTGGTAAAAGAACCTGTGCTTTAGTTAGAGTGCATCCTTCTCCTTCAAGTAAAAAATAGTACTTTCTTAGGCTATTTAAAGGGATTTGGTAAATTTTAGGTCTCCTTTTTTTGCCACGTGAGTACCTGCATACATGCCAGACTTGGCTCCTTTTTCCTCTCAGAAGGATAAAAAAACTGGAAGTTGTGACTCAGAGTCTTGTTCAAATGCCATTTTGGAGACTTTCTGAAAAACAATTTGATTTTGCTTGTAATAAAGGTCGCTGCCAGAATGCAACAAGAGCCATCCTGAACACATATATGAACATTGATTAGAAACCCTATCAGCCAAGGGAGGGAGCCAAAATGCTGATATTGTGAGATATATGGAACCCTAAATAAGTTCCTGGGTTCTTCAGACTAGACTGTTTCTGTTGTGAATGTATCTCTTAGTGATTCACGTTTCACATAATGTTTATGCTGGCTATAGTTTTAAGATCTATCAGCCTGGCTGCTGCTGAGAATTTACTAAAGAGTTTCTGTTGTTCCCTTTGAGGAGGTAGACAATAAAATAAAGTGAACTCAGACTTCATACAAACAATGATGGCACCCAAGAGAAATAGAACTAAGAAATGTAGAACTACTTACATGACTAAGGACTAACAAGAATCAGACTTTAGGTTACTGAAAGGCAACACATATGCTGCTGTTGTTTCATAAGTAACTTCTCACCTGAATTGCTCAGCCAGAATTCAGCCCTGAGAGTCTTCAAATGAAGATATAAAATACACCTTTTCAGGAGTTAAGGGTAGAGGCTGTAGCTGTGTTGGTTTTAGGACAGAGGCAGACAAGGTTCTTTGGGTAAATCTGATATCTTTCATTAGACCAACTCTAATAGTCGGAAAAATTTCTTCTTTGCAAGCTTTTATGACCTACATACCAGCCTCTAACTTCTTTACTATTCCTTCCATCCAGGAAGAGCACAGACCACATGCAGATGCTTCCTCAGCCTGATGAAGGGTGTTTTTGCCCAAAAACTTGCAAAGAAGAATTTTTTTGAACTTTTTGCATTGATCTAATAAAAGATATCAGATTTACCCAAAGAACCTTGCCTGCCTTTTCAGGAGAGCATTCCCTACATTAAGTCTTTTTTATGACAATATGCTCAAAACACTTCTCCTGTGCCTTAGAAGGATCTATTTCTGAAGTCTTGTCCTCTGTCCTCTGTAATCGTAATCAACACTTACATACCATAGTCATAGATTTTATTAGAAAATTAAGGCAGAAAGAGAAGTTGCTATGTTGAGAGGTAAAGTAGTGCTATTTCCTCCCACTCCTGCCATACTAAGTTTAAACATGGGCCCTTCCTCACATTCTATCGGAAGATGTTTGGCCAGGTTTCTTCCCTTTCTAAACTGGGTAGTAATATCCTGAGGCAGTATCATGTATATATCCCCTTTCTCCTGTATCCTACTTGAATTCTTTGTTGAAGCACAGAACAAAGTTCTATTTTTTTCAGTATTTTCAGAAAGTATTGAAGAGTATTAAAGCTAAGAGCTTCTGTAATTCAAGTTTCAAATTATTCATTTACATTGACTAAGAACTGATAACAAAAGAGTAAAATTAATTTGGTTAGTAAACAGCTATTATTCATCTACACAAAGTATAAGTGGCAATGGAATATTTTAAATTATTTTTTAAACAAAAACAAATAGGTTGGAAATCTACTGGTTTGGGTTTTTTACAGCTCTCCCCATGTTGTTGCTGTCATGCATTTAAATTCAAGGTCTTCAATATTCTATTTGAAAACACATATATACTATATTATTCTCCAATCTTTTTTCAGTGATGGTTTCTCAGTTGCTCCATTATGATGACTAGTATATGAGTGTATGAGTTTCATCTAAATTCTTCAGAGCTAGAGAAAAATGGCAGGATTGCAGTTCCTTTCTGAACACTTCAGAGACCAGTTGAAAAAGTCTGTGCATTCGTACAGCTTTGCAACATTCTCATCTGTGAATGAAGCATTGATTGGCCTCTTCATCCTACTTTGGTTAATTTATAAGGTGAAACTCTATCCTGCCTTCTATCCTGCCTGTACTTGACTTCAGACTAACAGGGCTTACTAGGTTTCTCTTCAGTCCTCCGTCAGAAGGGAGATCTGCAGCCTGCATTCAAAGTGGTACAGGTATTCAGATTCAGTCTTTATAGCAGATACATATCTTAATCTTGAGTCAGTCCCCTGCTGAGACCACAGGACTGTCTAATTCCTATATTTACAACCTTCTCCTTACCCTCAGGGGATTGTCTCAGAATTACAAGGATAAATAAATAGAAAACCAGACAGACCTTTTCTTTCAATGCAATTTCTCTAAACCTAGAGACAGCTACTGAGAGCATTCCTAATAACCTTGCTATGCGTGCTTTAGGTCCAGCAGCTCTGCCATAACTTTTTTGGAGTCCCAGCATGTCAGTGGCAGTAGGGCACAGGCTCTACTCCCGCCACCCCCCTCCAATCTTACAGCCTGCTCCCCCTGCTCCACCCCCTGCTCAGAACCCATCCCCCCACTGGCCCAGATGCCCACCCCCCATGCTCTGAACCATGTGCCCCATATCTCCTGCTCTCCCACAGGGTTTGCCTAATGTGTCAACTTGGCTTGTGTCACTGGTGATGTAGAGAAAGACTGAAAACTAAGAGCCTTTTTGTATTATTCCCCACAGCTTTTCTACTTTCCTTTAGATTTAAAAAGCAAACACTGAAGAATAGAGATGACAGGTTACATGTCACTGGGTTTTGTTTTAATCCAAATGGAGGTTTGCTTACCGAGAACGTAGTGTGCATGTATGTGGGGCACAATGCAGGGCTGTGCAGAGATCCCTCAGCTAGCACTGAACGAACTTTTCATTGTGGCTACATCGTTTAGGGAGAGTACCATGTGTATGTGACTGTACACCTTCTAGTACCTATGCTGGTTCATTCAGAGATAGATTGGGTATCTCTACATGGAACTGCATGGAGCCATACAGACATACCCTACAGATCTAAAGGAAATGCACATGTGCATCTACACAACATGCAGACAAAACCAATCTCTGTAAACCAAGATTCAGAATATTGCTGTTGGTTCACAGAATATACAGGAAGTTGCAACATTAGCAATACAAATAAAGGAAGTGTTTGAGTAAGATCCTGTCTATGCTAGGTATTAGTTACTGGTCTAGCTGCACAAGCACCAGCCCCTAGATTATATGTGATGTACCTTAATAAGGGATGGTTTGAAATTGTAGTAAGCTGCAATAGTGCGTGTTATATTCCATTATAACTCATGCCTGCTTATGGGTGGGTAGCTGTTGGGGTATGTGACAGCACCTAAAAAATACAGCATAGGTACTTTGAGAAAAACCAAAGGGCAGAAACATTGGTCTTTCTTCTCCTCAGTGAATTGAATGAGGCACCTTCTTGAAACTTACCTTTGTGGTTCACTAAAGTAGCTTGTGAATACAGGTTTATGAAGTAACTCACTGGCTGAAATCAGTACAGGTTTCTCTCAATTTATGCTGGTTCTGTACAGGCAGTCCTCGGACTTATGACACAATTGGTTCCTGAAAACCACGTCTTAAATTGAAACACTGTAACTCAGAACCAATTTTCTCATAAGAAACAATGTTATAAATGGGGGATTGGTTCCTGAACCAAGGCCTGATACCCTATTGTCACCAAAAGTACCCCAAATTTTGTACTCAATCAATTATGCATGAGTAATATAGCTACATTAATGTATTTATTATACTGTAAATAGCAATCAAATTGATTTGGAAGGACTTCTTTGAGATGACTTTGCTGGACTTTTTGAAAGGCTCTTGGTTGGACTTTTGGAAGGGTTCTTGGCTGGAGTCTTCTCAGGAGTTTTGGCTGTGGGTTTTTCTCGAGTCTTGTCTGCTTTCTTAAAGAAAATGTCCAAGGAAGTTTGGACAGATGTTCCCTAGAGAATTGAGCGACGCAGCAAACTTGTTTGCTAACATAGTGTCGCATTGGATCAGGCATTGTAAAGTCAAAACTGATGTCAGAAAGTTGAAACGGTGTCAATTTATAAATGTTGTAAGTACAAAATGTTGTCAGTCAAGGACTGCCTGTATATGTGAATTTGCTTGTATGCGATTACCGTTTTTACACCCCAAAATCGTTATACGAGAGGTAAATTCACTCTTATGCGATCGACATAGGCATGCTCCCCCTCTCCCAAGCAGATGAGTCTGTGAGGGGAGGGGAACAGGCTGTGGGGCTGGGGTCCCACTCACCCCAGCCACTGCTGCAGCTGCTCTGGGAGTATCCAATGCCAGCAGCTTTCAGCCACTGGGCTGCTCCATGCCCTGAGCCCCCTGGTGCTCTGCTTCTCCCCACTCACCCCAGCTCCTGCTGCAGCAGCTCTGGGAGCAGCAGATGCCAGCTGTGTGCAGCCGCTGGGCTGCACCATGCCTTGAACCCCCTGGGGCTCCACTTCTCCCCACTCACCCCAGCCCCTGGCCTGCATTGTGCCATGGTGCAGGTGGTGTCAGTTCCTTCTGGAGCTGCTGCAGCAGGGGCTGGGGTCAGTGGGGAGAAGCAGAGCACTGGGGCATGGCACAGCTTGTCCCCATTCATCCTGCCCCTGGTGCAGCTGCCCTGGATTTGGCCAAGGCCAGCTGCCTGCAACCACTGGGCTGCACCCTGCTGGGCTTTTCCTGGTGCTCGTGTTGGTGGCAGCCTGCTCTCTTCCTGCTGTAGGCTGGGGCTGGTGGCTGCTGCAGGCTGAGGCCAGCAGTGGCACCAGGCTCCTCCCAGTGCTTGGAGGGCAGGTTGGGGGGGGGGCTACAGAGATTTTGGGGTGGCAGCAGCCCATTGCTGTGGCCCACCCCAAATGCCAGGAAGAATGTAGTGCCACCACTGGCCCCAGCCTGCAGTGGGACAAGAGCAGGCTGCCGCCCACCCCGAGTGCTGGGAAGAGCCCGTGCCGCCCCTCTGGCAGCCCCGGCAGTGGCTGATGCTGCCTGCATTGCGCCCCTTTCCCCACCCCTTTCCTAGCTGCAGCCTCACTCCCTCCCTTCCTCACACCATGGGAATGTTCTTATTTGTTACATGATAAACTGGGTTCCCTTTATAGTAATTTGATTTATGCGCAGTTTTCCAGGAACGCATCTACTGCATAAATTGAGGGAAACCTAATGGCTATTATAACAAGAGCACATATTTCAGCCCCACGATGTCGCCAATGGATAACCTCAATCTAGATTCTTGCAGAAGGCAGGGCAGAGTGGCACCTTAGGGACTAACTGGTTTAGAAAAGCATGAGTATTTATAGGTGACTGCCTAATTTTTCATGGCCTCTAACTGGCCACCCTGTCCTGCCTTCTGCCCAACTTCAGACTAACATGCTAACTACCTTTCTAATCTAGATTCTTGTGACTGATGAAAAAAGCCTAAGGATTGGTGCAAAAGGAAATTAAACACTAATGAATAACACAAGTAAAAATCAAGAAAAGGAGAAAGTCAGAGAGAGCGAGTGAACGCTTGTTTGGGACATGAGATAAAGTATTAAAGAAGAGCATAAATGTGGCAATATCATTCTGTTGAAAGGTTGACAGTAAAAGATTTTATTTCACTGCCTTACACAAGGCCAATAGAAAGTTCATTTCTTAATATGTTTATTTTTCTAGCACTTTGGACTTCCCTTTATTTTTCTGAGTGACTCCAGAGTGACTCCAGATTACCTCATGCCAACAGGAGGGAAATTGGTGCTAATTCCAAAGGCACTGAGACTCAGTTACTTAAAAAGAAAAATGGTATGTATGTAACTTTATACTTAACTTACGCACACTTTAAACACTCATCTTGATTCATTTCCAAATCCCATTCCCTTTCCAATGATCTTTTTCCATCTGGTTGTGCCTAATCAGTCCTTGCATACTGTTCTTTTCAAATGCAGACTTCTCACAAATTATAGTGATCATGTATCCGGCTTAGCTCGGAGAAAGTCATTCAGATGAATACCAATTTCATGCAGACAATTCAGAAGCCTTTCTGAGCAAACTTCCTAAAAATCCTCATGTAAACACACAATGAGTTATTCATGACTAGATCCCCAAGGTCTATATCCTTCCTATTGCATGTAAAAAAAAGAAAAGAAAAGAAAAAAAGCAGTGTATCTATCTATGGGAAGGGGGAAGGGTATGAGTGAAGCTCATCTCAGAAGATCATCAGCTTTTAAGCTATGCCCGATGCCTTGCATTGATTCTTCATGTTGGCAAGGCCACCACCTTATGGTGACAGATAGGGTGGTCATATAGGACAGTGTGAAATCTGGGATTCCCCTTCCTCCCACTCCCTCACCCCCACCTCTCAAGTCAACAGCACTGCTGCAGGCAGAGGTGGAGGTGGACCAGTGTGGTGCAGCCCTAGTATTACCTTAGGCAGCTAAGGAAGTCAATGACCCATTAATAATTCATTGTTCTTTATTTTACAGGTGTTAATAATCATCACTTCTTTTTAATGGTCATTCCACTAATCAAGCTAACTTATTTTATGGCAATTTTGCCATCTGCTAGGGCTTCCTATTTCACAGCTCACGCTGCTTTCTCTCCCTACCCTACACCCTGCACCTGGGACACTTGTTTTAATTTCCATGGGCCAGGAGGGACTGGCCTTTGAAATCTGAGACTGTCCCTGCCAAACCAGGATGTATAGTCACCCTACAGATAGAGGTGTTGCCTTCAGTTCTCACAGGATGAAAAATCTTTTAAAAACATAAGGGTTCCTGACTACACATCTATGCCAATACGACGCAAGTGTCTATCGAACAGCTTTATCAAAGGAGTGTTTCCAGGTATTTTTAACAGTAGTAGGATGTCTGACAACTTCAAATGCTGTATATGCCTTGCTACTTGTATGGGACTCTGGGCAGAATGTCTGAGATATTTTTAACCAAATCAAATTAATTAAAAAAGTGAGAGCCCTTATCTATCTTCTGCACAAGAGTCACTCCTGTTTTTACCCAATGTTCCTTGAGTGTTGATTTAGTTGCAGTGAATGAAGTCCTAGATAAAACTAAAAGTTTAGGAAGCACACAGGAAAAAGCCCAATTACGAGTGGAGAGAGCAAAGGGTGTGGGCAAGTATGAGGGAAGATAGCAAGATACAAGTGCTCAACAGCAACAAAGGGTAGCTTGGCACTAAAAATGTAAAGTCTTATACTAAAGAAAATAAACTGAGCACAGTGGGAGGTACAGTTAGATGAAAGGAATTCAATACAGCTACAAATATGACCCTAAAACCAATGTATTATACAGAGTTCCATCATGGGTATTTATAGCATCATGGGGCTAAAAGGGACCTCTGGAAGTCATCTAGGCTAGCTCACTGATCAAGGTAGGATCATTCCTGTCTAAACTATCCCAGCCAAGTTTTGGTCTACAAACTGCCAGCAATGGAGATTCCACAGACTCTGTAGATAACCTGTTTAGTAGTTAACCACGTTCAATCTGTCCATGTAAATTATGTTTTCTAGACCTCTAATCATGTTTGTTTTCAAACAAGTCCATGGGACTTTTCCCAGCTTCTCCATGTCTTTCTTGAAGTGAAGGGCTCAAAACAGGACACAGTTCTCCCAGTGTGGGCTTACCAGTGCTGAATAGAATGGAAGACTCTTTTCCTGTGACTTGTCTGTAATGCTTCCGTTAATATATTTACATCCTGTTAATACAGTCGCAACACTGATATATCTAAAATAGCTGAACTTCTCTTCAAACACGTAGACATGCAGATCCAATAGTACAGAGTCAACAATATTATATCTGTCCACCATATTTTTAGCTTAGTGGATGTCTATTTTGCATTGGTAGCATATTGGGTTGCAGTGCAGAAGATTCAGCCTCACTTAATTTTGAATTTCTTTCCTGATTGTTACCTTTAAGTTCATTTAGAAGGACATATTTTAAGCAATTTTGTAATAAAGACAATGCCACTAGTGCAAGTAAAAACATATTTTGCCACAGTGGAAGTTTTGACAAGCGGCATAATGGCCAAGTAATTATTTTACAGAATTTTTCTGAATCCCACATTCAACTTCATCTTTTGAAGGTCCCCCATCAAATGTCTCCTCCTTTTATAGTGGATATACTATAAGAACAGAATTTTGATCTTTTTCATAAGAAAATACTTGCAATATTTGAGTGAGAGATTAATTTTCTTGGGATACTTTGATGAAAGATGATAAGATCTTCTTGTATTTTGGGGTTATTTAATTTATTTTAAAATGATGAACTGATGTAAGCTAACATGCATAAAAGAGAGAATAATGAAGATTTTCTTAGCATTTAGACAGAGAGAAGGCCTAATTTTCTTCTGTTTTGTGTAATCATTTGGACCTGTAGATAAAGGACATGAAACACTAGCCCAGTTCTCTGTTTGCTTAAGGCCAGATCCAGTTCTATCTGGTGTAAGTGGGCTATTGACTTCAGTGGACTTTGAGTTATGTCAGAATATTGACACTATTTATAATTACTTTGCACTTGTATAAAAAATTATAAGACATAAGACAGTGTTTTTCTCCTTGCCGAAGTATTCAAGATCATTATTGATGTAAAATGTTATTTCAAATATGCAGCAATTGCCTAATTTCTGTGTCAAGCATTACTTGACTTCTTTCCTGCTTTAACACAAAAATCACAAAATTTTCCTTGGAAATTATTGGTAGTTGTTTTTATTTTACTGGAAGGTGAGCTATCAGGGACCCATATGACATAATTTGACATACTTTTTTTTTCTTCTGTCACTTGAAAAAGGAAACCTCTTAGAAGACAGGGATTTTCTTATAGGCAGTGTACCTTTAAAATTGAATATCCCAGATACATTAACAGGAATTTTAAAATTGCATTAAGCTAGTCTACATTCTAATGCACACTGCTTGGTGAAATTAATTATTGCAATCTCTATTCATGCAACCCTTTCTTCTATGGCCTTTTTACATAATTTGATGCAATTTGAAGTGACTAATAATGCCTGCTAATTGTAGGGGTAGAAATGCACCCCCAAAGAAAAGAACTTTCATAGGTAAAGGTTAGGATCCTATATCCAGCAGTGTTGGCCAAATTGATATTAGTTTAATAACCTGTAAACTGTGCTAGAAAATGTAATTGTCCTATATTACAAGGGTACTCCTTTAACTGCAGAGTTTATTCAAATGTATAATCTAAATAATTGAGTACCTATGCATACAATAGAACATTGCCTCATATGCAAACACCATTTAATAGACAGTTATATCCAAACAGATAGATAAAAAAGATGCCTGAATATAATTGGTTTGCTTTTGATTATTCAACAGATGCAAATTTACTTAAACAATAAGTCTAGATAAGGCGGAATTTATTGTCACACAAAATTCATTTTGGTAAAGTGAAGTTGAGGGATTTATGAAGCACTTCGTGGGACTCTTTTTAACCTACCACTCATCTTGATATTTAATAAAGTTATCATGAGAAAAGGTACAGGCTTATATCATCTGAACAATGTTTTGTTTATATTTTTGTTTAGTTCAATGGTTGCTTATTTTACATAGCACACAAATAGCCCATACTCATACACACATATATGGATATTTTTGATTGTGCTTTATTAAACATGTTAAAAAAATAGCAACTTGAGCAAGGCTCATAAATCCTAACCTAAGCAACTATGTAAGTGGTCTGATTTTCAAAAGTTCTAAGCACTAAGCAGCTCCAATTATAAGGCACTTTTAAAAGTCAACTAACCAGTTCAGGTTTCACGAAAAGCCCTGACCCTGCAATTTATTCTCCGTGGTGAACCTTGTGTCCATAGAAAAGTCCCACTGAAGTGAGTAAATTCCCTATAACTGCAAAGGAAAAAATCTGTACTGTTCTCAGTGTATACAAAGGAACCTAATTTAGGGCATTTATATTTGAAAACTTTGATTGCATTCTGTATAGGAAAATACGTATGTGTCTATATGTATGTGTCTATGCTTTCAGTGCGCTCATGCACGTGTATATATGTACATGCAAAAGGAAAATAAAGAATTTCTGCTGAGGCCAGATCCTTTGAAGGGCTTAATTTCTTCAACTCCTCTTGTTGTCAGAAGGGGTTGAGAATACTTATCTGTAGCAGGACTATGCACTCTGGCATCAGATAATAATCTTTTCCAATTTCAAATGACACTGAAATTGAAAGTGTCCTGCCATTTTGGTCAAATATCCAGATAATATTTTACTAATAAAAATTTGTACTAATATTGTTTCATTTGCTGTTGTCTATAATAAAATTAGGTTAATTATTGTTCATCTTAGGAAAGCCTTTTTTGCAAGTGAATTAATGTATCTTTCTTTTTTTTTTCTTTTATCCCTTTTCTGTTTGATATAGGAAAGCCATTGGGCTTTTAAAATAAACTCTTTCAGTGGATCGAAATATGGTACTGCCGCTAAATGCTGGTGATTTTCTAATAAGATTTAGTAGCCTTTCAGAGAGCTACTCACAGTTCTAATTTTAAAAAAGTATTCCACTTTTGAAAATGTCTTCTTTGTTGCTGAAGTTTCCATATGTACATATGGACATTTTTTTCTGAAAATATTCCTGGGATTTTTATTACCATTAATCTTTGCTGAGGGCGTATACAATTTATCTCACAAGCCATCAGAATTCCCAGAGGGTAAATTACTCTAGAGGTCTCTGTGCCCTCATACTGTATCAAATTGACCTGCTTCTTGTTTGCCATTTTTGTGTACTACATTGCTTATTTAACAAGAAACAGAATGATTGTGATTCTGAGAAGGTCCTTTGATAGTAGTTTTGACACTCTGCCTGAATAATGACCCTCATTATGGAGCCCATGACAGGCTCTGAAAGTACTGATTTATGAATACATCACAGGTTCAGCATTAGAGCTCCCCCTACTCACTTACTCCTGATACAGGACTAGATACAGATACAGCCCTTTGAAATACAGTGACGATGGGATAATTGCATGATTATGACCATTTAAATAACCTCTTTTTCTGATTTAACAAAGCTCTGTCATTTCATTTTGATTGTCTCCCAAGTTATTAGAAACCTTTGACAAAATGTTTGTTAGGAAAATGTATTCCATGTAAGGTTGCCAGCTATGTCTTACAGGACAGTATGGCAGAAGTTCCACATACTTTTTTTCGCTATAAATCTGATGCTTTTCTGAAGCAAAGGCTCATTAACAGTTGATATGATAATACACTGTTAGAAGCAAGCTTAGCTAAGAGCTAAAACTCTGTGTCCTTGCTAAAACAAATTACAAGGCACTTTGTAAACACATTTTTGTGAGGATTTTTGTTGATTTATTGTTTCCTCCATAGCAGTTATTTAAATAAATGTAGCTAATTTAGTTCATTTGCTGCACTGTATAATTTTGTTCTTTGTGTAAAAGGGTTATATGTAAAAGCCTGAAGGAATCACATCCCCATTAATCTTTTTACAAGTGCAATAAATAAATAAAGAGACATGGTTTTATTTTACCAGTTAGGAGCTTTAAAAAGGCAGTGATAGTAAACTGATTTCTTCTCTCTCCCCTCACCCTCCTCTTGAAACCAGGATAAGTATGATTCCCTTCTGTAATTATGTAATTGTTCTTAATAACAACTTTCTTATGCACAAGTAAATTTATATGTGATTTTTTATATTTTAGTATCTAAAAATGACATTTTTATATTGATCAAGCTTTATGTTATTTGTTCCCATATATGCAGGAGCTTGTTTACTGATTCCTGGTAGAACTGGAAAATGTGATGTCTTCTGTTTCTTCCCATTGTAAGAGCTGTAAGTGCACACTTGAAGTTCCTCCACTTCAGTTTGCCTCATCAAACCAAATAAAAAGTCAACAAATTCCTCTGTTGTTTTGCTATGGGATGGCTGGGCCCTTGGATATCTATGGATATCACAAAGGGTCATTAGTAGCAAGTGCACCACTTTTGTATGCACAGTAAAAGATGTTCCCTCAAGGCAGGGGAACTCCTGACTGACTAGTGCAGGCTTGTACCTATATGGGGATCACTTTACTCCAAATTGGGTGCATCTAAACATACAATTAGGGTGAAGTAAAAAACTTCAGAGCACTCTGAGCTTGAGTAAACTGCTCCCAGGCACAGCATCTACACGTGCCCACGACCATAGCAATTTGAGCCAGGGCAGAGCAGCCCCAGGCTGGCAGGGAGCACTGAGAGGGGTCAGCCCCGGGCTCTGGGTAATAGTATAGGGCAGCAGAGGGGCTGACAGGAGCCAGGGGTCTGGTCCCTGGATGGCTGGACTGACTGAGAGCAATCTGTGACTGCAGTTACCGTTTACATGTGTTTCAGTGCAATTATTTGCTTTTCTGTAGGACAGTACTGTCCACAGCAGTAATCTTGTACAGCAGAATTAATTAGTTTACTGTGCCCTACTACTGGTGCACAAGTAGAATGTGGGTGCATCTACACGTGCATAGTAATGTGACACAGTAAACTCCAGTACTTATTGCACTGGAGTTTATTGTTCCCAGGTGTTGCGTTTACATGGGCACCTGGGACTGCAGTACTTTGAGACAGGTTAGAGCTGGGAGGGGTCAGCCTGCCAGCCTGGGGCTGCTCCAACTGGGCTCAACATGCTGTAGAGGGTCTGGCTGGGGCATGAGGGTGCTCCAATGTGGGGCTAGCTGTCAGTCATCCCTGCACTGAAGCAACCTTATGCCCCAGCCAGCTGGGTTAGCATCTACATATGCACTGCTGCTGAGTAACAAACTCCACAGCAAGGTAATACTTGCATTTACAAGTATTATCCTGCTGTGGAGTTGATTAGTTTACTCTAGCCTAATAGCCCTTCATGTGTAGATGTTGAGGCACTGACCGTGGAGTGAATTAGTTCACCCTGCAGTAAAGTGCACATGTAGATGCACCCACCGAAATGTAGCTCCCAATGGAATGAATCACAGCAGCTGTTTAGCTGTATGCAGGAAAGGTACATGCCAGCGTCTGAAGAGAAAGTGATGAAGAATTCCAATACTAAGTTAGGGAGGATGCACTGGCCCTAGAAAACTTAAAGAATTGGCAACATCTAAATGCTACAGTGATAAACACAGGTAGAAATGCTGCCGGAGAAACTGATAAGCTGTCTAACTAAGCTGGAACTGCATCAGAATTAATGTGTGGTCCCTATATTTTTGCCCAAGGTGCCATGGATCCTGGAGGATTATCAAGGGATGAGGACTTTTACATTTATGCTTCACTTGAGAGATTCCTTTTCTTCAGACTGTCTCAAAATAGTGTCATTAACTGAATCAACAACACCATTTCCTGGAGTACATTAATGTTCTTTGGAATTTTCCTAACTAAATGCCTATTTAGTTCAGCCCTTTTTTGATTGTTTCATCTAAAAAAGTCAATGTCTCACGGTAAATTGTAGTGTGCTTATCTTATTAGATCATAAAATGTGGCTCTTGCTTTTTATGTCAGTCTTGTTGCCAGATTCTTTGGATGGAGAGAACCTAGTAAATCTTTTATAAAACTCTGACTTTGTTCTCTTTATTTACTCTGTTCCCCCTACTCCACCCCACCCCACCCCACCCAATTTATGAGAGACTATGGAGAGTAAAATTTGCTTTCAACAAACTTTGTTTAGTCAATTTTAAATGATATCTTGAAATGATGCCAACCTTTTGTGTTACAGGGAGGTCAGTTAGTTAAAAGATATCAAAGTGATTTCAAAATATATGCTAAAATGGACCCACTTTTATTTATATCTGGATTTCAGATGTTATGTCCATTAGAAGTAGAGCAGCTTTTGTAAACTTTGTCTATTTCAGAGCCCTAGCTTCCTATATTGTTAATTCATTGTTATAGTTTAGGGAGTCTAGTCTGAAAGTAAAATAACAATGTGTTTGCAGCTTCCACTGCAGATGTGTTGAGTGAGACAAATCTGTGAAATACTTTTTTTTTAACTTTGAATACCCATTCCATAAAGATTCTGAGGATGATTGTTTGCTTTGTTGCTTTCCTGCTTGGTAAAGCTAGTACCAGAAGAGTACTGCAGTTCTATAAAAGTATTTCAGAACATAACAAAACCTTCTAGACTTTAATAACTATACATGACTGATCTGTCCTCTCTAGCAAGGTTAACTGTTTCTCCCAAGGAGTTAAGTGGCATATAAACTATTGTTCACACCATTTGTGCTAACAGCCTAGCATGACCTCAAATACTGTAGTGGTCATACAAGGTATCCTGTACAATACATTTATCAACAAAGGTAAAAGGACCACAGGGGCAGAGCTGACTTTAAGTGTATTAGGGATCTATAAGGATAAATGCCTAACCTCACTCCACCGCAAAAAGTAATTACCGAACCATTGTTTCTATAGTGTTAATATTTTTTTTCATGGTTCTTTAGAAATATAAGCTATTTAGTTCTTGGTGTGACATCTGTACTGCATTATATTTTATACAATGCATCTAGACTAAAGTGTAGAGCAATCAAATAACTGGGAGATCATTTTAGTTTTACAAGAAATCATCAACAGAAATAAAGTGTAGAAAATGGAACAGATTAAATTCAGTAGTTATTTTTAAAATATACTTAAATGATCTAATTAACAATAGCCTGAACAGCAGAATTTTAGTGTTTTATTTTAAAATGGAATGGCCCATTTACAGTGTAAGACCATATTTACAAAGGTCTTAATCTCACATACTTATTCACACATTTTAATTTTTTTTAAATCCATTAGCTCTTTCCTTTTTAGGAGCACCTGACTCCCAATCCTCAGGTTCCTTACCCACCCAGCAGTGAGTGTACAACTTGAACAGAAGGCAGGATCAGCTCAACGGGAGGGATCATAGCACTGGTAATATTCAAAATATGCCGTGGCAGAGCAGGTAAAAAAAAACTTGTCAAAATTCCCCAACCAGAAAGTGTCCAAGAAATCTGGTTCAGGACAGCAGATCTGACAGCACATTCAATCTGAAGGTATCTGACTGCAGTAATTAGGTTTGCAGTTATGAATAATGAATAATTATCCAAGCAATTCACTGTCACATGGCACAAATATTTACAAAGGTCTTAATCCCAAGCTCCTTATTCAAGGAGAATGTCCACTGAAGTGAATAAATACTAAAGATTAAAATAAGAAGCTGGTTAATAAACAATGGAGTCATATTACTCATCCTGTTTTGTGTCTGCAAATATTCAAAGTAAGCCATTATAGTAACAAAACAAATTCCTATGATCTATCTAGTTTCCATCGTATTTCCAACAGTTGCTAATTCCATATGCTTGAAAGAGAGGTTCAAGAAGTTCCCTTACTGGGCAGTTATGACAACTACCACATGGGGAATTTTCTCCTTAAACTCAGGCAGTTGATTGGTTTATGAGCTAATGCATGGGATTGTGCATTCTTTAGAATGTTTGTCCTTGTCTAAGGATGCCCTATTTTTCATATAAATGTTTGACTCTGTTTTATTCTGCTAAACTGCAATAATGCAGAATGGCCCCACATTTTATGAGTTAATTATAGACTGCCTTTTTAAAAATTGTTCCTTGTTAATTTTTTCCATCTAATATTCTGGTGAAAAGATAAATGCATGTTCTGATTTACTTTCCCTATCTTGGCTTATGTGTGTGTATATGTGAATATATATGCATATGGTAAAAAAGCTAAATGTTTTTATTAGTATGAAATCTGCAAGAATAAACACTGATATATAGAGAGAGATAGGTATAGATGTATGTCACATTCTTTATTATTCATCTCTTCTCTACCAGATATAACGGAATCTTTTAACTATCATCTCATGTAGAAGGCTCTCTCTGCTTCAACATAACACTCTGCATCATGTGTCAGCTGGCCCCTCTTGGGGATGGTTATTCTGGAAGATAATAGTGTTTGTTATTGCATATTGCATACCAGTAAAAACATTTTGCTCTTTGTATCATATGCATATAATAGCACTGACATCTGTCCTGAAAGTGAGGTGTGTTTTTGTTGCCCTTCAGGGCATATAAAAATTTCAAAAAAAATGTTCACGTGCGCTGCAGTGCATGAAAAAACTCTGCAGCAGGGTAATACCTGTAAATACAAGTATTGTATTGTATTTACAAGTACTACCCTGTTGCAGTTTATTAGTTTCTTGTGTCCTAATAGGGGTGTATGTGTAGACACTGTGACATTTACTGCACAGTTAATTAGCCAACTGCACAGTAAAACATCTCATGTAGATGTTCCCACAGTGTAGTTTACTTGGACACCAAATACTAGATGTAGAGCAATGTTCATTTGTTTTTGTTTTCTTACTACCACATGCTGGATGCTGCCACTAGAAGGGTATGAATTTAAACTGTCAGTAAGAGGTAAACTAGTACTGGATTAAGTATTGTTTTTCCCATAAAGTCTCTGGAATTCTTTCTTCTAGCAGCCACCACCTTTCTCAAAAATGGTGATAAGAAATGTTTACAAAATCACAAATACAGTTTACATTGTATTGTAAAAACCTTGCTTCCTTTTACACTAAGGAGCAAACACTGAATACAAGAAGGGGCAACTCCAAATATAACTACAAGGTGAGTCATTTTGCTCAAATGAATAGTGCCATCAAATATAATAGGATTACTCACATCAATATTACCTTTTATAAATGTTTTCAATTGTGGCCCTAAGATATGGCATTAGACGGCAGTACATAACACAACCATCAAAATGCTGCACATCATGGAAAATCATATTTTTTTAGGAACCGATTTCTCTGAGAAAAAATTCAGGCTGTAAAAATATGCATGCATCTCCAGGATCAAAGGCCACTAACATCTACAGTATTAACAAATGATATTATTAGGATGAAGAATGATTTAAGAAATAAAATCACAATAAATTAAAATGTAGTATTTCTTTCCATAATATACTATTTTTTTTTCAGACATACCATAAGCGTTTCCAGATCTAAAGAGAATTGGCCCCTAATTCCAGCAACCTATGCAAGTGTATCCTGTCAGCCTCCCAATGTTAAATAGTTTTAAGGTCCTTCTGACCCCTTTTTCTTTTATCTGCTTTACCATTAGAACTAACTCCCACTGCCAAGCAGAAGGTTGTTTGGCAGGTGAAAGACCCATATGCTAAATTCTGGAATATATTTCCTAAGAGTAGTAGTTAGTTTCTTGCTCTTTTTCTTATCTGGCCCCTTGCTTGGCCTTTTGGTTGCCTCTAGTGCTAACTTTGCTGGTGGCTGTGGAATTGCCCCTAGGGCTGCTGTAGGGTCAGACTGCTTATGGTCTGTCTTTTCTTCATAGATGCCATTGATAGAAAACAGTTCTCACCTTGGAGAGGGGTGTGATTAAAAAGGCAGACACTGAACTTTCTCAATTTTCCCAGTATGCCTCTGGAACCCCCATAACCCTGTGTTAGAATAAATCCCATAGCATTCATTAAATAAGTGGGGAAATACTTTTAAGGTTAATTTTTTCTTTTCTTGTACCAAAGAATATAAATATCTTCAAAGGGTTCTTTAGAAACAGATTATACAATGCTATTTTTTACCATATAACATTTTCCCATGTACACATTATTGTTATTGACAGCAATTCTAAAGCTCCTTTAAAAAAGAAATTAAACAGTGAATCAATAAAGATTAGCTATTTACTGTAGATTATTACTTTATCATTTCCATAATTACAATAATGGTTACTGATGGAAATTCTATTTATGTGAATCATTTTATACTTGTTATTTATTATTATTAATGTTACCATTATTATCTTCTTACCCTTCAGTTCACAAGATGTATCTTCTCAGTGAATTTTAATTTCAATATCTTGCTATTATACTGTACATAATCCTATCAAAGACTGTCCTTCATGCAACATTTTCAGTGATATATTATCACAGAGACCATTAATGAATGAGCTTCATATCTTACTAATACTGTTTTAGATACTATTTTTATTAATTTTCTAAGCTGTAATTCTTCATACAGTACCTATGTCTGTCTTCTATTAAAGTTGTGTTTTTGATTTTAACATGAGTATTTCAAAGGGAGGCATTAACTTTGTCTTTAAAAATACATTTTCAGTTCATAGATTCTAAATGATGATATTATAATACCCATACTTTGTTCTTTCAGACTTTCTGTAAGTTAATTCTCATCATTTTCTCTAATTTTTCAGACCACTTTCCTATTAATAACCAAAATTAAATTTCAACAACTGTTGTTCTTAACAACATGCAGTAAAGATGAAAAAAGAACCAAAGCAATTACAATTAATCCAATGACTAAAATACAGATTATATTCCTGCAATACAGAAAAATAATTACTGGTTTCTAAGCATTATGAGTTACAAAATAAATACAGTGACTTTACTTTAGATATTGTTACTTTCTAATACAACTTTTCTGCTAAATAACAAAATTATTGAAAAGAGACTACTCTTATAACACACTGAAATAATGAACATGTGCTCATCTTGGTATATATTTTACCTAAACTTATGGTTTGCTTTTAAAAATATTGGAACACATGCCATCACATACGTTGTGTACAATATCATCTGTTCTTCAAATTTTTTTCAATATGTGATGAATACATAGTGCTGCAAAATCACAAAACAGCATGACTTAGAAACAATGTTTGTTAAGGACAAAATATCATGTTTTGCATTTGGAACATAAATTTGACTAAGCTTACTTCATTGCCTAATCTATTTAGATGCATTAAAGCATTCTGTCAGTATAGAATTAGTGGCCAATATTAAAATGTCCTTAAGACTTGCAATATCTATAGAAAATGTAAATAAGCTTTATGATCTTTCTGAAGAATATTAAATATACATGCAGTACTCTGTAGCTTAGATTAATAGCAGAAGAATGATACATTGTTACAGTAACATAAACCTATGATACATTTAGCATATAGCGTGGCATCTTGCATAAACAAAACATACTCTATATCTGGTTTGGGCTGATAGAGCTCATTAATCTTTTTATTGGATCTATATAGTTGCATAATTTTTCTGTGGAACAAATTACTTGTATAAAACTTGAAATATACATCCAATTAGAAAGTTGCTTATACAATGTATTTTGTATAAAGTTATCCATGTTCATTTGTAGAACACTATGTAAACATGGAAAAGCTTGAACAACTAGGTATTGTAGAGTAAATCATCACACATTTTATTTCAAAATACTTTCCCACTTGTATGAATAAATGATAGATAAATATGAATGTCAACAATTCTTCCTTGTAGTAGTAATGTACTGTAGTTATGAGAGATTCATTTTTAACATTTGATCTCTTTCCAAGGGGCACTTCAACCTCACAGGTTTAAATGTTTCTATTGATTTTTATGTCTGGATTTATTGTGAACATATAACCATCAAACTAGAGAAGCACCTTTGATTTCTTAGGCAAAGCAACATGATTTAAGGATGCTAAAGGATTTTACTTAATTTACTATATAAAAAAGGATTTATATACTGTGTGGCAGGGCATTATGTGTGCCTGCCATTTTAAGGCCCTGGAGCTGGCAGCCTCCAGGTGCCTAATGAGGGCAGCTATTTTAGGCTCCAGGCTGCCTATGAAAACAAAGCAGTTTGGCTGCTGGAGGGGAGGCAACAACATTACCTGGCCTGAGGGCTGCCCAGTTTCACCCAGAATTAAGGGAGGAGCTGTAGGGGATGGTAGGAGGCTCCTGGTCCTGCGTACGACTGGAAACTACACCCTGCCAGGAGTGGGTGGCCTCACAGACAGTATTCAGAATACAGACTGTGATAATTACTTGGGGGAGGTTGTCCTCAGTGACCTCAAGATGGGCAGTGAGGGAGCACCAGCAGCCCTTGAGGCAACCAAAGGTAAACTCCTCCAGGGCACGAGTCCAGTCCAGGCAGTGATTAATGTGGGCCTGGCGGGGGTCCAGGTGGCTGATGTAAGGCCGCAGGAGCAGGTAGGTGGGGTTTCTGATGATTAGGGGTGGGACCATGACAGTTCCCCATTGCAGGTCCAGTACCCCTGCCACAAAGCACCAGCTCTCCATCAGTCCCACCAGGCTGGAGTTCCAAAAGACAGGTGTCATGCAAGCTGCAAACCCAGCTGGTGCTCACTTAGGTGAATGTGCTCCAGTGGTCCACACTAGCCTGCAGGACCATGGAGTGAAATCTCCTGCAGCTGTAATAGGAGTGGTCTCTGTGGGATGAGTAGGTGACTGGGATATGGGTCCCATCCAGGGCTCCGATGCACTGAGGGAACCCCAGTCTACAGAACCCCGCCACCACCACCAGGGGGTTGTGGACACAGAGGACAGTGTCCCCCAGCATACTATGGAGGGCCCCACACAACTCCAAGATGGCCTTCAGAGTTGTGGGCCTTGACCAGCTGTCCCACATAGTGCAGGCTGGCAGGCATGGCCAGATTCAACAGTATGAGGGCCACGTGGGTGTCGGTGAGGCGGGCTGGGTTCATGCCAGTGTCCTGCTGCTCCAGGTGGGGCTGGAGCTGCTGAAGCAGGTCCCAGAAGATGGCCCAGGTCAGCTGGAAGGCATCCAGTTTGCCATCCCAGGTTGGCTGGACGAGGTGCTGCCACCAGTGCTGGCTGGTGTGGCAGGCCCGGAGATGGCAGAGCTTCAGGCCCAGGAGGGCAACGGTGGCCCTGGTGGTGGTATCATGGAGCCCCTCATCAGTGTCCCTGGCAGCAATAGCTGCATGGCAGTGGCAGCCCTGGTAGGTGGTGGCCACTGGTTGTGGGGAAACTGGTTGGGGCGAGGTGGCCATGGACCAGGTGACAGTCAGTGCAGTGGCCATCAAGGTGATTGTGGCAGCCAGTAAGGTCTTGGGGTGCTGGTCATCACTGCCAAGGCCAGGGGCTGGGGCAGCCATTGTGTAGGAGGCAGAGTGGGTACAGACAAAGCTGCTACATGCTGCATATGCACTTTCCACGTTGCTTCTGAGCAAAGGAAGAGGGTGCCCAGAAAGCAGAGAGTGGGGCTGGGTTTTCAAGATGCCTGCCAGGTGGTTGCAACTGGAGCCAGAGCCTGGAGCTCCCTCCAGTGGTAAAAGGGAGGTATTGAAGGGCTGCAGGTAACTGGCAGCAGTTTTTCTCCCTAATCTCTGCATATGTAGACACCTACCCAAAAATCCTTAGTGGGCATGTCTACAGTACCTCTATGATGCTGTTGTTACTGTGCTGTAATTTGGCACTTCCTTTAGGAAGTACTAAATGATGGTGAGTAACAGCTGTTACTGTGCCGTGTCAGTGGCACAAGGTTATTTTTAGCCACTATGTTGCCATAGTGACGAGCTATAGTGAGGGAGTGTGTCACTACAGTTACATAACTGTGGTTTCACAGTTCTTCTCCGCCAACACTACATCTCTTGTAGATACTCCCACTGTGCAGTAGTTTAATGCACAGTAAATCTAGTCTGGAGTAAATACATATGTAAACACACCCAGTAAAACATCATTGTCTACACATGCAGCACTATTAGCCTGCAGTAAATTAGTTAACTCTGCTAATTAACTCTGGATGGTAGTATCCAGGACAAGTACTATCCTATGGCAAAGTAATTTAAGGTGCCTCAACATAGATGCATTGGCAATGTGTAGGGGGTGCACAGCACACGCACTCCTTGAGCATGGCGGTGCACCCCCAATGAAAAGGTGCTTCTGACACTGCCAGCAGTGCCTGCGGGTGGTCACCGCTTGCCACCACACCCCACTGCTGACACCACCAGTGGCATCTGCTGTTGGTCTGTGACCGCCGCAGGCCACTGCCACTGCTGAGGGCAGCATCTCCGGATGGTCACTGACCACTGGGTGGCACTCACCAGCCCCCCTCCACCACCAACAGCGCCACGTCTACCTGCGGGAGCACCACACTTACCACCACTATGCTCCCACTGCTGCCAGGGCCACCACTGCCTGCTGGAGCTCACCATGTCCCCACAGCCACCGGGTCATGTGGCATTCATGTGTACATGTAGATGGTGACTGGGGCTGGCTGGGGCATAAGACTGCTTCAATGCAGGGGCTGCCTGCCAGCTAGCATCCTTATGAAGGTGAAGCACCCTCATGCCCCAGCCAGCCACCTCCACAGCACACTGAGCTAGGGTGGAGCTGCTCGAGGTTGGCAGGCTGTGGAACCATGCTGCAGTCCCAAGCACATGTGTTAATGCTGCACCCAGAAGCAATAAACGCCAGTGTGAAGTGTTCAGGCACATTAATTACATGTGTAGATGCTTCTAAAATTAAATAACTGCTTCAATTCATTTGTATACATTACAAGTATACACCCAGATTGACTGGTCCAACAGTTACAAAACTACTTATGCACCTAGATCCGTGAAGGCCTTTCTTTTGACCTGAACATTTCTCTAGGCATTTAGACTTGAGCTAGTGTGCCTGGTCAAAAGAGATTCAGGTCAACCAAATAAGAGCCTAAGAATTCTGTTGCAATCCAGATTGGTGCTGGGAGTATCTGAGTCTTTAGGAGACCACACAGCAAGTCTAGAAATTCTTTATTGGTAACAGCAAGCATACAGTTCATTATAAAGTGTGTTTGAGGAAATACTAAGTTTTGCAAAATAGTCTTTTGTTCAGAGCACTGACCCAGGTAGGAGGAGACCTAGTTCTAGGGCCTTCTTACCCCAAAGGGCCTTACATCCATAACTACCACTTCCTAGGTGTCTGCATTTATATATAGGCTACAGACTATGCTGGGAGGACTCTCTCTACTCTTCCCATAGAAGCTACTGGAAAGCTAAGAGTTCCTGGAGCCAAAAAGACAGCATGATTTTGTAGTCCAGGTATGAAGGCACCTGGGCTGCAGTTCAACTGCCAGGGTTATATCTGGGGTTTAATCAATGATTGTCTAATGCAAAATCATCACACCTCATTACAAAATTCTGATGACTCATGGAAGCAGGGCTGTGGCTCCTTCCCTGTCCTCTTTGGGGTGCCTGAATTTTTAGAGGGACTATGGAGAAAGCAATCCCAGCCCAGAGTCTATGACGACTCTAGTTATACCCACGCAGCATAGACTGGAAACAACAAGTTTCCTAACACTTTTCCCTTTTGCACAAGATATAGATTGAACTGAAACCTTTAGAGCCATGCTGCATGATTCTGTGGATATAGTCTTCAAATCTGACTTCAGATACATATGGGCAGTATTTAGCTAGGAAATAGCCCCATATATGAGGCTATCTGAAGCATTTTTTTTCTTTTTACAAAATGCATTTAAGAAAAATTAACAGACCTCATATTTCTTTTTGTAATCAACAGTACATGGTTCATCTTCTGATCTGAGACTATAGTAGTAGCAGTATTTGAAACATGTTTCTGTTGGGGGTTCAGTGGATAATCTGAACAGTTATCCTGGTCAATATTTACAAAATATGTCACTGTTCTCAAGTATGTAGAGTTGCTTTTCTTCTCTAGCACTGGACCTGAGGAAAACAGCAGCTTTCTTTTATGTGCTTAAATAGTACTGGAACAAAATTATCTCTCTGAGATGAACATACCATAATTATGTCCTCTTATAATTTATTCATTACTTTATGGATTGAAAGCCTTCCAAGGAATGGCACATGTCTGCATAAATTCCTGAATACAGCATTTAGCAATTGTGTCTGTACCGTATCTGGTAGATTTGGAAAGATACATACAGTTACTCCTTAGACAATACACAGGTGATATAAATGTTGAAGTACTGCCTGCCACTGACTGGGGAGTTCTGTAAGGGTGACAGAGAAGCTGATCCTATACATAGTCACCATGACTTTTGTCAGGGTGGGCGGTTTTTACTGTGTAATTAGTATCAGCAATAGACAAGTAGAAACTAACTGACAATGCAACTAGTCAAGAACTAGGACCCCCATTATGCTAGATGCTACACAGATAGGCAATGCACATACCTAGATACGGAAACAAGGAAACTGAGTTAGGAGAGTTAGCATGACAGGCAATGATCTCAGCATCCCAGAGACCTGAATTTAATATTTTATATGAGCTGCTCATCACCAACAGCACACATTACACAGATTTTTTGTTTGTTTTGCATTTCTAGTAAACCTAAAGGAACCAAACAAACCCTTTTCTCATTGAAGTAATTGGCAATATTCCCAAGGATTTGACTGGGCCTAGACTTTATCCTTGGCTTGGAATTCCCAAGGAATTAGACAGCGAAAAATAGGAATATCTACTGATAAACATAAAAATGAGCTACTTTTATGCTAGGTTACACTTTTTTATGTTTTTACCCCACTAGTGCTCTTTGGAAAGGGATGAGTTTAGACCTGGTATTTGCTAGTCATCCTCCTCCTAGGAAATAATTTTTTTGTACAGAACTAGCAGGGCCTCTACCGTTTCCTTTGGGAGATTAATAGGACTCAACACTACACTTTCCCTCCTTTGTTTCAGCTTCAACTTATGGTTATTTGGTTTTCAACCTCTTTTCTTTTTTAATTTTTTCACCTGGCAAGCTAAAAACAGTTCTATCTGAAAGTGCTTACTGCATTTTGAGGGTTTACTAATGCATCTTAATAATATTTCATCATTTTGGCACATGCAGCTGCTGGCACACACAGCTATGCAAGGCCTTAAATGCCTATATACCAATGCTTGCCTATATACCAATGCAGTATGGGGAACAAACAGGAGGAACTCGCCCTCAGAATAGCCAGTTCAAACCCAGACATAATAGGGCTTACAGAAACGTGGTGGGATTCATCCCACGACTAAACAGTTAGCATTAGGGGATATAGGCTTTACAGGGGGGATAGAGAAAGAAGGAAGGGTGGAGGTGTGGTGCTCTATGTCAAGGAGCAATACACATCCTCTGCCAGCTGCCAGCAGAATGGGGTCAGAGGAGGGGCAAGCTGAAGTGCTCTGGGTCAAGATACAAGGGGGCCATGGAGAGAGGGATTTAACGGTGGGGGTCTACTACAGACCCCCCAACCAAGGGGAGCAGCTGGACCGAGAATTTTCGGGCCAGCTTGCAGAGGCACTTAAGGCAAGGGATGTAGTTGTCATGGATGGTTTAAATTACCCAGACATCTGCTGGGAGGAGCAGTCAGCCAAGTCAGACCATTCTAGGAGGTTCCTAGCCAAGGTACAGGACCTCCACTTAATTCAGGAGGTGCACAGTTCCACTAGAGGAAATGCCCTGTTGGACCTGGTCTTGGCCACAGACGACAACCTGGTAAAGGGCCTCCAGGTTCTTGACCACCTGGGTGATAGCGATCATCACTTGCTGGAATTCACCATCCAGCATGGGGTGTCAATGGCCTGCAGCAAGGCGGTAGCCCTAGACTTCAAGAGGGCCAACTTCAACAAGTTGAAGAGATTAGTGGGACAGGCACTGGGGTTCTTGAGGGCAGGGGAACTCGGTGCCCAAGATGAGTGGTCTTTCCTTAAGGAAATGATATTCAGGGCCCAAGGGGTGACCATCCCAACAAGAAACAAGGGGGACAAGAGTGCCCGAAAGCCCCTCCTGGCTCACCAAGGGTGTCTGGGAATGCCAGGGATGATGCTTACAGGCAACCAGCACGGTTTCATTAAGGGCAGGTCATGTCAGACCAACCTGATTGCCTTTTATGATCAGGTCACAAAAGCACTGGAAGCAGGTGTTGCCGTGGACATAGTGTTTCTGGACTTCAGCAAGGCCTTTGACACTGTCTCCCATCCCATCGTCATTAAAAAACTAGGCGACTGTGGCATTGATGCCTACACAGTCAGATGGATTGCAGATTGGCTGAAGGGTTGTATTCAGAGGGTGGTGGTGGACAGGTCATATTTGACCTCAGGGGAAGTGGGCAGCAGAGTCCCCCAGGGCTCGGTCCTTGGGCCTGCACTGTTCAATTTCTTTATCAGTGATTTGGACAATGGGGTGAAAAGCAACCTGTTTAAATTTGCTGATGATACCAAAATTTGGGGTGAGGTGAGCACACTAGTAGGGAGGGAAAGACTGCAGCAAGACCTGGATAGGTTACAGGGGTAGGCTAACAAAAGCAGGATGGGTTTCAATACTGACTAGTGCAGGGTGCTGCACTTGGGCAGTAGTAACTAGCAGCACACTTATAAGATGGGAAACTCTCTTCTTGAGAGCACAGAGGCAGAAAGGGATCTTGGAGTCGTTATTGACTCCAAGATGAACATGGGCCAAAAATGCGAGGTCACGGTTGGCAGGACTTTGTCGTGCATCCACAGGTGCATCTCAAGTAGGGCCAGGGAGGTGATCCTCCCCCTCTACGTGACACTGGTCAGGCCACAGCTGGAGTACTGTGTCCAGTTCTATGCGCCCCACTTCAGGAGGGATGTGGACAATATTGAGAGGGTCCAGAGGAGGGCCACCCACATGATCCGGGGACAACAGGCAGACCCTACAATAAGAGACTATGGGACCTGAACCTGTTCAGCCTTCACAAGCGAAGGCTGAGGGGGGACCTGGTGACTGTCTATAAACTCAATAGGGGGGGACCAGAAGGGTTTGGAAGAGACCTTGTTTCCCTTAGCGCCCCCTGGCATAACAAGGAATAATGTCCACATGTTGTTGGTGAGTAGGTTTAGATTAGACATCCATAGGAACTACTTCACAGTTAGGGCGGCTAGGATCTGGACCCAACTTCCAAGGGAAGTAGTGCTGGCTCCTACCCTGGGGGTCTTTAAGAAAAGGCTTGATGCCTACCTGGCTGGAGTCATCTAAGCCCAGTTTTTCTCCTGCCCAGGTCAGACTTGAAGATCTACAATGTCCCTTCCAACCCTAGTTCTATGATTCTATGATTTTGTCTGATGGCCCTTCCCACATTGCTTTTCCATCACTACCTTTGGACGTGGTCTTTGTCATCAACTCTTCAGGTTTGGCACTTTAAGGGAATTAGAGTATATTCACATTGTGGCACTGTGGGATCCTAGCTGTCACTTGACTAGCTCCTATTGTAAGGCTTTTCTTTGGTTCTGTTCTTTAAATTATTTTAGCAGGCCTTCTTCATAGGTTAACAATGAGTTTAGTGATGACATTGGGCGAAGAAGGGGCAGGGCTTTTAGTATTATTGTGTGCATCCACACCCGATGGCATATTGTTGTAGCAATGTGCTATGGCAATGCAACATCCATGGGCAAAGCCTCTGTTATAGTGTGTCACACAGGAAACAGCTATAGCACCCAAAAATTACCATGCACAATGTTCATGACACAGTACTGGTTGGTACTGTGCGGTGTATTAGCACTTCCAAAAGAAAGGGCATGCTTGAGGGGCATGAAACTAACAGACAACTGGGATGAATATCTTCCTATGCCCCTGCCCTCCCCACAGGGTGCCTCTCCATGGAGGTACCCCAAGGCTATCCCCCTGCTGCGGCGCTGCTGGGCCCCAAGCATGATCCTGCTGTGCATGCTCCAGGCAGTGTGTGATGAACTATCTGCACAAGCCAAGGGGTCCCCAACCCACTATGCCATACAGCTGCTGGACATTCTTGCCCCAGGAACACCTGCACTCCTGGTTTGGGACGCTGAGCTACGAGGGTGTGGGGGGGCAAGCCCAGGCTTCCCTGTAACCTCTGCTGCCACCTGGAGGGCTACCTGTGGCTGCAGTACACCATCCCTCCCTCCAGCTGCTGGGGAGGATATCTCCACCAGCATCAACATGTTCCTTGGCATGGGAGAGGTCTGTGCCTACCTAGCTGTGGAATAACATTTTGCACTCTCTCCCACCTCTCTGCATGCTGTGGAGGGGGGTAACCTGGGGCCAGGAGACCTAGGACAGGAAAGGTGGGGAGGGGGAGGGGCTGGAGGCAGGGACGAGGTAGGGTGGATACTCCCCCCTTTTCAGGGCTTACCATGCGGCTGGGGCTGGCAAGGCAGGCAACTTAGCACAGTCTTCCCTACTGGCAATGATGTGTGGCTGCACCCTGTGTCCTCAGTCTACAAAGCATGTTGTGTAGGTTCCTAGCTTGCCCCCCCTCCCCAGGAAGGAGCTGGCACTGCTGGTGACTGTAGGTGTCATGGCTGGCCATGCCTTATATCTGACCCTGGGACTGCACAGCTAGTGAGGCAGGCACTGGCCAGGGCTCTCTAAGCTGCTGGTGGAAACTGTAGCCAGGGAGCTGGGTGGGATGGGGTGCTACACATCTGAAGGTACCTCCTCAGGTGATGTGTCAATGGAGGTGCCATGCCGAGGTTGGGGTTTGGGCAGGCCACTTGTGCTGCTAAAGATAGCATGCTGTGGTCTGTGTCCTGGGGTGCAAGAATGTCCATCAGTTACCACATAAAGGACGTGGACTTAGGGATATGGCCAGACCAATGATTATGATCAGTCACAGTTTCATAGTTTCATAGTTTGTAGGGTAGGAAGGGACCTGAGCAGATAATTGAGTCCTACACCCTGCCATGGCAGAAAAGAGTACTGGAGACAAACGACCCCAGAAAGGTGTTCATCTAACCTCCTCTTAAAGACTGATGAGAAGGGAGTTCCCGAGCCTGTAGGTATGGTGCTGGTTCTTCCTCTCCAGGTGCAGCACCTTGCACTTGTCAGTGTTGAATCCCATCCTATTCTCATCCACCCACCCCTGTAACCTGTCTAGGTCTGATTGTAGCCTATTCCTCCCTTCTAGCATACCCACATCCCCTCACATCTTAGTCTCATCAGCAAATTTGAACACAATTTACTGCCTCATCCAAGTCACTGATGAAGATGTTGAACAGTGTGGGCCCGAGGACCGAGCCCTGTGGAACCCCACTGCCCACATCCCTCCAGGTCAAAAATGACCCATCCACTACCACTCTCTGGGTGCGACCCTCCAGCCAGTCGGTGACCCATTTGACTGTGTAGGTGTCAACACCACAGTCCCCCAGTTTCTTAATGAGAACAGGGTGAGAGACAGTGTCAAACACCTTTCGAAAGTCCAGGAAGACTATGTCCACTGCTACCCCTGCATCTAAGGATTTGGTGACTTGGTCGTAAAAGGCCACCAGGTTGGTCTGACAGGACATGCCGCTAATGAGCCCGTGTTGGTTGCCCCTAAGCATAGTCTCCCCTGCTGGCCCCTCGTGGACTTGTGCCAGAATAATTCTTTCAAAAAGCTTGCCCAGGATTGAGGTAAGACTAACTGGCCTATAGTTTCCTGGGTCCTCCTTCTTCCCCTTTTTGAAGATGGGAACCACATTGGCCCTCTTGCAGTCCTCTGGCACCACACCAGAGCACCACGAGTGCTTGTAAAGCTGTGCCAGGGGTCCTGCAATGACCTCAGCCAATTCCCTCAGTACTCTGGGGTGGAGATCATCTGGGCCAGCTGATTTGACTACATCCAGTCCCTTCAGAAGTTCCCTAACTGGTTCCTCACTAACCCTTGGCCTAGATGTGCCTCCCTTGGGGTCTGAGGGGGGCCCATAGGGGGGTGGCTATTCTGGTCCCTGCTTAGGAAAATGGAGGCAAAGAAATCATTAAATATGTTAGCTTTGTCATCTGGTGTGATGACCAAATTTCCTAGCATGTCCTGCAGGGGGCCCAAATTACCCGGAACCTTCTTTTTGCCCCCTATGTATTTAAAAAAGGACTTCTTGTTGTCCTTGAAGTCTGTCCTCCTGCAATGTAGGGCTGCTGCCTTGCTGTAGGGCTTTGCCACCTTGCGCTGGATGGTGAATGCCAGCAGGCGATGATTGCTGTCGCCCAGGTGGTCGAGCACTTGCAGCTCCCTCACCTGGTCATCACTGGTGGCCAGCACCAGGTCTAATGAAGCATCTCCCCTGGTTGGGCTGTGGACCTCCTGGGTTAGGTGGAGGTTTTGTATTCTGGCTAGGAAACTATGTTAGTGGTCAGAGCTGGCTGACTGTTCTTCCCAGCAGATGTCTGGAATGTTCAGGTTACCCATGATGACCACATCCTTTGACCTACCATGCCAACCCACCATGCTTGTGAAGCCTTGACCTTTATGTGGCACTGCTGTGCCAACTGGTTGTACCTGCACTCTCATATCCAGCCTGACAGGGCTTCATAAATATGGGTGTTGGATTGCCCACCCCACTCAAACTGGCACAGCACCTCTGTCTTGCCCCACAATGCCACAAGGTTGCCAGTCTCCTCCTGGCTCCAGTTGGGACCCCGGGTGGAGGGCATGTGTATGCAGATGCATGTGGTCACAGGCGTTATCAAGGAGAAGGATGCCATGCTGTGTCTCGCACCAACTCTCTGGGTCCTCATGCTGTCCCTATCTTGCCTGCCCTTGGCAGCTTCCTGCAGTGCTTGTCGCAGCAGCATGGCAAGGACGGACAGTTACACAGTGGAGGCAAATGCCCTGCAGCACCTGCAGGTCTAGGGGAGGCTGCTCGGGTGTGCTGCAGGCAGGTGGTGCTGGCTCTGGTGCTTAGAAGCTGCCTGAAGGAGTTATTGTGGGGCTTACAGGCCTGGCCAGAGGCTGCAGCAGCCTGCAGCACCCTTCAGCACCCTGCTGGCCTAGTGCCAAGCAGCAGTGCTGCAGTGTTGGCAGGCAGGCACAGGTAGCCTGTGGCCTGCCCAGGCAGACATGAATTTTTATAGCCTGCAGACAGGGACTGTCATAGAGGCAGCCCAGCCCTGAACCAGAAGAGGCTTGTAGCCTGCAGCCCTGGGGCTGGCCTCAGGCTGGCCCCCTAGCAGCTGGGCAGACCTGAAAGCTGCTCCAGGGTTGTGTCTACACGTGCTAATGTGCATGAACTTGCAAGTAGCAAATTTAAGCAGGATTAAGGGTTTTGACTGCATAGTAAGCATGCACATGTGTAGACACGTGCACTTACTGTGCAGTAAACTACACCATGCACAGTACCGTATCTTTTATAGATGTGTCCAGTATGTGTAGAAGGTGGGAGGACCTATGTTAAGATTAAGCAATGGCTTAACATTGTTTAACAAGATAATCATATAAAACAAAAAATTGCCAATATGCACAAAAGGACAGCAGTGTTTTTAGCCAATGCTGTGCTGTGTGTAAGATGCACACAGACCAGATATTCATGTATAGGCTATGCTTAGGCTGCAAACTTACCATGCCTTACAGCAGAATTCTCAAAGATATTACACTGCTACCACCCATAAGCAGTATAGCTGTATCTGTATGGTTCTGAGGGCAGGTTACCTAGCACTGCTGAATGACAATGACAATTAGTTCTCCTGCACACAGGCATAGCTATACTGCTTCTGCTTTGAGAATACTGCATGCAGAGCAGCACATTGTGTTTAAGGGTACCACTGTCAAGCATGCTACATTTGCAGTATAAACATGACCTTCTGGCTTGATTCTTCTCCCATTATAGTCAATGGCAAAGCTCCCTTTGATTCTAGTAGAGCAGGATCAAACTTGGCTGCTGTAATCAAAAACTTGTGTATCACAGACACCACAGAGCTCTTTCTCAGTCATGGTCAACTCCAATCTGCTTTGTAACTGCTGCTCTTCAAATCTGAGCTTGGTGCTGCATGAATTCTAATTGTGTTAAGGGTTTCAGTGACGTTTTACTGCTTCTCCTTGAAATTAATGTCTTTCTAATCATGCAAATTTACAGATTAAAGAGGCATTTGATGAAGTATAATAGGCCAAATTCTCTACTGACTTTAATGTTATATTCCTACCTTAGTGCAGATATCGTCTGATGTCCTTTCTTATGTCAAATGACTTGTTCTGTGAGTTGCAAACTCATATTTGTTTTCAGTTAACTTGACTTGTATATCCCTCAGGAGCAGAACTGAAGTCATGGAAGCTGATGCAGTGAATTTAGTGGTTTATAAGCAGGAAATACTTAGATTTTGGGGCATATGTAGCCTTTCATGTACAAAGTTCTCATTTTAATATACCTCAGGCTACTGGCTTTACTGATTTACAGTTAATTAGGATTCTGATTTGGGTTGAAAATTTCAATACCTATATACTTTTATACATTCATTTCAGATCATGCCGGCTGAAGCAAATAACTGTGACTGTAGTCAATAAATGAATGTATACCACTGAGACCAGCTTCAGCTCTCTCTCTCCCACCCTCCTCTGTCAACCTGTAAGAAAATCCTGCTGTGTTCCCAGTTCATGGAAATATCATTCTGACATCACTTTGTGATAGCTGGAAGATTTCCTTGCCTATCATTTAACAAAATCCCAATACCATTTCCTTACTTTTAACAAAGTCTCAAAATCCCCTACGTATCTCATATTTGCTCTGCCTGTATTTCATGCTAAAATTGGAGTCTTTAGATAACAGAATCCTAATCTCCACGTGTGGCTTCTGTTAGCAGCAATGAGCATTACACAAGTATATGAAAAGGAAAATAAGGTATCCTTTAAAATAAATATGCTAATGGAATTAACAAACAGTAAAAAGCAGAAATTTGGTTCTGGATGGTTGAGTATTCTCCCAGACGAATTTATAACAGCACGATTCTATCTTTTCCATGTTTCTCAACTATATATATAGATATCTATATATAGATATGGTTTTTAATTTTCCTTATTTTGTGTTGTCTTCTAAAAAACTTTTGTATAATATCTCTTTCCCTTTCACTTTAGCACTTTTTATTTTGCTAAACATTACTTACTTTTTTCTGTATTATCAAAAAGAGATAACACAGGCAAAGTCTCCAGTGCAAAGGATGAAATTCTCTTGAATTTAATGGAGCTATACATATTTAACCAGCAGAGAATTAAAATTAACACAGCATAAATTTCTTTTAACATTAGGAAAAAACATCTTTACTCACTACTGATAATGGTAAACCTATGATAATGTAAATATAATTCTCTGAACTGGGGTGGGCTCTGTGCCTTTTTACAAACAAAATGTCTTTTGGAGAGGAGGGAACTGGGGCAGGGTCTACCATTAAATTAAGTGAATGTTGATATTTAAATATTTAATTTAAATTTTAAAAGTTGTGATTAAAAATGTATATAGGTATTTATGGTACTGGACATCATGCTGTCATTTTCAGCTTTTCAAAGTGACTATAAAACTCAACTGCCCTGACTTAGGAACTGTTTATACCTACTTTGCTAAGCTGTTGCACACTGGCTAAGGTGACTAGGGATAAATCCAGTTCAAGGTACAGGAACTTTAGAATCAGGCTTCAAACTGCCTTTCGTGAGTCCTTCCCAACTCATAATAGTTTGGCCTGCTCATAAGGATTATTAGTCATTTGTATTATGATAGTATACAAAATCTTTAGCTAAGGTTAGGCTTACTTTGTGCTGCACCCTGAACAAATGCATAGAAAGATACCATCCCTTCTCTAGAACAGTCCCAGTCCAGATTTTATGTGCTTAAGCATGTAAATTACCCCAGTGATTTAAATCAGGTTACTCAGATAATTAAATTAGGTTTGGGGATTTTTTTTTTTTTGCAGGATAATGGCCTAAAGAGGCAATTCTAGGGTTACCATACGTCTGGGTTTTCCTGGACATATCCTTTTCCTGGATCCTCTAATCTCCATCTGGGAGGTTTTCTGAAATTTGAACAAATATCTGGGATTTTGCTCTGCTCCACTGGTGGGAGCAGGGGGAGGGCGATTAGAAGCAGGGGTACCATGTGCAAGTATGCACGCACACATACATGACCAGCATGCAGCCAGGCAGCGTGATGGGAGCAGCCTCAGCAGTTGGATGGAGGTAAGTTTATGGGGTAGGGGTTGGAGGACTAGGGCTCGGAGACTGTCCAGTAAGTGCGTGTGTGCGTGTGTGTGTGTGTGTGTGTGTGTGTGTGAGGGAGGGTGGTAGAGGTGTGTGGAGGGGATGGGTGTGTGAGGCAGGGCAGGTGCCTGGCAACACTGGGGGAAGCTGTCTGGGTGTCAGGGCTATGGCAGAGCAGGGGGGCAAAGGGAATGCCTGCCCCTCCAGCAGGGAAGGGGGTGGGGGGATCTTTCAGGGAGAGTGGGGAGCTCCATGGCTAGGCCAGCAGCGCAGGGGCCAGTGACTGTGCTCACAGGGGCAAAGTGGGCAGGAGACACTGCCTGGGGGGGGAGGAGAGGGAAATGAGCAGGCTGCTTGGTGTGGCACTGGAGCTTCAGCCCAGGGTAAGGGGTGCCACAGGTCCCCCTCCTTTTCCCTTCAGCTGGGGCTGGACTCACTCCGCTGCTGTCTGAATGAATTGGAGCTGCCACACTCCAGCCCAGTCCAGATAGGTGCAGATGGGGGCCCCCCTCCAGCAGGGCTGGGGGGGGGAACAGGGGGCTGTGAGTCAGGAGTAAGGGGCACCAGCATGATGTGGGGTGGGGGGGTTGTGGCTTGGGAGTGCGAGCACAGGGAGGCAGAGGTCTTGTCGGTCAGGAGTGTGGGACAATGGCAGTACCAAGGGGCTGTGGATTGGGAGTGAGGGACACTAGCATGGCCTGGGGGGTGGGGAACTATGGGTCAGGTGTGTGGGGAACCAGCAGGGACAAAAGTCTGTGGGTTGGGAGTGAGGGGCAGCAACCTGGATGGGGGATTATAAATTGAGAGTGAGGGGCACTGATAGGGCCAGGGGCCTGTCAGCTGCGGAGTAAGATGTCCTCCCAGCAGGTGTCCTCCTTTTTGGAACTGGAAATATGGTAAGTCAGATAAAGGGTGTGAAAAGAAATATAGGCACAGAGAAATTAGTGACTTGCTCACTTATTATGTCTGGTCAGTGGCAGAGCTAGGAATAGACCTAGTTCTGTTCAATGACCCACACTGTAAATTTACATTTGGGCTGCTATTTTGGGCTTAGAATGCTCTATATTATCTGTTTAAAATCAGAAACTTGTTATGAGTTGGTATTTGTTTATTGACCATTTATCTAGCTTATGTATTTATGTACTTCTAAAAGCAACTTCTAAAACAGTAGTCAGACACAAAGGACAATATTTAGACCTAGCGTACTTGCTAATATGATCAATCTACAGTATCTTTGAGGGGTAGTTTGATATCTTATATAACCTAAAGTCTCTTAGCACTTGCTGCATCCTCTACCTTTGGAAACTTATAGGATTTTCTCAGTAATAAAAGTAAGTTGTATCATGATACGGTCTCTTGCTAACTCTCAGTTCATGTAATATATGGGACACTGAGAGACAGTGGGTGCATATATAAGTGTGCATTTACTACACAGTAACCAAAATTATTGAGCACTACAGGCACACATCTACATGTGCATACCGATACTACACATTAAATATGGTGACTTATGCCGACAGCATCGTGCAGGTATCAAATTTATGCCAATTGCATCATGCAGGTATCAGATTTATGCCCAATTAATTACTGCACAGAAATGCATGCACAGATGCTTTACTGCACAGTAACACTGTGTATGTGGACTGATTTGGGACTAAAGTTGTCCCAAATCAATCCACATACAGTGTTAATGTGCCTTAATGCCTGCATGTGTAGATGCCGGCCTATTCCTGCTTATTGCACAGCAACTTACTGTGCAGTAAATTTAGGATGATGTAAATGCATGTGCAGACACACCCAGTATCATTTATAGCTTTATGTATAACAGATATTTGAATAACTGAATTTCCCTACAAAATATATATTACCAAACTTCTTCAATCAGTTTCTTACTACTTTACTGTAAATACCATAATAGTTTCTTGACACATATGGTCCTGATCCTTACCATAATCCTTGTTGATAGTCATGGAACCAATTTCTCTACACCTTTGAATTACAGTGTAAACATACCTGGAAAGCAGAAAATGCGTCAGCAGCCATGATTTTCAAAGATTTTTAGACCCCTCATTTCCATTGAAATTAATATCTTTGAGGAGCTAAGCTCCAGTGTCACTTATAAAAAGCAGTTATGGTCTGCATACAGATAAAACACTATGCCAATTTAGTATAATTGTCCATCAGACCACATGATTGTATGAAAAAACTAGCTAAATAGGCATCAGATAGTCACTTACACTTGTGTACAATGACCTACTTTGCATTCAGGAATGTAGGACCTAAGAAGACTCTTCTGTCCAGGCCCTGGATATTGCAGGCAATCATGCCTTATAATGCCTTTAATAAATTTGTCAAGGTCAACCTTACAACCAATTAGTTTTCTTGCCTCTATTACGCCAACTGGAAAACTGTTCCAGCACCTCACTCCGGTGGTGCTTAGAAACCTTTTATTTTCCAGTGTAAATTTATTCATGACCAGTTTGAACCCATTTGTTGTTGCAAGCCTGGTAATTGTATACATTTGTATACAATACCCTGCACAATGTACACTTGTCCTTGGCCATCTCCTTTAAAAACATGATCTTTAACTTTAAATTGAAACTAACAGCAATCTACTAAATTACATTCTAATTTAAACCCTGTGGAACATTAGTGACATAGCATGGGACTGCAAGTCAGTACACAATTCTGGTTCAGTGACTGACCATGGCATTTTAATTCTCTGGGTCACAATGGCTTTATGAAACACACTGTGTGGACTTTAAGCTATCTGGTTTTTGTCTGAAAAGATTTCAAGCTGTCCCCACTGGCAGACTTTAAAAGGTCAACAGCACTACTAATATTGTCTCACACATCAAGCAAGTGCTTATAATCCCTTTTGGTACCATCAATACCAGTAATTTAAGTAACTGTACTATTTCTTTTACTGCAGATGCAATACCAGTTCCTAGTCATGATGGTAACAGAAACACTCTGATGCTTTTTAAATACAAGTTTATTATTGTGGTTCTGTAAAAAATGTTTCTTTATACTACAGATAATAGTAACAATGAATATTCCTACCTTTTTTGGTTACATGTTGGCTTTATAGTAAATGTGTCATATATTTATTAGATTTGAGAAAGCTCCTCACCCCATTTATTTTCTAGGTGCACTATAAGTAAAAGAGAGAGGATTAATGGCATTTTAACCTGTTGTACTTAGGGACAAATGAACTGACTGGAACAACAAATTTCACCAAAAAATCTGGTTTTATTAAATAGTCATCAATATTATAACAAGCGTTTTATCAAAAATTGAATTATAATTTATGTCAGTTGGATTCTAAAGATCTTTGAAGATCTACCCATTTGAATCCATTTGTAAGTAAGAGTAGCAGAATGAGGTCTCTTTTGAAATTGTACATTTTATTCTTCCACAATTTCATCAGGATACAGGGAACAAGATAAATGTGTCTGAGTATAATATTTAGAAAAGGGTTTTTAGTGTTCAGAATGTGCAATACATATGGGAAAGAAATGCCTTTAAGGAATGTGGCCTGACTTTTCCCCACTGGAAAAGAGAGTCATAGCTTGGACCATAAATGCTCAGTTTATGCTAAGAGCAGAAGGCCTGAAAATATTTACGATTTGAGTGCAAGACCTAAGGAACTATTTACCATGCATTTGATGATAATGCAGCCCATTCACATTCCACAGCAGCATCAGGAATGAGAGAGAACGCTACTGGTAAAAGGTGACAGATTTCTGAAAAAAAAAGATAAAAGGGAATCCAGTGAATTGTAATTGTTCAGGAACTGGACTTTATCATACTGTTCCCCATAATTGCAAGCAAATACCAGTGAAATTTTCTGCTGCTTGTAACAGAAATAAATTGCAAAATTATTTTTAAAAAAGTGCATTTGACTTCTTTTATCAGCATTAACTTGTGCTTCACTAACTGATCATGGATTTATTTTGAGTAAAATTGACTGAGATACTTTTGTTAAAAGTCCTTTACAAACTAAATTATTGATAAAAAAGCAACATTTTCAAGGAGACTTCAAACTACCATCATTTGTATTCACACCATTTATCTGTGCAGTTTCAGACCATTGTCATGTCCATACAGAGCTATCAGTACTTGGAAAATGTAGAGAAGGGTGTTTCCTGAAGGAAGAGGCAATAATTTGAAAGTGGGAGCCACAGCACTGCAAGCAATTGAGCTCTATCAGTCAGAAGCAAGGTCAGAATTTAATGGTCACAAGGTGCATCTACATGACATGCATTATTACATAGTAGACTAAATTACTGCCAGGCAGCACTAATTTACTGCACAGTAAATTAGTCTACTGAGTGGTTAGTTTACAACCTGTAAATACAGGTAGTAAAGTAACTTTGTATTAGGTACTGTGCAGTAGTGCATGTGTAGATGCTGACCAGAAGCAAATCTGCTCTTCGTCAGCTGCACCACCATGATGCCAGCCTCCTGCTTGGACCAGTGCCACAGGGCTGGGAGTTTCTCCAGCCCTGTGGCAAGCACAGCTCTTTACTTGCCCCAGCTTGGCCTTTAAACCCCTGTCCTGATCCCAGGCCCTGTGTCATCTGCTGCCTGCCTCTGGACATTGGGTCAAGTGGCCCTGTGCTAGATGTAGTAGGCCCACAAAACCCAGCTCTGGCTCCTGGGCCTTGGCCCACCTCCTGGCTGCTTCCTATACACCATGCCCCTGTGCTGTGGGCACATACCAACCAGCAGCACCCAGAGTCTCTGGTGGAGCCCCCAAGGGCCATCAAAGAATACACGATGACATCAATGCTGATGCCACAGACAGTGTCCCAGCTGGGCAGAGAGGGAGACTGCCAACCTGGTTATCCTGTGTGGCAATGCTGAGGAAGAGAGCCAGTTTGCCCAGGCTGGGTCCTTCAATGCCCACGTGTATAAGACCCTGGTGGGCTGCATACAGAATCACAGCCATCAGCAGTCTGTGCAGCAGTGCCATATGAAGGTCAAGGTTCTGTGGACCCAGTAGGTCCATGCGACAGACCATAACCACTGGTCTGGAAATGCTTGCAGGACCATGTCCTTTATGCAACAGCTGGACTGCATCCTGACTCCCAGGAACCCTGGATGCAGCTGCATAGTATCACACAGGCAACCTGCCAGAGCCTCCACTGTTCAGCAGTGATGGCCAATGTGTGGGGGAGGGCCCCTTGGGGCACCAGAGGCAAGTCCTGGCATGTTCCCTGCCCCCAGTGTCATCTAGCAGCTTCAGGAGCCCTGGCCAATGACTGCCATGTCAACTCCTGGTGTGGCCCCACTGAGGAAAACAGGGATGGCACCAATTGTGACCAGCTTTTCCCTGGAGAGTGCAACTGCCTGCGCAGCCAGGTGTCATGCCTGTGCACCCCAGGATACCACTGGTGGCTGCATCTCATCACCCCCTGCAGGAACAGACTTGGGCCACTGGGACCACCCGCCATGCCCATCTAGTAAGCCCTTCACAGGGAGGAGGACCGTGAGCACCTGTGCCCATGCCCACTCTCCCGCTCTCCCCTGGGCTGCACACCTGGAGCCAGAAAGAGATCCATCCACCTACCCTCCTTGCTGCTGCCCCACCCTTCCCACCCTGCCTGGCCAAGATCCCCACTGTGTGCTGGAGTTCCTACCCACAACACACAGGGAGACAGGAGGCAATGTCAAACTTTACTGAGCAGCCAGTGTCCTCCCAGCTAGGCAGCCAGGGGCCTGTCACATGCAAAGAAACTTGTTGATGGCAGTGGTGATCTCCTTCTTGGCTGTAGGGGCCAGGGGCTCATAGTATAGTTCTTCTGGGGTACTCCTTCAGGTGGCAGTGCACATTGTGGGGAAGCATGGGCTTGCCTGGGGTATCATCAAAGCTCAGGGACCCATATCGCATTCTCAGATGTGCTCAGGGCACTTTGGCAATCAGCAGCAGGAGGGCATAGTGGGTCAGGTACCCCTTGGCATGCTCAAGCAGTTTGTCACAGCATGCCTGGGGGAATTCTCAGCAGAAGCACATTCAGAGTACAGGCCATGGACAGCAGAGGGCCCTAGGATGCCTCTCTGAAGAGGCCCCCTGTGGGGAGGGCAGGGTCATCACCAGCTCCATGCCCCAGTTTGGTAGGAGCCTTTCACCCCGACCCCAGCCAGCACAGGTCTGGTGCCATGGGAGTAAATGGCTGGCCTGCAAGAGAAGGTAGGGGAGTGGGTCTTAACCAGTTGTGGCAGCAGCTGCCAGGAGCCAGCTGGGTAGAGGATTGGGAAGGCAGGCTACCTGTGGCAAGTGCCAAGCAGGCTGTCTGCCCACATGGAGAGAGCGGGGATGGAGGGCTCAGCTGGAAGCAGCCTGTGGCAGGGCCCACCTGGCCAACTTACCATGATCCCTGGACAACTGTATGTGCATGACCTCCAATCTGAGGCCAGGGCAGCACATGGCCCAGTGCATGTTATTTCTGAAATGTTGCAAGCTCTCACAAAGAGCCTCTCTCTTCTGGCTGTGCAGGTCCAGCAGCTGCACATGGGGGAGAGGCACCAGCTGCCCCCAGGAATACGCTATGGTCCAAGCTATGACCCTTGGCTGGTGCCCTCCACATTTGTCACCTCCACCAGTGGCAGATGCAAAATCATACCCTCCTGCTGGACTGACTGGTTGCCATGGCAGAGGAACACGTGGTGAACTTATATAATTGGCAATTATAGATCAGTCAGTCTTACTTGGGAAGATCTTTGAGAAAATTATCAAGGAGCACATCTGTAAGGGCCCAGCAGGGGAGGTAATGGTTAGGGGCAACCGACATGGGATCATTGAGGGCAGGTCCTGCCTGACTAACCTGGCTTCCTGTTCTGATCAGGTCACAAAGTCCCTGGATGAGTGTGTCGGGGTGGATGTTGTTTTCCTGGACTTTAAGAAGGCCTTTGACATGGTTTACCACCACATTCTCTTAAAAAAACTTGGTGACTGGGGCATTGATGCCTACACAGTCAGATGGGTGGCAAATTGGCTACATGGTTGCACCCAGAGAGTGGTGATGGACTGGTCATTTTCGACCTGGAGAGATGTGGGCAGTGGAGTTCCCCAGGGCTCCATCCTAGGGCCTGTATTGTTCAATATCTTTATCAGTGATCTGGATTTGGAATGCATGCTGTCCAAATTTGCTGATGACACCAAATTGTGGGGTAAGGTGAGCATGCTGGGGGGGTGGGGGGACAGAATCCATCTAGATCTAGGCAAATTACAGAAGTGGGTGGATGAGAATAGGATGGAATTCAACACAGACAAGTGCAGACAAGTGCTGCAACTAGGGAGAAGGAACCAGCAACACACCTATGGGCTGGTGAACACCCTTCTTGTCAACACGGTGCCAGAAAGGGATCTTGGAATCATTGTTGACTTCAGGATGAACATGAGCTGCCCATGCAAGGAAGCGGTCAGTAAGGCTAACCGCACCTTGTCGTGCATCTACAGATGCATCACAAGCAGGTCCAGGGAAGTGATCCTTCCCCTCTATGCAGCATTGGTCAGGCTGCAGTTGGAGTACTGCATCCAGTTCTGGGTGCTGCACTTCAAGAGGGATGTGGCTAGCATTGAGAGGGTCCAGAGGAGGGCCACTCACATGGTCCAGGAGCAGCGGAGCAGGCCCTATGAAGAGAGGCTAAAGGGCCTGAACCTATTCAGCTTCCACAAGAGAAGGCTGAGAGGGAACCTGGTGGCAGCTTACAAACTCACCAGAGGGGACCAGTGAGAATTGGGGGAGGCTCTGTTCCCCTGGGCACCACCATGGGTTACAAGGAATAATAGCCATAAATTGTTAGAGAGAACGTTCAGGCTGGACATCAGGAGACATTACTTTACAGTTAGGGCTGCCAGCCTCTGGAATGGGTTCCCAAGTGAGGTGGTGCTCTCTCCTACCTTGGGGGTCTTCAAGAGGAGGCTGGATAGACATTTGGCTGGGGTAATATGACCCCGGCATCCATTCCTGCCCGGGGCAGCGGGTCAGACCTGATGATCTGTTTAGGTCCCTTCTGACCCTAAGCACTATGATGCTATGATACTAAGACTCAAGGGCCTGGTGCACCCAGTACATTTGCACATGAGTGGGAGAGGGAACAGGAGGACTGCACATTCTGGGACAGGCCCCTTATCCTTGAGGAGAGACACACTGCTCTCCTCAAGAAGATGCTGTAGGTGCAGGAGTGGCAGGCTGTCATGGTGGCCAAAGTAGTGAAGGCCATGGAGGAAGACTGCCAGGTGCTGGACACCATCCTGGTCCTGACAGTCACCTTCATGCCACCTGCTGCCCAGCTCCCAGGCCTGGCTCTGCCTGCCCCCTGGAAACCACCCCGCAACACCCCAGTGGGCTTGGGCTGAGGTGCAACACTACCTATAGCAGCCAGGGTCCCCTGCCTCTGCTCCTGTGCTGGGTCCCCTGGCAACTGGGTCCCCCAGCAACTGGGCCCCTGCCTGTGCTGCCCTCCATCGCTCACCCAAGTGCCAAGCAGCCCCTGAGTAGGAGATTCCCTCAGCAGGGTCAGAACCATGCTCAGGCCCTGCTGGACTTGGCCTCATGATGAGGGGCAGCGGGAGCTGGCAGTGCAGCCAGAACAGCATATGCCCTCACCCTCAGGTAAGCCCCCAGCCTGCCGGCTACACTACAGTGTCTGCACCCACCGTAGTGTAGCCAGAGGTCAGGGTGCTGGGTGCCTGTCCCTGGAATCCTCCCCATGGGTGCCTCCACCCCACTGTCTCACCCCCTTCCCCCCCAGAGGGGCACACAATACAATGTATATAATTTGCATGGGGAAGAGAGTGCTTTATTGGTGGTGGGTGGCAGGGTTGGCGGTGGGGTCTCTTGTTGGGAAGAGAGGATGGTAGGAAGTCCGGTTGAGGAGAGAAATACAGACTGTTGCTGGGAACTATCCACAGTGAGTGTGGTGTTGGGGGTGCGCTGTGGGCCAGGGGTCCATAGCTGGGCAGCCAGACAAGTGCTCTACAATGCACTTTCAGGTATGAGGCTTGCCCAGGGTCTTGGTGGTGAGGGGGTCCCATCACTGCCACTGCCACTGCAGCTGGCACTCGTATTGCCAGGTGTCTTCTGAGCACTGTGCCTCCTATGCCCATACCTCACAGAAGAGCTCCCCCCAGGCCTTACAGATGTTATGCAGCAAACAGAGCTGTGATTATGACCTGGAGGATGCTGGCCTCGGTGACCTCAAGGCTGGCAGTGAGGGTGCACCAGCATCCATTCAGGCAGCTGAAAGCGCACTCTACCAGTATGCTACTTGGGCCCAGACACTTGTTGAAATGGTCCTGGCATGGGTTGAGCTGGCTGGTCTAGGGCCACATGAACTATGGCAGCAGTGGGTAGACAGGGTCCCTGATGAGGAGGGGTGGGACAGTCACATTGTCCAGCTGCAGGTCTGGCACAAAGTGCCCACATTCTAGGGCTGGCAGGGTGGAGTTCCAGAAGACCTGGCATCTTGGGTGCTGCCAGCCCAGCCAGTGCTGAGCTTTGTGAAGGCTGCCTGGTAGCCCACCACACCTTGAAGCATAGCCAAGTGGAAGACCTGCCTCTGTAGTATGGGGCAGTCTACTCAGGGTGGGCATGTGCCAGGGATATGGGTCCCATTCAGGGCCCTGATACACTGCTGAAAGCCCAGAGCTCAGAATCCTGCCACCACCTCCACGGGGTCATTGATTCAGAGCACAGTGTGGCCCAGCATGGTGGTAGGTGCCCCTCTAGATGCAGGCAGAGCTAGTCAAGTAGCTCCTGGAATGTGGCCCAGGTCATCCAGAAGGAGTCCACCTCATTATCCTAGATGTGCTGGATGACACGGAACCACCAGTCCTGGCTATCCGGGTGGGCCCACAAGCAACAGGGCTGGAGCCCCAGGAACTCATGGACAGCACCTGTGGCAGTATCCATGTGGGCTTCATCAGCATCCCTGCCAGGGTCCAGAAGGCAGCCCAGGGGTGAACAGGTGACAGCTGGGGGAGCAGCAGGCCACAGGTGGGGCTGTGAGCCTGGCTACACAGCTGCATAGCACAGAGGGGCGGACAGGGTTTAGGCTGACCTAGGCCAGGCAGCGATCACTGCTGCTGTGAAGCATGGCAAGCATGGTGGCAAACAGAAGCCTGCAGCACTGGTCATTACTGCTGGGGTCTGGTGTGGAGCACCCATTACATTTTGGCCACAGACTATGAAGACAATGTCACAGAGGGCTGTGCCAGCAGGCTGAAGACTGCTCCAGGCCAGAAAAGCATGTGGCCAGGGAACACTGTGAGGGGCTGCCATTTAAAGAGGGTGCCTGGCACCTAGGCAGCTATGGCTGGAGGCCCCAGCTCCCTCTGGATGCTGCAAGGGTACAGAGGAGGGCAGCAGGAGGCCTGGATCAGCCTACTCCCATAAGAACCAAATCCACTCCTAAGAGGCTGCACACGTAGACACCTTACCAGGGCTGGCTTCTATGCAGTATTTTACTGTGCAATAAGTCTAATGTACATTAATACCATGTGTAGACACACCCTCAGACATGAAGATTTTTGTATTCAAGATGAAGTCTTTCAGACATTTTATGAGGTGTATGAATCATAGAATCATAGACTCAATGAGTGGGAAGTGACCTAGACAGATCATCTAGTCCGACCGCCTGCCATGGGCAGGAAGGAGCACTGGAGGTGGGAGGGGTCATAAGACCCCAGCCAGGTGCCTATCCAGTCTCCTCTTGAAGATTTCCAGGGAAGGTGAGAGCACTGCCTCTCTGGGAAGCCTATTCCGGGCTCTGGCCACCCTTACAGTGAAGTAGTTCTTCCTAATATCTAACCTAAACCTATCCTCCCTCAGCTTGTGGCCATTGTTCCTGGTGACTCCAAGGGGGCCCTGGTGAACAGACTTTCCCCGAGTCCCTGCTGGTGGCCCCTGATAAGGTTGTAGGCAGCCACAAGATCCCCCCTCAGTCTCCTCTTGTGGAGACTGAAGAGATTCAGGTCCCTCAGCCTCTCCTCATAGGGCTGGCCACGGAGGCCCCCAACCATACGAGTGGCCTCCTCTGGACCCTCTCCAGGTTCCCCACGTCCTTCTTGAAGTGCGGCGCCCAGAACTGGACACAGTACTCCAGCTGCGGCCTGACCAGCGCTGCATAGAGGGGGAGCAAGACCTCTCTGGACCTGTTAGTGATGCCCCTGTTGATGCATGACAGGATGTGGTTGGCTCTGCCTATTGCTTCGTCGCATTGGTATGTTTTGAATACAACACACGAATCATCCTGAACTGACTTATTATGTAATACCTGATTCAAAGTCCATTAAGGTCAATGGAAAAACTCCATTGGGCTTTCATACATGCTTTTAAATGATAGAAAAATCTGCAAAAGCTCAAAATAGCTGCAAATTCATATTAACTCATTGTCATTTTATCACAGCATTATTTTATTAATAATGGTCTATCCCATGAAACAATTCATGTGAAGAAACAAAAGCCTTTTTTATGATGATCCTTTCTTTGTGAGTATAATTATCACTAACCAGGTATCTCTTTTATACTAATGCCTCTATGAAAGATGACTTTTCACACATTGGAAAGGACTTACTCAACTTCAAGTGCATTGAATAGATGATATATGTAGTCTTTGATTAAGGAATTGAGTTCTGTTCCTTTAACCTGACAACAACTTAAAAATTAGCTATTTCATACAATGGTCTCTTCATGTCTTCAACAGTAGCTACTTACTACTTCTGGGATAGAAAAGATTTAACCAGCAAATGGCTAGAGAAAGTTTTAAAGGCCCCAAATCTCCCCCTAAGTAGATACATACACATCATTGACTTTATTGAGATCTGTCCATGTTGAATCAAGAGTTGAATTTTGCCAACACAGAGAAAAGTTAATATCACAGTTTAGATATTAAACAGCACTAAAGCATAGTTCTCCTCTAACTCATATTTGCAAACACAGCACACTCTATCTAGACAAAATGGCTCAAAATGAAGCACAAAGATAGAAATTATTAGAGGGTCATTCTTAAATCCTGTAAGAGGAAAAAAGGAAAATATCTATGTTTTCTTCACAAAAATGGTTATAACTTGGACATTGCTTGTCATTCTGTCCTAAGAAGGATCTCATTCTCTTCTCTAGGCCAGAAAATTGCCTAATAAGTGTACTTTCTAAGACAAAAGGGAAGAGCCTTACCCTCTTGATTGATCAGCTTAATCTCCATTCACCTGGCAATCTTCTTTGGTGTCCAGTTCCCCCATGACTTATTACATTATAAGGATTTTCATTTTGTTTTACTTCCTGAATTCTAAAATGTGGATATTTTTACTACATACTTATTTTTATCAGTAAATGGTATACAAATGCGATGCAAAGTACACAGTGTAAAATTTACAAACAGGCCGTTATCTGATTTGTTATTAAGTCTGATTTTTTTCACTCAATGTATGAGCCCCTTTAATTAAAGAATTGCTTATAGCAGAATACTGAGAGTAAAGAAATTGGCTTCTATTTTTATCTGTGATATAATCTGACTTTAAGGCCCCCTGGCACATGTTATCCTTAAGATGTGATTGACCTGTTAATCACGTCTTAAGTTGTCACTGGCTATACATTAATGCAAATAATGGTGTGATAAAATAAGTAATAAATCACAAAGTTATCACACAAAATATGTTGCTATCATGCCATTAATTGAATCCGTGGCCAGGTAGAGGCTTCTAGCCATGGGACATATGGTGCACCCCCATGGCTAAGAGCCCAGATCAGTTGATAGGGTTTCCACTTGCAGGAGAGCATGGTGCACCCCCATGGATGGGAGCCCCATCAATTGATGTCTACCAGCCTCAGGGCATGGGGTACGCCCCTGTGGATGGGAGCCCCATCAGCTGATGGGGCTCCCAGCCACAGGAGCTTGCTACTTGTCATCATGATCATGGGCCATCATGATCCTGGGCTCCCCTTGCACTGGCAATAAGGCATGATGGGATCTGATGCTCAATCCCACAATCGCACCTCCCTCAATGCATGTGACAGGGCAGGCAGCACAGTTGTGGGCATCATTTATCAGACCCCATCATGCTTTTACTTGCATGTCTGCAGGGGCCTAAGAATCTAAGCAGGTTTTAAAGGACACTGGGCTAAAAGAAGCCTCTTGGGCTACCAAGTTCCATCCCTACCTAACTCAGATAACTGTGTTTAATAATTCCTCTTTGTGCCTCAGTTTTCACATCTGTAAAGAAGGATAAAGAATCCTTATCCTTCTGTAAATATATTATAGTATATTATTGTTGTTATAACAAAGTGGCTGACAAAGAAAAAAAGTGACTATAACAATGTCCAAATATAACATCCTGGGGACAATAAATTGTCACATAGAGTATGATATAGCTGTGAAAAGAAAAGATGGCTCTCCATTCTACCAGTTTAATAACCCTACCCTATATATCACTGGGGAATGTGAAAGAGAAAAATATGAAAAAATCCATTACAAGTTCCAAACATTATCATCAGTATAAAAAAAGATACAACATAAGTCCTTATGACATAGAAATCACTTAATGATCTTCATAAAACAGAGCATTCTGTCCTTTCTTCCTTTCCTCCTCCTCCCCACCAATAGAACACAAATCCTGATTAAACAGAGCTAAAAACTTGCCTTCTGTGGCAGTAGAAGCCTTTTTTATTTTTGAAGTTAATCCAGATATGAACTGAAGTGATAAACGCATACATCCCTTTAACTATCAACACAAAGGCTCAGAATGGACAGTAATTTTGACATTTCTGGTTAGAAATCTTGCCCTCAAAAATATACTTTCATGCTCACACAGTGCATGATCTCTTGGCTGCCTGCACTCATGATCATGTGTTAGGACAACATTATGCCTGCTTACTAGGTAATGTAAATGCCTTGCTGAGGCACAGGTGCCAAAAATGGATTTAGATGGGTAGCAAGCATAAGCACCGTCTTTTCTGAAGATAGTACTTTATTGTTACAATGCCTAGCTGGGACCATAGATCTCTTAAATGTGATCACATCTTCTGAGTTGTGTCTAAATAGTTTGACTAGACAGAGGATATGCATGCAGACATGGTCAATGGAGTTGACAATATATCACAAAAAAATATGTTGCAAATAGCATCACAGTAATAGTTCTTGTGATGTTAGTGTACCTGAAATGATGCCCACAGGAAAGAGACGCTCAGGTGTCATTTTTTAATTCCCAGTGTGCAGGTAAACACTGGACCTAGGAGTTGTATATAGGTCAGGCCTAGCCCTTGAGAACAAAAAGAGTAATGGCGCACAAAGAGCTCTCACTTGGTGCAAAGGTAAAAGGGAATTGTATAGTACATATTTTTTCTGCAAAGAAACAGTATTGATTGAATGGGGAGAAGAGGAAAGCGTAATAGAAGTATGGAGTCAGATTCAAGCATCAACAAAGTTTTGTGGATAGAGCTAATGGCAACCAGCATCCTATCAGCGTTCTTCGGCAGTCTGGACTTGCCATTTCATAAATGATACCGGGAAGTATATGAATTTCCTATTTTAAAAAATTAGCTGCAGAGCTGTTGTCAGCAAGAAGGATTAAACCATCAGGGAGGCATCCTAAACCATAATTCTATTTTTATACTGAACCAAATGTTTCACCTATTTGGTTAACAAGTGGGGGGAGGAGAGGGTGGGAAAGGAGAGAGAGAGAGAGAGAGAGAGAGAAAGAGCACTTTCTAACTTGCCTTTCCTGCCTTCATCAAAACTCTTGGGCATTGCCTGTGTTTTGATTCAACTGTTCCCTTGGCATGGAAATGTACTTGAGCAAATAGGAAATATAATGAGAAACATGCTTCCTTGTGGTATTTCCAATTGGAAATAACACAGGGAAAAATGCTTTATCACTTTATTCCCAAATGGAAATACTCAAAGAAAACTTGTTCTTTGTCTCATTCCCTGCTTGCTTGAAAAGGTGGACACATGACAAAGGAGCCTTTTTAAGTGTGTATCACTGGAGTGGTAAGTGGCTTAGCCAGCCTAGCAGCTAGCTACAATGTGGAGGTGGTGCTCAGTTAATATGGGTGTATGTTACAAAATAATGCAGAGGCTTAGGTGGCAAAGTCCTTTGTTCGATACATGAGTTCTCATCTGGGTTAGGTCATACATTAAGTGAAATGAGCTCTATTGTCTCAGTGGATATTATTTTATATCAGAAAATCACTAGGATGCTAAGTTAGAACTGAAGAGTTTTGGCAGAGCTGTACAGAAAGGTTTCAAGAAGTCAGACTGACTAATACCGTATGTATTGTAGAGAATCAAGGTTGATTCTTTTCTCACAAGCTAGTTTTATTTTGTGTAACTCCATTAACTTGAAATTACTCTTGACTGGTTTGAGAGAGAAAGGAATCAGGCCCTCAGTATCCCATGAGAACTGAAGTTTCTCAAATAAAATAATTCAATATAAATGCTGATATAATACAGTGTGGCAAATCAAATCCAACACAATCATTTTTTAAATTAAATGAATGGAGATGGCTTGAGAGCCACTATATTTTTGGAGAGACTAGCTAGTTGTCAATGTAGTCCACTAAAAGTGTATTTTAATTTTGTTTTTTTGTTGTATAGACAGCACATATTTTTGGTTGTTTGTGTCTGAAGTCTGGGAGGAATGAACCTGTAGCAATATTGAAATAGTAAAATAGAGGTTTATATGATTTTCTCCATTAACCACAACTCCATATAAGAACAAAGATAAAAACAATCAGACCATATAATATGCCATGGTATCTGAAAACATTCAGTTGAACAGAACCATGGAGCTCACCATTGTTACAGTCATCCAAGGGTTTGTTCAGGCCTTCTCTATTTTGACCCTGAGTCTGCATGTGGTGCATTGTACAATGCAGAACTAATTGCATTCCCTTATCCTTGGCTATCCAGGCCTGGTTGAATTTAGAGCAGTAGCAAGCCCACTTGAACTCCTACCACTGTTACAGTAGAGCAGAAGATTACACACAGCAGTTTGGCTGAACCACACCCCTAATGTTCTAGTCCCTTCAACACATCTTTCTCCTTAGCCCAGGGGGTGGAAGGCAATTGATTTGTCTGGTGTAAAGATGGGAAAATGTAACTTTCCATTATTAACATATTTGGAATGCACCGGAATTTTCCAAAGTGATGAGATTTTGGGGTGCCTCTATTACCGGTTTCCAGTTTGAGATGCCTGAAAAGGGCCTAATATTCACAGGAAAGGTGCTCTGCAATTTCTGAAAAATATACCTCCTTAAGGTTTCTCAAGCAGGTCACATAAAAATGGAGGCACCTCAGATAGTTACCTGCATTGGAAAATAGAGCTCCCAATATCTCAAATTCATCAGTAAAATGACCAAAAATAATTCTCATCTAGATAGGATAAGTTTAAAAGTTAAAGCAATTAAGAAAAAAAAAATCGTATCATGACCACCTGGTGAGTCTTATCTTATACATTTGACTCATCGGAATCTTTGGTTTAGTAAAACATACGGCAACTTAGTAAGCAACAATGAGTTGGGAATTTCTCCTGCCTGGGTTATAAAATAGGTCAGATTCAGTATATAAAAATATTTCGTACATAATTATTATATGAAAAGCTTGACTTGAAAACTGCATATCTATTTCCTTTGTCTTCATTGTGCCAGCACAGATATGAAATCTATAAATATTCTGGTTTCCCACCTTGCATTCCTTCACAAAGGAAAACTGCTCTGTTAAATTGTCTTTTTGATCATTTCTAAATAGAATGTTGTAGCTGTTTTTATGTAAAATTTTATGGTCCAAATTTGCATCAGAACAGCTGGAGTGGGCACTGCATGTGGCACAGGGCTGATCAAACATGTTTGTCATGTGGGTCAGCTCCAGGGCCAGCATCAGGCTGGATTTTTGACACCCCTTTATATGCCTCGTGCATATAAAGCTAAGCATCCTAATGTCAAAAATAGCAAACTTGTATAAACCAAAATGTTCTTAGAGTGCAGCCATCTTACGTTATATCCTGTACTGTGAGTGTAAATGATCATTCAACTGGGCTCCTCAGACAGTCTCATCAGCACCCCCAGCAGGAAGCACAGCCCTACTGAAGGGATCTAGTAGAACAAACATGTTTTTAAGCTACTAATATTTATTAGATTTTGAGAAAGATTATTAGAAGAAGCTAAATAAATGTTAACTTTTTACAATGTAATATGTAATCATATACAAATACAGTACAATAAACTGGTTTTCCTCCACAAATTCATCATCTGAATGGAAATTACAGTGTTAGCACTTAGGAGAGGAGATAGTTATATCTGCATGCACAGAGAGGAAAGGTTCACATAATGGTTTGTAAGGCATATCAAATTTATTCTGTGAGGTAGATAAAGGTCTTTTAAAGGTCTTACTCCACCTGTGGAATGAATTTCTTATCATGTATAAATTCTGTGTGAAACACTTTTTTGGGGGATGTGGTTTGTTTTCTAAGAGAGGAGAGCGAAACTAAATATTTCCACCCCTGTGTAACAGAAAATCCTCCACTTTTAACAAAACCACACCTTGGATAGATAGTAATATTGGAAACATAAAAATGCTCACTGTACTAAAAGCTTTGTAAGACTAATGTCTATGAAAAGAGTATTCCAAAATAATGGCCATATTTAAGATAAAATAATTGTAATATTTTGAAGTAAACTTGAATTAAATAAGAAAAAGGCCATAAAACAATCAGGAGCTGCTTCATGCTTGATCACATACAGATTTCCACTGCAGAGGAATTAATTATTAAATAATATTTCATATAACATGCTTTCTATAAATAAAGCTGCATCCAATATTGGAACTTTGATATCATTATAATACTAACTCAGTCTCAAGTCAGTAAAGACTACTTATCATTGGGAGTCTTTTCATTAACTTCAGTGGATTTTGGATCAAGCCTGTAATGATTAATAAAACAATGCTAAATACTGATGTTACTGGGCGTGTCTACTCATGCAATTAATGTGCATGAATAAACTCTGGATTATTGCTCTGGAGTTTATTCATGCGCAGTATATTGAGCCTGGCTGGAGCAACCCCAGCTGGTAGCAGCCCAGGGCTGCTCTGATCAGGCTCAGTGTGCTGTGGAGAGCCTGGCTGGGGCAAGAGGGAGTTTCAGCACAGGTCTAACCCTCATACTCCAGCCAGCTAGGCAGCATCTACATGTGTGCTGCTGCACATGAAGAAAAGATACAAGTACTACAATGCTCCACTGTTTATTAGTTTAGTGCACCCTAATAGGGGTGCACATGTAGATGCAGAGACATTTACTGCAGAACTAGTTAAGCAGCTCTGTGCACTAAGTTGTTCACAGTGCCGTATTTGGATAGTTTGTACAATCCAAGTCTTGATTACCTATGGTCATTGTAGATTCAATTATACATCCAGTTTCACTTTCCTCAAGTGTAAAGGCACAGACACACAGTATATTTATACTTGTTTAACCAGCCTTTACACAGATTTAAACCAGGAACAGACATGATGTACAGCTGAAAACCAGAGTAACTTAACCAAAATCCTAGGTAAAAACGTCAAAAAAATTACCTTAAAAACTTCAAAAAGACATTTAAAACAATAGCAGTCATTAGTGAAAGGCTATTAAACCATCATAGATATCTTCTAAATGTTTCAAAGATATTCCACTACAGCTGAGGTTTATCTTTGATCTGTTTTCCCCAGGATGTTCCAGGGTATTATATGGCTGCCCTGGGGAAATAAAAACATCTTACTTTCATTCCTCCAGCATCCTAGGATACACATGTTCCAACCACTTTACCCCTTCCCTTCCACCAAATCTCTAATGGTCTCCCCATTCCCTGCCCCTACAACTTCCATGCTGAGAACAGCCCTCTCAGCATTTAATTGCAGAGAGATCATGTAACCTTGTTGCATGGTCTCACTTTCTGGGAGCTCCGTGCTCAGCATGGAGCCATGGGGTTTTTTTTTAAGGGGGATGGTGCAGTTGGGGGAAACTTACTTGCTTGCAGTATTGCCAACCCCACTGTGTCAAAAATCTGAGACAAGCTCTTAAAAACCAAGATATTTGGCATGTAAATCATGAGATACTGTTTTTGAAGTGTGGGGGGGTGTTATTTGTGAAGGTGTGGGGAGCTGTGAGTGAGTGTGGTGGGGTTGGAGCCTGGGGAGGGAGGGTTCCTTGCACACCCTGGCAGGATGCAGAGTACCGTGGCTCAGGAGTGAGGGGTAGCAGCAGGGCTGGTGGGGCTGTGGCTTGGGAGTGAGCTTGGTAAATGAAGTAATTCCTGCATATATAGTTTGCTGCATTTGTAAAATAAAGTGGGGTTGTTTGGGGGAAAAGACAACTTTTATTCCTGTCGTTATTGCAAATGAAATTGCGTCACATTAACGTAAATGTCAACTTATTCCAGTGAAAAATGACTTGCACTGGGGACTGTTGATTTAAGTAGGGGGCACTTATTTTATAACACCTTTTTCATCAGTCATCAAATGCTTGATTAGCCTCTGGAATCCACACTCAAGTCTCTTCCTCACTTACCAAAGTGAAGTTCATCTGACTCTGCAACTGTGGCTGGTAAGCAAAGTAGTAGTCTTTGACAGAGCTTATAGCTAAAGACATACCTGCAAGTTGTTAATTTAGGAATGCAGCTGGATTTGTCATTGACACTGAATTCTCAGCAGTAGTGCCACATGGCTACACAACTGGGCAATGATGTGGACTTGGTAGTCTACACCTACATCTCCTTCCAGCTGGCTACAACCACAGATTATATTTGTACAGGAAAATTCCAGTCTTGAGGAAATTATAGCTAGTATAGAACATAGCGACATAGCTGTTCACCTGCATGGGTTACTATGAATGAATCAGTCCATCTTCTATTCACTACACTGCTTATCCATAGAACATTTATGAAATTAAAATTTCAATACTTATTTTCTAGGACCTATTTTTTTTTTTGCTGAGAAGCTTAAAAAATCACCTAAAACTTCAGGGCCTTGTCTGCTTTCATATGCTTTGCTCATCAGGTGCAAAGGAATTGTCCAGAGGAAAAAAAACTCCCAGAAGGCCAGATCCAAATAATTCCTGTAGGTATTTAACTGGAGTCTGGAACATCACATGCAGCAAATCAGAATAATCCTGCTCCAAAAGTTATGGACCCTCTTATGCACAAGGGGTTAAATCCTATTTCACACACTAGTTGCCTAAGGAAGATGTGAGGAATTCACCCCAAAACCAAGGTGCCTTTGATATTCTCCCAAATTAGTTCTTCTATGCTGTTTGGACTCTATTTGTAGCTTGTGTGAAGCTGTGTTCAGTTTTGTCATTGTTATATCTGTATATATTATAGTACATATTATAGTATTTGATATAAATATATGTTTGCAATTTCGTGATGCAACTGGAAAATAATCAAGTAATGTATGTAGTACACGCCCTAGGGAGATCCAGTTGGTATGTATCTTGGCTAGGCATGTGCAGGTTAAAAGACAATAGTTGCTGTAGCTGCAAATGGCCAGGTGGCTTAGCCAGCTCTTCTCACACCCAAGAAGACCCCAGTAGCTAGCCCAGAGTGACAATGATGGCTGTTTGAGAAGCAATAGCTGTTCCACTTCAGAGAAGTTCATGTTTTTGCATTGCCTAAAGCTTCTTCCAATGACTAAAACAATGGCTAAATAAATTGGCCCAAAAGCCAGAAGTGATGCAAGGAAGCATACAACTTCAATCAAGTCCCAACTGGTGGGGAGGGAAAACTGATCTACCTAATATTCATTCTCCTTAGAAACAAAAGGCAGATTTGGAAAGTATAGACTTTTGTGCCTTAGAACAGAGTAAGTTCAGGAAATCCTTAGGGAAGAGGGATGTTTTCTGGCCACAGCTTCTGAGCTGGTACAAAGACTAGACGCTCCCAAACTTGGGGAATCCATCTAGGGTTCAGCTAGGGCAAGCTGAGGGAGTCCGAGACTAAGCAAAACACTAGTCAAGAAAAGCCATCTGCAGGGAAATCACTTGTTACAAGGAGTTACTCTGGAGCTGTTTCTAGTTAGAGAAGCAGGGTGAGAGCTTGTATTTTTAACCTTTCATCTTTCTCTCAACTGGCTCTTGAACTATAGTTGCTTTCCCATGTATGTTTTATCTTTTCTGTAATAAAACCTTTTTCCTTTTTTTTTTTTGCCTTTCTGATTGTCTGTGGCAAGTGTGATCACAAAGCAATTGATGCTTCAGGCATTTCTCTCCCTTGGAAAGGGGAGGGTTTGAATTTTTTTCTTTTTTTTTCTCAAACCCAGGATGATAACCCCAAAGAGTGGCAGAGCTTCCTCTACTGGAGTTGCAAAGGCCTAGTCTGGGGTGAGGGAAATTGAGATGGCTAGGGATGAGGAGCAAGATCTGATCTATCCCATAAGACACCCAGCAGAACAAAGGGGAGAAGGTTGGGCATCAGGGTCACCCCAACATTTAGCAGCACAGGGTTTGTCACAAAGGAGCTGTTTCCCTGTGCATACCTAGCAAAATGGCAGTTTTCTAGCTATGTGAGTGGCATTTGGGTCACTTGTGCACAGATTGCAGTTCTTTTACCCCTGCACTGTGAAGGTGTAGGCATGCATGGGCCAGGCATGTGCACTGGCCAGGAATATATGTAGCTACATAAGTGTGTACCCAAGTGTAAGTCCAAGAAAAAGCAAGGAAAAGGAGGACAGTCTCATTTTATTCCAAATAGCTGAGTGGTTAGGGCATTTTCCCAAGAACAAGGAGACCTAGCTTTTAGATCCCCCTCATCTAGAAAGAGTTTGAAGTTGTATCTCTGAGTGTCCAGTACAGTGCTGTAGCCGCCAGGCCACAGTTTAGACATTACCCAGCTCCCTCTCCCTTCAAAACTGGTACCCTAAGGAGCCAGGAGAGAGAGCTGTGAGGTCAGGAGGAAAGTACGATCTGGTGGGTATATGGCTTAATGAGATGCTTTGGATAGCAACAGGCCCTGGATGCTAGTCTGCACTCTTACCTCTAATGTAGGGTTACCGTACCTCTAATGTAGGGTCTTCCTGGGCATGTTCTCTTTTTGGACCCTCCAATCTCTGTCTGGGTGTGTTTTTTTATCTGAACCAGTGTCTGTAATTTTGCTCCACTCCACTGGCAGAAGCAGGGGAGGTCAATTGGCAGCAGGGGGCACCACGTGAATCTGTGAGCACAGACACACGTGGCCACATGCAGCCAGGTAGGGTGGTGGGAGCAGCCTTGGCAGCTGGATGCAGGTAGGTCTGTGGGTAGCAGGGGTTGGAGGCCAGGGCTTGGGGACTGTCTGAGGGGCTGTAGGTGTGTGCGTGTGTGTGCGGCACCGGTGTGTAGAGGGGATGGGTGTGTGATGGGAGTCTGGTGCCTGCCGTGGCTCGGGGAAGCAGTTTGGGCACTGGGGCTGTGACAAGGCAGGGAGTGGGGGGCAGGCACCTGCCCCTCCAGCAGGGGAAAGGGGTGGGGAACCATTTGAGGGCAGTGGGGAGCTCTGTGGCTGGGTTGGTGGCACTGAGGCCAGTGTCTGTGCTCACAGGGCCAGGCTGCTAGGTGACGCTACCCAGAGGGGGCAAGGCCAGGCGGCCTGGAATGGTGCAGGAGCCCCAGCCCAGCGCAGCGGATGCCACAGACCTCCCCTTATGTCTTTGTAACTGAGTCAGACTCACTCTGCTGCTGCCTGCATGAATTGGAGTTCCTGTGCTCTGACCCAGTCAGAATGGATACTACCTTGGGCGGGGCTGGGGGGAGCCAGCAGCGGCAGGTCAGGAGTTAGGGGCACCAGCAGGGATTGGGAGGCTGCAGGTTGGGACTCAGGATCACCAGCAGGGCCATGGGTCAGAAGTGAGGGGCAGCAGCAGGGTTGGGGAGCTGCAGGTTGGGTATAAGGGGCACTGGCAGGATCAGGGGGCTGTAGTTTTGGAGTGAGGTGTCCCCCCAAAAGGTGTCCTCTTTTTTGGAACTGGAAATATGGTAACACTACTCTAATGGGGCAGGTACTGCACACTTTTCATCTAATGAGTATTCAATTCAGTGGCTTAGCTTCAAAAAGAGTGCTAACAAGAGTACTGAATAAAGCTTAACCTGTGGTAAAGTGGTTAAAGCAGTGTATCTGGGAAATCAGAAATATAGATAAAAGTTCAAAGGTACTCTGGATGAGAGAAGGAAGAGGCCTAAAATAGAGGTCCCCAGCTTTCTGGATTAGAACACTCCAGTCTTAAGCTTAAAATATAGACAAAGAAAAGAACATTTTTTTTCCTCTCCACCACCCTACTTTCTAGTTATTTATGGATTACTAGGCCATGCTGTGACTTAAACACACATATTTGTCCAATATATGCACATATATATGTGTCTGTCATGCAGGAGTAATAGACTTGTATGTCAGTGCCAAAATCGCTACTCATGCATCTGGAAAAAGGTATTTAAGTGCACAAGGGGTAAAACATTTTTGCTGTAATGTGTAACTTCTCCTAAGTTCCAGATATAAGCAGTCATTGGCTAGGGATAGACATTACACATAAACCAGTTTAAGTGATCAGAAACTGGTTTAAATCTGTAACAGAATATAAGTTCAGTGCAGATAAACCAGTTTCAAAATGGCTGAAACTGGTTTAAGATAAACCTGATTGAATGTAGTATCAGACTAAACTGATTTGGGTCAAACCGGTTTGTGCAATGTCTGTCCCAGACCCCTTCCTGGTTTAAGTTAAACCAGAGTCCCCCAGCATTCCAGACTGGACTGGGATGGACTGGGCTATGTGGGACCAGCCTGTTCTCTTTGCTCCAGAGAACAGGGCTAACCCTGCCCCTCTCCTCCCTAGCCAGAGCTCTGCAGGGACTGCAGGCACAGCAAGGTCTGCCTGACTTCCCTCACTGCTCACTGCTCATGCCTGGACTTCTCCCTCCCTCCCTCCCATCTCCCACAGCACGGGACCCCAGCCACATGGACCGTAGGCATGTGGTATGCTAGCTAATGCTGAGAGGTGTCTGTGTGTGTGTCTCTCCAATTTCACTGGGATGGTAGACAGGACAAAGGCAGACAGAACAGAGTCTGCTTAGGGCTTTTTGAAGCTAATCAACAGGTCAGCTAGTCATGTCCCTCCTTGGAAAAAGCTGTTTAAGAAGAGCTTGAAGTAATGAGAGAAGCTTCTGTTTTGCTAATGGGCTGATAAACACTGTGATTTGCAGTCCTGTCAGGTTTGCAGACAGGTTTGCAGACATGGAGAGGGAGATTGAAAAGCTCAATATCATCAACAGATGCATGCACTGTACACCTCCCATTTGCCTCAGAGTGCTAGCCTGGGCCTGGGGTCTGGCAATACTCCTGTCCCTTGAGCAGCAAGCAGGGAAAAGCCTGGGATGATGTAGGCAGGGTTGGGGTTTGCACCCCTCCCGAATCAAAGTGTCCTGCCAGGACCCAGCCATGCCCCTACCCCCCAGCTCAGCACTGTGGAAGGGAAGGCTGCTCTAGTGCCCCTCTGGCTTCTAGTCTGAGCCACTTCAGGCATGTGCCTGTATTTCTGGAATGAAAAGGGAATGTCTATCCACCTCCAAATCAATTTCAGCTTTGCAGGTTAGACTAACCTGCAAAGATTGAATCAATTCAGGCTCAGATGTTTTGAATGTCTTTCAATAGCCAAGGAGATAGCCTGTTTCACTTGTATAGACTCATAGTTCTATACTTCCATTGGGCATTGATGTATGTACACCCACAAAGGTAATTCCAGCTTTATAGGGGCACATACCTTTCCCATTTATTTTAATAGGGAGCTCTTAGATGCCTCTGGAGTTGGATCCTCAGTTGTGCATGTAGTACATGGTGCTATATTCATTCCAATGGGGATTTTCAACCTCTGTTGAGGCATATTTGACTGACCACATAAATCATATATGTATTAGCAGGCCTGATTTTCCACTGTCTATCTCTGTGGGCAACATAATACAACATAATGCTCCTCTATCTCCTCTATAAATAGCCTAGTGATGAAAGCACTAACTCAGGGTATGAGAAACCTGAGTTCTTGGTCCCTTTCAGCATCTTCATCCCTCTACACCTTCTATATCCTGTATTAGCTCCCCAAAATTTGGGTTACACATTTCTGAGAGCACCTGCCATCCCCCCATCCCACCTTGAAAGAGCGATGGGGTGTCAAGGCAAGCAAGAAGAAGGTGAAGGAGTTGTCTTCAGCTCTTCAACCTAGCACCCTACCATCCCACCCTCCTCCAAGGCTATTTCTGCATTTTGCCAGATAATTCTTTAGTGTTAAGTACATCATGGACACCGACTGATATAGAACTGGAGTCAAACAACAGTAACAGTCATGGTGTTATTTAAAAACAAGGAGAAGGATCTGGCTCAGTGGAGTGGCATTGATACAAGTGAGAGAGGACTGTGCTTTGCAGAGAGAGGGTTTGCTGAAAACAAATGAATCACAAATTGTTAGTACGCCTACGCACCTTTCTGTAGAAGCTGGATGCACAGTGAAAAGGATTGCAGAAGTGTGAAAGATGTGATAATAGAAACAGAGAGAGAGAGAGAAAGACAGTGTTGTATAAGGCAAGGTGGGCTACTGACAGAGATCTGATCAATTTTAAGTATTGTACATGTGTGGGCTTTTTTTTCCTGAAAGAAAAGCAGATGGCTAATTCCTTCCAATAGGTCTTTCTTGCTGAGGAATAACAGGACAGCTCCATTCTTTGAGCAGTGGCAGCATGCAGAGCACCACCACCTGCTGTGATGCAAGGGGCATCAATGTAGGCCAACACTAGCAGTTTTAGCCACCTCCCCCACCCTTCAGTTACATTACTGCTTTCCTGCACAGAAGCTAGGGATAATGTTCCTCTCAACCTTTCTGAGCAGTCCAGCTCCTGATTACTGGTTCTCCTTCTGTTCCCCTGATTCCTTCCATCTTCACTGGCCAATTACCTAGTCTTGACAGAGATGAGCGTTTAGTCCATCTTAGGATGGATTAGTGATTAAGTTGCTTTCTTGTGATGGGGGAGATCAGGATTTGAGTCCACACAACGCAAGGTTACCCTTGTACTCAGTAGTTGCCTTAGTTGCTACCAACACTGTCTGGTGCAGCGATTCTCATGTAGGGTGCTGTGGTGTCTTAGGGTGCCTTGAGATCCTTCCAAGGGTATTGTGGGGTGTCATGCAATGTTAGCATTACTAGGTATACAAATACGATTCACATGACAAAGCCAAGGATTTCCCACAGGAACCCATAATGTTAAAAACATTCTGACTTGTGGTCTTTCTCAGGTCTTTGCAACAGAAGAACAGATGTCATATTTTTCTGTAGTAAAACAAAAACAAAAAAACAAGTAAAACTTAAGAGCTGGCATTTTCTGAGCTGTGTCTCAGAGCTATCCAGAGGTGTCTCAAACCTATCCAGGGGTGTCTCAAATCCAAAAAGGTTGAGAACTACTGATATGGTGTCAATTGGTTGTTAATTTTGGGGGGAGGGTTCTTTCATCATTTTGGGGGGTTGTACAGTACTTTTGAGTGTCCACGGCAAAACTGAATTGCAATGGGCAAAAATGTAGTTTGATATCCTTGGGAGAGTACTGTATTGCTTATCAGCATGTGCAGTGAAACCAACTTTGCTTATTATGGGAAGAATATGGTAAGGCACTTTGACATTTTAGCATGATAGACTTTTTAAAATAGAATTTCATCCCTAAGTTGTACCTAAGTCCCCAGTCTGTTAGTCATTCCTGAAGTCAATGCTTAATATCTGATTCACACTGGAATTATTAAATAAGTTCAGTATAAAGCACAGTGTCTTCTGCAACATATGCACATGTAGACCAGAGAAACCCAAAATAACCAGACACCCTTTATTCTGCACTGCAACCTAGAGACTGAAAACAAAACTCCACATATCACACTTCATGTTGAAGAGCCAGAACTCTCTTTTCAGTCCTCCTATGCCCTCCATCAGCTTATTCCAGCTCCTCTAATTTGCCTTCATAACCAAGCTGGTTGTGGAGCTCTGCTTCATGCTCTTGCTGCTCAGTATGGTCCTCTCCAATTTCTACCTGTTGTGGGCTGTATGGTTTCTTTGCAAGGCTCTGGGATGTCTTGATTGGGATCTCCCAGACTTTCCAACTGTAGTTCCAACTATTCTCTGCCAGTGCCAGTCCACTGTGTACCTTGTCCTTCTTGCAGCATATTTGTACTAAAATAATGACCTTGTACTCTTTTTAGTCTGTTGGTTACTCAGTTCTGATTATGCTGTTTTTACCTGGAACTATAGAAAGAGATGGTAGGACAAACAGGAGTATATTATTGTGCTTGAGTCTGAGAGTCTGTTTTTCTTTCAAGATATCAAATTTATATGGTTCTCATGACTAAATCAGGCTTCAGTTGCTTTTTTTTTCATGGTTTGTGTTGGCTATATGACAGTGCCCCATCATTCCTAAATCCCCTTGTGGCACCCCTTCATTTTACTCATCAGCCTTTTTCAGGTTTTCAATATATTTTATTAATTTGGTCTCTAAAGTCACTGCCAAAATCTTGCTTATGATCTAGCCTGAACACCTAACAATGTTTTTCATCTGATCACCTGATCTGCTATGTTTTCAAAATGGCTTTTACTGAATACTTCTGCCAAGAATACTTCTGCCAATCTGACCATTTTTGACTCCCCAGCATAAATAATCAGGTAACCTTACACTTCTATCAGCTATCAGCAAATATAAAATCAGTCTATTCACACTTGATAAGAAAGATCCTTTGAGACCTATATTCTGTGGGTATATCATCACATGATAGTCGCTGCCATAACTTGATCACTTTGATGCAAATGTAGAATATTTTTGTTTTACCTGTGATGGATTCTGTTGACTTTCTTGATTTCATGTTGCCGATCCTGTACGTAGGCACTCGCATGATGAAAACCTGCATTGCATCGTTACTTCCATTGTTTCTAAAATGACTTTGAATGGACATTCAAAACCTTTTCAACTATTTTAACAATGATAAGCATATTTCAAATACTTTTCATTGTAAAAAGTCAATGTGCTGTCTGCAATTATTACTGCCACTCTTGAAAGTCTTAACTTCTAAAATATGGAGACATTAGGGCATCCAGTACATGATATGTAGATTGTAAAGCCAAAAAGACCATATTATTCATGTAGTCTGACCTCATGTTTAACACAGACTATCAGACTTCCATGAATTAAATCCTGTTTGATTTTTTTCATTCAAACTTGATTTTAAAATGTCCAGAGACAAAGAATCCATCATAATCCTTGCAAAGTTTTTCCAATGGTTAATTACCCTCACTGTAAAAAAAATTACACCTTATTTCTAGTTTCAATTCATCTAGCTTCATCTTCCAGCCACTGGATCTCATTATTTCTTTGTCTGGTAGAATGAAGAGCCATCTTATTATTAAAAAATCTGTTCCCTACATCCTTTATGGACTGTGATCAAGTTGCTTCTTGATAAACTAAGCAGATTGAGTTCTTCAAATCCTTCGCCGTAAGTCATATTTCCCAACCCTTAATAATGTCCATACTTCTTCTCTGAACCCCCTCCAATTTATTCAAAGATCTCTTGAACTGGAGGCACCAAAACTGGACATAATATTTACACACCTACAAATGCAGGAGTAATGTAACCTCCTACTTAGTGGGCATATCTACACATGCAATTAATTTGAAGTAGGCTTACTGCACAGTAAAAATATTGGGAGCCTTTTTGTTTCCTAGGTTTTTAAAGAATGACTTTTTGTTATCCTTAACTTTTGCTGTCAGCCTAAGATCTGTTTCCACTTTGGCCCTCCTCATTGTTTCCCTGCAAGCTTAAGCTAAGCAGGTCTATGCCTCCTTGGTAGCTGCCCCCTGCCTCCACAGCCTGTAGGCCTCTCTTTTCCCCTCCAGGCTCTTCTGAAATAATGTCCAATTGGAAGTTATCCCTTTCTATTTCTGAAGTTTGTGAGTGGTGTCACACGTTCAACTTAAAACTAAGTACAACTAAAAGGTAAACAGACACAAGTTCAAACAGTTTAGCATATGCTAACTGCCCTCATGGCATCACAAAGTTGGTCCCGTTGTGGCAAGGATTATCTCCTAACTCATACTAATAGGTTACTACATTCCAATGATTTGCAGTGGTTTCAAGTATTAACTTCGCTATCATTCCAATGATTTGCAAGTGAACATGCAACAAGACCCTAATTAGCCTTCTTTGGCAACCCTCCAGTGCATGCTTGGATATTGCAGAAAGTAGCGTAGATTGAAACCATTCCAGCCAACATTATTATTTTGGGGTTGTGCTAATTACTGTCTACACCCTCCTCCCCACCATACACACACACACACACACACACACACGCACACACACACACACACACCCTCCCCCTATATACAACCCCTCCACTCCCCACCATACACACATACACATACCCCTGCACCTCACTATATACACCCCTCACACCCCACCATACATATACATATACACACTCCCCACAGTCCACCATACACCCTCCACCCCACCATACACATACCCCCACACTCAACCATATACATGCCGCAACCCCAGTCCTACCCCCCTATACACAATATACAAGAGTAAGACTTTATTTTTGAATTATTATACAATCCCCTCTATGTACACTTTGAAAACAGAAATCATGACAAACATTTTTGTAATAAAATTAAAATATGTTATAGTAGGTTTTTGACTTTTAGTGTATGATTTGTTTTTTTTCTGGTTCCACGATGGCAAACTTCACCTCCCAAAAAGAGTATTTCCAGGGGGGAAGGGCAAAGGGAGGGACTTTCAGTGGCAAAGGTCAGGGGTTAGATGGTGGGACTTCCAGTCCCAGCATGGCAACCAGGCAGTGGGGCAACTTTCGAAGGGTGGGGCTGCCTTGATGGCTCACCACAGCTCATCAAGCTGTTTTCCAGACAAAATAATTGGCTGCTCCTGTTCTACACAATTTAACCATGTAAGAAACCCAGTTGTTGTTTTTCAACAAGCATGCGTATTCTTGACTTGATTAGAATTAGCATCTCTTTGATTAGAATCTCTTTCTGCTCTTATCAAACATTAAGTCACAGAATATCTCTGTTCTCCATCACACAAGAAACTACCCCATCAACTTGTTCTGTCAAGGGTTTCCAGCTAAATTTGTGTTTCTATAGCAAGAAAGACCACTGCAGGATTAAGGAAGGATTACAGATCAGTATACTTAATTTTTTAAAGGTTAACTCTCTCCCAGTTTTGGTGGATCATTTCTCTTTTCATTCACTATCTAAATCACCCACTGAGCACATCTACACTAGACACTACATTGTCATAGCAATGAACTACATAGCATTGGCAGGCACAAATTGTGATGCTGCTGCTACTGCACAGTAGCTCATTGCTATTGCTCAGTAGGGTCATAAACAACCCGTGTGGTACCAGGACTGCACAGTTGGGCGCACATGTAGATACACCCACTGTGCTTACAAACTGGCAGGTCTCAATCCTAATAAAACCGGAGGTGAAAGCTGACAGTTTCTTCCAGATTGTCACAGATTCTACATAAAGGTCCTTTTGTCAGTTTTCTGTGGTGTCTCTGAGCATGTCTACACCTGCAAATGCTCCAGGGCAGGTTTACTCTAGAGTAATTTACACCTCTAGAGTAAACCCACCCTGGGCAGGTGTCTACATGTGCAGGGATGTGGCGGCAGACTGCTGTTCGCCCTGTACTGGACCTCTGCAGCATCTCCCTGGTGCTAGTCCAAGGGCTGTCAGGGAGCACAGGGCCAAGAGCCAGCTCTCTCCTGGTACATTGCTCCCTGCCCCTGGGAGCTGCCAGCTGCTGGGGTGGGCTCCACCAACAGAGCCTGCGTGGGGACATCCCCCTGCCCTGGCAGCAGAGAGCCCTGATTGCAGGGCTGGGGATGGGAGAGTCTTATCTCCCAGCTTGAGCTTCCCAGGCTTGGGGATTCTTATCTCCCTGCCCATGCTTTGCAATTGCAATCAGAGAGCTCCACAGTCATAGGGCCTAGGCTGGGACATAAGAATCTCCCAGCCCCTGCTCCCCAATCATGATCACAAAGCGGGGTCTGGGAGTTCCCTGCTGCTGGGGCAGGGGACATTGTCCCCACTGGGGCTCTGGTGGCAGAGACATCTTGAGTAAAGTGTTTTGTGTAGATACCCACTCTGAGTACCTATAGGTCCTCAGAATCTGAGGCCAGACCTTTAAGTCACACTATCCCTTGTCATGTTTCTACGGAGTATCAACTAGCTCAGTTGATGATAGGGAAGGAGTGCAACTGAAAAAGAAAAGCAGCAAAGCAGGCATTCTTTCTAAGATTAGCTGCAACACAGCAGGCAGTATCCTTGTATCAGACTGACTTACGGAAGCCTAAGCAGAATCCTTGTCAACAACAGGAATAGATCTAGGCAACTGTGTGCTTCTGAGGTCCATGCTTCCCCCCCTCTGCCCCCCTCCCCTCCTACCTTATGATTCAAGCTTTTCCCATGTTTCAAGTTGCTTTCCTATGCCGAGTTTCAGGAGGCAGATCTGTAAATCACAGTCATTGAGACTTATATTGTATGGCCCAGGTATTTCTTTGAGGATAGAAACAGATGTCTCCTAACATCACATTTGTGCCTCCATTTTTACGGAAGCACAAATGGCAAGCAAATAGATGTCTCTTCTCTTGTTACGCCACATCATCAGCTGTGACAAAAGATAATATAAAATAGTGTCATTTTATTGTGGCAGGCATCTATTTGCTCTGTTGCAAGAGAGATTGGGCAGCCTGGAGCTATCTGCACTCTCCAGCTGCCCTGGGCAGGTACTCTGGGGGCTTGAGGGGATATTGTGCATATCCTGTGCATTCCAGGAATTGCCATGAAGGATCAGGTCCTGCAAGGCCCCAGGAGCACTTACCTGGCTTTCCCCACTTATAGAGATGTGCCTGATGGAATCTTGGGGCACTTTTCTGTAAGTGGGGAAAGACTGGATTCCACACTTATAGAAACCTACCTTGATATTTCCAGGTGCATGTCTCCGTAAGCAGAGCAAGCCATCATGAGAGAAGCCCAGCATGGAGTAATGGGAACCAAGCAAGCTCCAGCATGCTGTGCCTTCATGCCAAGACCCATGCCAACCCATGCCTCCATGCCAGGACCTGCAGCAATCCATGCTTCAGGTGGAAGCATAGATTGGTGCTAGTCCTGACATGGAGCTATGGGGTGCCAAAGATTCCCCAGGTTGCACCTACTTGTGCCAAATTGTGCCTCTGCATGAGGCATGGATTGGCAGGGGACCCAGTGTGAGTCCCAGCATTGAGGCATGAGCAAAGGATACAAGGACTCCCTGGGCAAAAGGAACACATTGCATGTTGTAACTCATCGGGCTCCAGTAGGACAACAAGCAATGTTTCACCCAATAAAGCAGATCAGCTGTGGTGGGATGCATCCTGCCTCAGTTGATCTGCTTCATTTGGTGACGTGTTTTTTACCATATTTATTCTTGATGGCCCATTTTCTACACATGAAGATAGCAGGATGAAATGAATGTATTCCTTCCTAATGAGCAACAGCATATAATCAAGGCATAGAAACTGGGGCATGCACAATTATTACAGGAATATGACAAAAGTGTTTCATATTCTGTCACACAAATATCTTGGCTTTATTTATTTTTTTTCAGTTTAGTGCTCTTCTGTAAAGTAGGGTTGTTTTCCTCACAGATTTTTCAAGTTAAATGTTCCAAGTAGAGACTGTCTGTGGCATAAGCCCATCCCTGCACTTTTTCTATACCCAACTTATCAGCTCTAAATAGTACTCTGTTTCTTTGGTCAATTGCCCATTTGATCACTGACTCTCCTATCCCATCCCATCTCTGGCTATTTTCTGTAAGCATATTTGCCATCTACTAAGGAATATTAAAATGTGGCATGACATGAAAAAATGGAGATTGAATGGTATTACAGAACATTAGTTTCTGTATAGAGTATTACATTGATGTGTAGGGATTTAGTTGAAGGACTCCTATTAACAGCAGTAAGAGCCAGATGGCTAAAAGCTTGTGCAAGGATTAGGAAGTTTGTAGATTTTTATAGTTTATTAAAGAACCTGTAATGACAATCCTACATACCAAAGTCCTCTTTACCCACAGAACATACGCACTGATGGTGACAGTGAAAGCTTTTCCACACTGTCTCTAGAAGGTGCATCCACATTGTTCTGGAGTGACCCATTTCTAGCAGGAAGCTGAGATAATCCCCTATAAAGTGGATGCTGAGGGGACAATCCAAATAACCCCCTAATCAAATTCTTCTCTTTTATTCCTTTAAACAAATAAAAAATCTGAGTGGCATTCCTCTGCAAAATGAGGTTGAGTGGGACTGAGAACAATGACTGGCCAGGTCCTCACATTCAGTGTAGTAGTGCACAAAAAGCAGTAGCCCTTAAAAACCTCTTACCATCACTGATGGCATATCTTACAGCTGAGATCAGAACATGCGTCCAAGTTACCTTTCCATTCCTTTTAGTTGGGGGTGAGGAGAAGTAGAGTATAAGTGTGTTCTCAGCAAAACTCTACTTCTGCTTCAGGGTATGGACAGTTTAATTTGAGTGTCAAAGGGAAGGGGGTACCCTGTCAATGATCAGCTGGCAGCTGCTGAAAAGTAGTGGCAACCAAGGACAACTCACCACCCGCAGGGATGGCAGGGACAAAAAAAAATTCTCTCCTTACCTCCCTTGCCCCTGGGCATTCCCTCTATCCCTTGCACAATCCTGGAGAGACCTAGGACCATGCAAGGGGAAAGGTCAGTCGTGCCACTGCTTGAACCATTCTAGTACTCCTAAAGGCTGCCTACTTTATTTTAGGTGGTACAGGGCACATCTACATGAGAAACCTAAATGCACAGTAGCCTAGTTTACTGAGCAGTAAGCGTGTGTCTCTGTATGTGTGTGCACTTACTGCTCAGTAAAAACCCTTAATTGCATATAAATTTGTTACCTGCAAATGCAGGTAGCAAATTTACACGGGATTAGTTACTGCCTCCCCTGCCTCAGGGCTGCGCTGCCTCTATGGCAGCCCCTGCCCCAGGCTTTAAAAGCAGGCATTTTGAGCCCTGGGGCAAACCACCAGGGATCCTGAGGGCACTCCAGGCCCCTATGTCCTCCTGGGCAGGTTGCAGACTAGCTTCACCACCCTACCTGCACCCCAACACCACTGCCTGGCACCACAGTGCTGCGCAGCTGCCAGGACCGCACTGTCCAGGCCAGCAACATGCTGCAGGCTGCTGCAGCCAGCAGCCAGGCCTGTTAGCCTGCAGGCCCAGCTGCAGACAGCTTCTGGCTGCCAGGGCCAGCTCCACCTGCCTGCAGCTCACCCCAGCAGCCTGCCTTGAGGCTGCAGGTGCTGCGAGGTATTGCCTCTGCTGCGTAGCTTGCAGTCCCTCACCGTGCCCCTGCACTGGGTACCGCAGGCAGTTGCACAGGCCCAGGAGCACTGGAACAGCTGCACGGGGGCCCAGAGCACCAGCCTGGGATCCCAGATAGTGTCCTCCTTACCCAGGCCTGTGCCTATGCCTGTGCCCTCCACCCAGGACCCCAACTGGTCCAAAAGGGAGACTGTTGACCTTGTGGTGCTGTGGGGTGAGGCAGAGGTACAATGCCAGTTCAAGCGGGGTGGGCATTCCAGCGCCTACATCTGTGATGCACTGTTAGGCCCGATGCGGGAGTGCGGGCAGAACTAGTCTGCGCAACAGTGCCACATAAAGGTCAAGGCCTTCTGGCCACAGTACATCACCTTGACTGACCACAATTGTCAGTCTGGCAGTGCCCATAAGTCCATGCCTTTATGCAGCAACTGAACACTAACCTTGCGCCTGAGGACCCGGGCCACAGCTGTACTGTCTACAGCAGCACAGACTGCCTGCCTGAGCCCCTACCCCAACCTGTCACCTCCAGTGACAAGTCACCATAGGAGGGCCCCAGCTGGGTGCCTGCACACCATGCTGCACCATCAGAGGACACTGGCCAGAACTGCATACCATTGCCAACACCCAGAACCAAGCAGAGCCACCAGCCATGCTGGCCCTGGCCACATGGTAGGGCTCACACTGTGGGGAAGGGCCCTCCCCACTCCTTCCCCTGCTCTTGCCCCTGTCCTCCCTCCCTCCTAACCTGTCTGCAATCCCCTGACCCCAGGTCTCCCCATCCCCCACAGCACACAGGCAGGTAGGAGACAGTGCAGAACTTTATTGAGCAGCCCATACCCCCACAACTAGGCAGGCCCAGGGCTCTCACATGCTGAGAAATGTATTGATGCCAGCAGTGACGGGTTCCTTGGCTGTGGTTGCGGGGGCAGGGCAGGGACATGTATTGCAGCTACAGGTAGCCCTCCAGATGATGGTGAAGGTTGTGGGCCAGCCTGGGCTTGCCCCCTGCACCGTCACAGCTCAGGGTCCCATACCAGGTGTACACATTCACCCAGGGCACCATGGCCATTAGCAGCAGCAGGGTCTAGCAGTCTGAGCACCTCTTGGTCCACACAAACAGCTTCTTGCACACCACCTGCAAAATGCACAGTGGGGGCCCAGATGTTCATGAGCCAAGCAGCAGTTGGCATGGTGGCCAGTAAGAGCCCAGTATGCTGCTCATTGCTGCTGGGGCAGAGGCTAGAACAGCCAGAGTGCGAAGAGGCAGAATGAGCAAGGAGAGAGCTGCTGCATGCTGGGTAGCACTCTCCCTGCCTGGGTACACTGCTCCTGGGCAAGGAAGTGGCTGATCAGAGAGCAGCAAGCAGAGCTGACTTTTGAAAAGTGCTGCCGGCTCTCTCCTGTGCTTAATCCACAGAAGTTTACACTCTAGTAAACTGAGCCTGGATCAAATGCACGTGTAGTAGTGGTCAAAGTTACAGCAGAAAGTCCATTTGTGCACATATGTGGGCACGTGTGCCTGTATAAAGTTCAAAATTGTAGAACTAATGGATTACTTTCAACTGAGAAAACAGAAATGATTGTGTTTAGAGGATGTCATAAACATATCTGGGAGTACGAGGAGAATATACTGGTAAAAGCCAAACCCAGCCTTATTACCTGTCTTGTACAAGCTGCCACAGCCTTGGCTTTTTTGCTTTTTTGCTTTTTTACAAGCTGCCACAGCCTTGGCCACCAATTAGAGACAGCTGGGGTAGAGGTATTTGTAATGTTGACAAAAAATTAACAAGAATTAGAAAATAGTTCATTTTAAGCCTATATCGTCTTTTACAATTCAGTTGACAAATATTTTGTAGAAATGTTTTTTAATTGTATAAATAATTCAAATGCATCAAAAACTGAAGTAAATATTTTAGCAAATGTCAAAAAGAAATATATAGGAATTATCTGCGACATTTCATTATTATTTTATTGAAATGACATCAATTTGGTGGTATATCCAACTGCAGCTTTGTATTTTCCTTAAGTATTAAGTTCAAAGATACTGAAATTGGCAGATGTTCTGTATTTGGGGAGTGTAGTAAGAAATTAAAGAAAAAGGAAAAGCAATGAGGATTCAAACATAAAATGAGATACAACGGCATCATATGACTTGTATTGTTTTTCTAAACTGCACTTGTAAAACAGTATTGTCATTAACATGGAACCGATATAAATGAGTATGAGCCATTCTTTCACAGGGAATGCAGCCTGCGGTATTCTGGGTGAATATAGTGTATTTTTTAAATAAATATAAAATAATGCCATTGTTACAAAAGTATTTCAGTTTTCTGTTTTTTCAAAATCCTTTGGGTCCTGTTTAAAAAATACTATATCTCTTATTTTTGTTGATTCCCATTATGAAAGAACATTTTCTCAAATGTCAATAAAAACAGAAGAACAAGTTAACTTTAGTTTATAGATTAGATTATAATTATCTTTTTGAAAATTATTGTAAAAATGAAGACATGCAATATTAGAAGGGATAAAGTTTGCATCATCACATGAGATGCCAAAGTACAGAAGCACTTAGTAATTATGTGACCTGTAACCATATTTATTTTTTCCTAAATAGATCTTGCAAAACAAGAAAATACCTCCTTTAATATAAAATCATCTGAATGTAGAATAATATCACAGAGACCTCACAAATGTAAAATCAGTTTAAAATTTAACTTTAAATCAAATCCTGATCTCTTTACTCATTCTACAGTCTCAGTAAAACCCATAGAATTTCTTGCAGTACTAAAATAGGTAGCAGTTAGTCATACAGTGAGCCTTGTACCAGAAGTGAAAAGCATACCACAGTGATCCATGGTTTGATGTCTGAAAAGTTGTGCCACATTCTTGCCTTCCTGAGACATGGCTTGCAGCCAGGTGGAATACATACTGTGTGGAAGCCAGGAACCCATAGAAAGTTATTTTTAATTCCAAAGATCTGAATCCCTCCAAACATAAATGGTCAACATCTATGAAATGCTTAACCTGAAAACTCTGGAAGCAAACATTGTCTTTAATCAAATTTAAAAACAAAACAAAAATACAATCTATGAAGCAGGAATTTCCAGTTTTTCAACCAAAACAAAGACTTTTCAGTTAATGGTTTCTCAGCTTTCTTTTTTATCTTGTTACTGGAAAAGAAGGAATAGTGCAAAACCAACCTGAATATTTTTTTGAAAAATAATTTGAAATATTTTTAAAAAATCCATAACTAGTAATTACTTTTTATGACCACCTTTAATTAGCAAGGTTTCTCCATGAGGCTCAGAGCACTGACTTTTTGTGTCATTGGCTCTGTATATCCTTCTGCCACCTCTGAAGTCACCTGGAATCTACAGAAGAGTTAGTGCTACAGAAAGACTGACAATTCCCTGCTTTGCCATGGGAATTTGCCATATAGGTCAGTTGTTTCTCAGATTCTCCTCCCACTGCCAAAATATGTCTTACTTCCCTAACTGCTTACCCATATTGTAGATAAGGAATTAATATAGACATGCAGACAATAGGCCTGTGCAAGTAAGCAGCTATTTGATCCAGCTTGAGGTGCAGTTTCGCCCAAACCCCCGCACCTATCACCTTGAAACTTGGCAGGCTTTATGGCCTCATCAGGGGCCACCATCCCGGTAGTTTTCACCCCCCTGTGGTGTAACACATACATGTGACATGAGTTTTGCTTTCAAGAATTTGGGGTACAGTTCTCCCCAACCCCCTGCACCAATCATCTTGAAGCAGGGCAGATTTCATGCTCTCAGCAGAGGCTACCACCCCTGCACGTTTCGTCCAAATCAGACAAAAAACAACAAAGTTATAGATATTTCATTGATTCCCCATTAAACCCTATGGCCGGATCTCCAAGGGGGCTCTGAAGCTTTTCTGAAGCACTTTGGAAGCTCCGAACCGCTTCGAAAAGCCTAATGAAGCCAGTGCTTCGATTCGGACATGCTGCTTTGGACACCAAAGCATCCGAAGCTTGCACAGATCCGAAGCATGGTCTGAAGCCTCACACAGCTCTAATGGTAAGTGAGGTGATTTCCTAACTTCTTGCCTTTCTTATTTCTGTTTTCACCAAGGCCCATATTTGTATCTTAAAATAGTTGCTCTCATTCATACTGCATAATGGGGGGTGCGGATTATGGAGCCCATAATTATTTATGAAATAGTTAAAAAAAATTTTAACTTTAAGATTTATATTTCCATAGGCATGATACATCTATAACATGAGAGGAATGCACTTTTACACAGTACAGTATCCTGTTCAAATGTTTAGAAAGGCATACTAAAGCAGTGTCCTTGAAAGGGTTGGCCAGTTAGTTGCATTTCATCGCAGATGAACATGGCAGTTTCCTTTGTGATTATATCAGAAAAGAACACAAATCACCATGAACTGTGAGCACTTTAACTGGTCTCCAACATTGGTCTGGCTTGATTAGAAATTAATAGTAGAACATCATCTAACGGTGATGATATTTCTGAATGGCAGGGGGGCTTTGAGAATGAAGACAAAAATTAGAATCTTCCAGTCAAGTGGCTGCAACTTTATTAAATCTTTAATTTAAAAGAAAGGTAATTCCTAGAGGCAACCTATCATTGCAGCAATCAAGGCGGGGAAAGCAATACCTATCCTGGGTTGTCCCTGGCTTTTCCCTCTTCTGATACAGCTTTCCAAAGCATTCTAACACCAACCTACCACTGAGCTAACCAACTGCTAAGAACAAAGGTTTCACTAGACTTACATTATGTTAGGCCTGTAGCTGTTCAGAATTCACAGTCATTTCATGGATAACCAAGGACTGAAGTTTTGTGCAGTACTGAGCTCAGGCCTCCTTGCAAATCCAGTTTTCTCTTTCAGTGAAGTTGAGTCAAAGTGTAGTTTTCAGAATGGAAGCCTTTTAAACAGCAGATCACCTCACAACAGGCAAATCCAAGGATTATTAGAAATAGGTTGAATTTGGGGGGGTCCCTTAACAAGGGGTCAAGTTTTAGCTGTGAATCATCAGGGCAGACACTTGAACCTGGGGCTCTCAGGTGAGTACCCTAAACATTCAGTTAATGGGCATTCTGGGGTGAGTCCTTTTCTTAGTCTGGTTTTCACCAAGAAGTCCATCCTATGAACCTTCCTAGGAAAACCTTCCCAGCACAGATTTCCAAGAAAACAGTTTCATTGCCGGGGGTAGGTGAGCATCTCTAACTATATGAGCAGCTTTGCTTACTTTGTGGATTCTCTTTCTTCCTTGAAATATTCGCGGTGGAACTGATTTAAAAAAAAAATCTTTATGGATGTGTTCGTGTTTAAACACATCCTTTTTCCATGTGATTTTCTTCCCTTCAACTGTGTGCTATTTTTCTAAATGGCTGCCATACTGTGGATCAAAAATACAAAACAGGATTCCTGATAAATTCTTTAACCTCCAAAACATTGACTCTCATACTAACTATAGCCCCACTTCAGCATCCGTCCTTATTCAGCAAAGCACTGAATGATGAATTCCTATGCTTAAAAGCTTTCTTGCAACGGGGGCCTTTGAGTCTGACCCTACAACCCTTATATATATGAGTAGTCCTTATTGTCCCTATGTGAGTAAGAGTTACTCACTAGTATAAGTAAAGGCTGCAAGGTTAGTTCCTTTGAATAACATGATATCAAGTATAATCACTATTTTGCTGAAACTCCAGGGTAATCTTTTAAAACCTAACTCACATTACTCAATGGAGAAACCTGTAGGAAAAAAAGTGAAGTAATGATAGTAAAGGTCACGTGAATGTACCCCAAGATTTTTGATTGAGTTATGTACTTTGGTGCAACTTGCTGTAATTCTTTGGCAGAACACTGATTATTGCTCAGGTGAAGTTTTCATATGGTTAATAAGACGGGCAGTTGTAGGTACTGTAAATATTTGCCCTGCCAAATACGATTAGAGTGACAACACTAGATCTGGTTGAATAATGAAAAAAATAATAATTGTTTGACAATGGTAAAATTATGTGACTTTTTTTTTAAGTTATTTGTAAATTCTTTGCTTGAAGAAATCAGTATTCACCTGAATTATTGCAATAATGATTGAATTATTTGCAGTGTGCAATTTGAACAGCTGAGACAACATAGAAGGGCTTCTGAAAGAGACAAGTATGTGATGCTTTGATGAACTGTAAGGGATCAAACACCAATATCAATCAATTAACAACTCTAAAAAGCTACCACATATCCTTTTATACATGTAATGTAAGGGATATAGGTTTTACTTGTGCATATATCTTTAACCTCAAATATATTAACCAACACGTGAATCCAGGATCTTCCAGAGTGTATTACAAACCCACATGGAATGCCCAAATTTTAGAATGTAGAGTTTTGATTTGCATTTAAAATTACATGTAGTCAGACATTTTGGCACCTGATGATTCTCAGGTGAACTCATTCCTTCAACAACTAATTGTAGTTTGCTTCCAAAATGGGAACCCTCTGTGGAAAAAATGGTAGCATATGAAAATTCTGCACTTTGGTAACTGTAACCAGCCTTAAGGATACACATGCTTCTTTTTTCCAAGTTCTGTTCACAGTCACTTCAGGGAAATGAATTTGCACTTCGCCCCCAATTTTTGTGAAACTTTGGAGCTGAATAATAAGACCCATTATTTGGTTACAGATTATTTTTCTTCAGTGCTTGTCAAATAACAAATATGAGATACAGAATAGTAGGACTCACTCACGTACAGAAATGGATATATGTACACAGATGCACTCATCCATCCAGATTCTACAAGATAATTTTTATCTGCCTGACTGTCTACTTATATTAATCAATTATTACTTTTACAGGGGGCTGAATGATCAGTATCCACCTTCCACTAGACACATCAAGCCATATTTTTGTAAGAAGGAGTCCCCAAAGATTTCAATTAGAATTTGAACTTAAAACTAAAGGACAGATTTTTCCCCTAAATAACTTTACAAGCAAGTAGAGTACATAGCTCACAGTGGCATAATTACTTTTGGACAATAATTACTAAATATTCTGCACAAATATGAAATGACACTGGGATAAGTGCTGCTTTCAGCTACAATACAGACAAACTCAGTTGGCCTTACTACAATTACAGCAGTATAATTGAAAACACAAAGTGGCTTTGTGGTAATTACATGTTTACCCAATGGTCTCCATGAATCATGGTTCCTATGTAAAGTAGGTGTAAAAGTCCTATGAGATGCTGGGACCATGTACACTGTTTTTCTCTACTTATGCGAACTATGCCTTTTATTTACTGCAACTTAGCAAAGGAAGAATTTTTGTTTAAATCTGTTTAATATGTTTGGTGTAAATTTAGTACAAAGCAAGATGTTTTCATGATTCCCAGAGAAATGTTAGGCGTGACATTAGTCATCTCTCTTATGAGAGGACCTGAATAGATATTAGGCATTACATTGGGCATCTCCCTCTTATAAGACCTGAATAAATATGTCAAAGAAAAATTTATTTTCTCATCTCTCCCCAGGTTTTAGGAAATTACTGGACAAAATGCTTAGATTAAAAGATGAATCAACAGAAACAAGATTCCATAAAACAAGCCAGATCCAGTTGACAGCAAGTATTCCAGTATGCCAACTGCCAGTCCAAGACTTACCACATAGCCACCCATTAGTTTATCAAAGAGGTAGAATATACTGTAACTGCAGGTAAAGAAGGGCTAATGATACCATCTCTTATCATCAGATGGGACTTCTATTTTCATCTAACAACATTTTTCTCAAAATATGGTCAAAAAGTGTACAAAAGAAAGGAGAAAATACGTTTACAGTATAATTGGGCTTTACATCATAACTGTGGTTAAAGTTAAAATTGTGTCTGTGTTTTGATTATAAGATCATAAGAATGCAGTTGAGATACTCAACCTATTTGCTCAGTGAAGATGGTTAAGATACATGGAAGGCAAAATAACTCATACTCAATGAGTTTTGGAGAAATAAGAGTAAATACTCTATCTGGAGCTGCTAAATTTGTAAACAATTGTGTAAAACATCTGGATTTGTACAGAAGATTATCCTTATTCAGGATGCAGGAAAAGGAAGCGGTTATTAAGCTAGCAAGCAATATCAGGGCCAAATTGTGGCTATGCCAGTAAATCACCACTGTGAGTAAAAGGAAGAGGTTTTTATAGTATGCCTTTGAAAGCATTTCAGAGTGCTTGGATTCAGGATTCTTAGAACCTTTCTAGAGCTGAAGCTTCTTAGGTCAGCAGATCACTTCAGAAAGCAAAAAAAAAAAAATTGAGATGAGTTCTTCTGTGGGTTAATAGTGCTATTTGCTTCTTTTGCATAGAGGCATTCCCAATAAAAGAGAAAAGCCTTTCATTGTTCAGGGTTTTTTTAATCTGCTATTTCTGCAAATTTTTGGCTTGCCACCCTTCATAAACATTTGCTTTGAAAAGTTGATGTAGCTTCTTGTGTATTTTTTTTATAAGAACAGTGCATTATCCCATGACATCACTAGTCATGTTATAACATGGGACTCCCAGTGTTCCATAATCCTGGACTGATGGGCTTTCAGACTAGAAAAATAGATAGTTAAAGGCATAATGGGGTGCTAAGGGGCATGCTGCTACTTTCCCTCCTGAATCCTTTATCTACTATAATGGCTACCTTGCAGCAGAAAAGTCCTTGAATCTTAAATGGCCATTGATTTGATATTAGAGTATTTTCTTTTTTAACTGCAGTTGTACACTGTTTAAAAGGGCCAGTAAATAGGGCAGTATATAAATCTGTATTATAGATGTATGAATGTAGGGGTATTTTATGCTTGTTGCTATAATAAACATTTCCTAATTTTCTTTCTTCCGCAAATCTTTTAGCAAGGGAGCAGAAAAATATTTGCCTATTTTGTTTCAATGTGTTGTTTTCCCCAGTTCTTATAATTTTCAAGTAGTTAATAATTGTGCTACTAGATACACAAAGGGTTAACACTTTCTCCAATCAAAAAGTGTACATTTAATATGCAAGCATATTTGATGTTCATTGACAGAGCAACAATAGGAATGATCTTGCTTTATGTACCAGTTACAAGGTTTAATATCATTATATTGCATGCAATATTAGTTTTTATTAGTCGCCATTAACAAGATGCTTTCTACTTGAATTCTCATTTACTTGTTCAATGCAAAAATTATCTCTGCAAAAGAGAAAAACACATCTTCAAGTGTCAGCTATATTAAATTAAAGAACTGTTTACCCTTCCTAAGGAAAGCATATGTATCTAAATAGGCATCTTTTACCGTTTGCATAGTAGATTGGAAATTAGCATTTTTGTTCATTTTCCCATGTATGCACAGCGCCTGGAAGAGTAATACTCCATGCATATCAGATCAGCCAGCCTACAATTTTTGTGCAATATATTATTTGGCAATCTAAAATTTGTAATTTGCATGAAATTGCTTAATTAAAATACAGTCACTCAGGGTATTAATTTCTCTGTCTGGCAGTTCAATGTACTAAAGGCGGGCTACAGAAAATGTGAAATCCTGTCAGATGTAACAGTAAAATATTAACAAAAAAAATTCCTCTTCTGGCAACAAAGTGACAGAGCGATAATGCTTTTGCCCTGATTCCGGGTTCAAATACGAGCTTGGGTTGACATTGAAACCGACGAGGAAATTTACAATAGCAACTCTGGCTTTTTGCCAATAAATCTGCATCATGGACCTTTCCTGGTGAATTTTTTTTCCCTCTCCCCACACTGCTTTTTATTTTCTTCCCTTACTAGCAAAGCAAGGAGAAAAAAAATTCTCCCCTTTCTCAAACCTAAGTCCCTGACTATTTTCGGCAGCTTGCTTTTGAAATCAGCAACCCTACTGATAAAATGATCCAATCAGTCCTTCCCAGTTGTCAAGACAACAGTTCATAATTGTACCAGCTCTTTTCATTGCAGCTAGACATTTCATAAATAGATAATTCTCTAATTGATCCAGCCAATCCTACTTTGCATACCGTGCCAAACTAGGTAAGCTCAGTTTCTATTCTAGTAGAGCAGCAACTTTCTGCAAAGACATGCAAATGAGCTTTATTTACTGCCTGAAATGGGGGGGAGGGCTACTTTATTTCTTATTAAAATAAACCTGGACTTGAAAAAAGGGGGTCTGGTTGTATCTCAAAATCACATGTGTATGGGGTATGTTCTAAGCATGTGGTGAAGCACCTTATTATTTTGATTTAATTCTAAACAGACACCTGAGAATGTGAGATACGGGAGGATCTGGTTGTAAAATGTGTTACAGTAATATCAGTGTCCTGCTAAAGAGACAGGTGAGGGAGCCTGGTGTGAGCACAGGGGTGCAGGAAGGTATTTGAGGCACTGGACATCTTCAGGGTGGTGAGAGAAAGGGGGATCACATAATCAGGGATTTCTGAGGCTTTACATTTGCAAATTGCTTTCTGGTGGTTCTGAAATGAATTAAACATACAAGTTACTGATCTCCAGCTCTTGGGGAAATCCTGTCTCCAAGAGGGAAAAGCGGGGAACAGTCTCAAGCACTGGCACACAAGGGCTTGCCACAACACCTGCAGCTTTTGAAGAACCCTGACTTCCCCTTCCCCAGGACAGCCACTCCATAACAGCTGCAAGAATCCATTGTGGGGGAGAGAGGGGGGGAAAATAGACATGCAAATGCAAGTATCAAACTCTTTGTTCTTTTTAGACAGGCATTCTAATACCTGTGTGTGTTTGGCAGTAATTCATGTTATGCCTTTGAAACCTTAAGTGCAAACATTTTAAAGTGTTTAAAATCTTCTCTATAGAAAAGTGTGGGTATGTATGCACATATAGCTAGATAGATAAATTGTGTGTGTGTGTACACACACATAGATAAAATGTGTTTGTACACACATAGCTACATAAATGTGTATGCACACATGGCTAGATAAAATGCATGTGGGTACACACATAGCTAAGTAGATAAAATGTGTGCATGTACACACATGGCTAGATAGATCAAATGCATGTGTATACACACATAACTGAAATGTGAGTTGTACACACATAGCTGGAGAGATAAAATGTGTGTGTGTACACACATAGCTAAATATATCAAAAGTTTGTGTACACACACATGTGAGTATACACGCATAACTGGATAAAAGGTGCGCGTGTGTACACACATAGATAAAAGGTGTATGTACACACATAGCCAGATAGATCAAATGTGTTGTATGTGTGTACACAGATAAAATGTGTGCGTCTACCCAGAGATAAAAAGATATAGCTAGATGGATACTCTGTGTGTGTGTGTGTGTGTGTGTGTGTGTTTGTGTGTGTGTGTGTGCACAGCTAGATAGATAAAATGGAGAGCTGGGGAGTAATTTCCCCAAGTGAAAGAGGTGACAGAAGGGAAGCAAGGGTGTTCCCCCTCCCTCCTCAGTTGCAGTTTGTTGAATGCCTGCCTTGCCTGCAATTCCTCCTCTTTTGTCTTAAATATCAAAGGCTCTGCAGTCATGTTAACATTTTAATAATTTCCAAAGGCACAAAAGCCGAAGGAAGGGGAGTGAAAAGACAGGCTGTAGTGAAGTGGCACGTCTGCTGCTGAAAGAGTATTTCTTACACGGCTGCCTAGTGCTGGATAGGGGGCTGGATTCACACTTCCCTTGTACCATTCACCAGTCCACAAAGGCCCCCACGGTGATGCGGAGTCAAGGCCTAATTAAAATCCTTTAACAGACTGAAAGTCGAAAGAATGGCACGCATTCAAGAGCCGCGGTTCAAAGAGAGAGAAGAAAAAAAAAAGGAGGGAGACACACACACACACACACACACACACACACACACACACACACACACACGCAGGAGAGGCTTGTCGCTGGCAGAAGCAGCCGGCTGCACAGTGAGCCTTTGCTGCCCTCAACAGCCTTCTCGTGTAAGCACGCCACCCAATTTGCGACGGAGTTAATTGGCTCTTTGATGTCTCCAGAAAGGTGCTGGGAGAAGGGAGCTAGCCCGCCCTCCCCCCGTGCCTCCACAGGTTCACTGTTGATCCCTTTTGTAGCCAGGTACACACACACACACACCCGGCTCTCCCCCTCTCCCTGTCCCCTTCCCCTCGGCCCCTTCCCCTCCCCGCCCCCGCTCCCGTCACCCGCCTTATCCCCGATCGCGGCTCTTTGGCGGGGTCGGTGTGTGCGCGCACGTGCGTGTGCGTGTGCGTGCGTGTGTGTGTGTGTGTGTGTGTGTGTG
>NW_017728931.1:98534056-98546556 GCF_001723895.1 Crocodylus porosus
AACTGGCTGGAGTAAGCACCATGGGTACTGGATCTGGCATATGGGGTGGACTGGGGGCATACATGGGCCTGATCTGGCCTGTGGGGCTAGCCTAGCACCGTTCAACCGGCCCATGGATCAATCCCAGAGTTACACACCCTGATACATAATAGCGCCCTGAACAAGTTAGTCCATTAGGTGCTACCCTGCCCCACCTTTTGCCTAACTTCAAACTAATGTAGCTAACTACCCCTCTCTACTATATAGTATGTGTATATAATGTATAAATGGATAAGAAGGGACCATCATTATTTTAAAAGAGTGAGCTCGGCTCAATTCTTTGAAGGAAAAGCCATAGGTGTTAATCATCTGGCATGGTTCCATGCTCTTGATCCTGAGGGGATGGATATCCCTCCTTATATTTCAGATTCAGACATCTGGGGGCTAGTATTTAAGATTCAGGCCTCGCTTACTTTAGATGACCACATACTGAGTGTGCTGGCATTAGACTTCTCTGCCTAAAATCCGTGTGCAGCATGTTGGTTGTTTTGGATCTCGTTCAAAACTGCTTTCCCTGTGTACTGTATATGGAGTATAAACACATAATACAGATTCTGGATTCCACTTGCAGAGGTCAAGAACCTAAAAGTTAGATACTGTAGCTTTAGGTGCTGAAATCCTTTGTTGGATTTTGGGCTCCTGTGATATTTCCTCCACTGAGAAAAGTAGGAGGGGAGGATCTGGCAAGTTTGCGAAGGGACCAAGTCTCACTTAGGCTGTAGTAAACTCTTGCCATGACTCAGAACTGAGCTAAGGAGCAAGAAAGGGATACGATTTATCCCCTTAGAATATTAGTCATTGGAATCACAAAATGATGAGTTTGTCTCACACATTTAAAGGCCATTGTGGCTTGAACTCTCTAGCCTTAGTAAGGCACCTTAGAAGAAGAGACATACAGCCACATAAGAAAGAATGCAGGAGGCAAGAGAAGTAGACATGAAATCCAAACAGTTTTGTAACTTGTTAGGATACAGTAAGCATTATATGCTTATTTCTTTTGTCAAGGTGAGCTAAATTCTTTTTTGGCCAGGTTAATAATAGAAAACTGAAGATTAAATGTGTTCTAAGGTAATACATTGCTGTATGTTTTGGTAATACAAATAAGAAAGATAATGTATATTCTACATGTACTATTAAATAACAGGAGAAAGATGATGAAAGATGTGCAAACACTTTCAGTTCTTATTTAAAATGGGTTCACATATTTGTAGTGTTAGAACTGGTTTCTGTACATCATAGCCCTTTTAGTTTAAAAAAATTGGCTTAAGCAAATGCTACTTTCCCATTGTCAAGTTTTGCTGTGAATCCATAGATGAAAGTTCATATTATTGCATGGGTTTGCATGGACTTGCTCATTTGACAGCATTAGAAGTAGGATTACTAGCTATATTTTTCAGATTTGACATTCACCTTCAACTTGCAGCTGAAATACAGAAGCAGGAAAAGTCCACCAAACAAGCTTTGATCAGGAATTTGCGGACACTAAATGTGTTCTAATAAACCACTGCTGGTTCACATAACCAGCCTTCACTCAGATAAGTCATTTTGTGGTTTAAGCAAGCATTTCTCATCCCTCCACTCAGGATGTAGTTCCCAGATTAATGGCTGAAGCTTCAGCAGCTTGGACAGCCTGTGTTCCCTGAACAATTGGACCACCAAACAAGGGCTTCTTCACTGTATTCTCACATCAATGAGACACTCAAAGGAGTTCCAGATTACTCCTATATTGAACTCAACTCACAAGAGCTCACTCTGAGTTGTAGACATTTATCTGACATGACTGATAAATTTGGGCAATTATTCTCCCTGGAGATCCACCATGGTCTTTGCAACTGTAGATCAATTGAATAACATAAGACAGTGTGCATGGATAGCTGGAAGAGTCAGTAAAGTAAAAGTAGTTTAAAAGCTCTTCAGTCAGCTGGCAGCTATGTATGCAGCTGGCTTCAGCTTTGGTTAGACAGGTATCTGCACTCCTCAATACACATATATGCAAGGGTAAGCTTTGAGTTCCAAAACTGTGTGTACAAAAAATAAACCCATACAATTTTTGTGCACAACTTGTGTTATAATAACTACACACATGTACAATCAGGTGTCTAACTGTTTATTTGCTCACATAGTTATCATATATGCTTAATAATTTTGGTTACTGTGTATCACTTTTGAAAATCTGAGACATACATTAGCATTATTCCATACTTAGGTCCCAGTGCTGGTTCTACCATTTAAGCAACAGAAGTACAAGCTCCGCTCCATAAAACCAAAATAAAATGCACATTTATTCTAATTCTCCTAGCCATTGAGTGAACAACACAGTTGTTCCTTATCCCTCAGGAAGAATATGTATGGAACATTTCATCTAGTGCCTCAGGCTATATCTCATCCATTTCAACAGGGGTCTCAAAATAATAGCAGCAACTTGAAAACCACTATTGACATTAGAAGGGGAGGGCTCAATGAGGACTAAGCTCTGGCTTTTGGAAAGCCCATGGTTCCTCTCTGACACCCAGTCTGCAGATTTTCCATATACAGGGATTTGTAGCTATAGAGGCAAAAATGAAAAACTGAGAAGTTCCTTCATTTTTCATCTGTGGTTATCTGAAGTCTCTTCTTGATGGTTACAGGTAGCAGCTGAAGCTTGGGGGACTGGTGTCACAGGAGGTAGTGTCTGTACACAACACCTTGTCCAAAAAAAGTGGAACATTTCTCTCCTGGTACCTGAGAGCTTAGAAGGGAAGACTGAATGGCTACATGATGCAAGAACAGCTGCCTACTACCCTTTGCCCTTCTTGTTGGCCATGGGTGCAAGTGTGGGTGAGTGGATGTCAGTCTGGGGATGAGAAAATCATCTCTGTGGCAAATAACCTGCATCTGTTTTTTCTGTTTTCTTTCTTTCTTTTTTTTTCCTATTGTTTTCTTATTTATTTTATAATTAGGGAGACCGACTTGAGGCCAGTACCCTTTTTTGCTATCTGAAGAACTGCAGAGTTTATTACAGTTGTAAGTCTCAGTTGTCAGGGCTTCTACACACAGGAGCTCACTGTCCACTGTCACTGTCTGTCACAAGGCAGGCAAAACTGATACCATCACAGTCACTGTCCATCTCAAGGCAGATAAATCTGATAGCAGGGTTGAAGTCTTGGACTTCAAAAATGCAAATTTCAGCAAGCACAAGTCAGTAGGATAGGGAAGTGCTGCAGAACCAGGGACTGAAGGTGAAAGGTGTGCATGAAGAGTGGTCATTTCTTAAGGACATGATCCTTGAAGCACAAAGGAAGTCCATTCCCACATGGAGAAAAGGTAGTAGAAGGGCTGGGAAGCCCTCTTGGCTAAACAGGGAAATAATGGGAAACAAATGGAAGTGTGGGGCCATTGCTCAACAACTCAGGACAGCTGATTACCTACACTAAGGAGAAAACTGAGCTCCTGAATGACTACTTTTCACCAGGCCAAGGGGAAAATCATGCCAGATAGGGTACAGAATGAGCAGGGCAGGAATGATTGCCTTCTTACTGTTGCCATAGAACTGGTGTATGATCAATTAAAGAAATTAGACAGGACCAGATGAACTCCATCTGAGACTGCTGAAGGAGCTGGCTGAAGTTATCGTGGAGCCCCGGCAAAGCTTTTTCAAAACTCATGGCACTCCAGAGAGGTCCCTGAGGACTGGAAGAGGGCCAATGTTGTGCCCATCTTCAAGAAGGGGAGGAGGGTAACTATAGGCCAATTAGCCTAACTTCTATTCCAGAGAAAATCCTGGAAAAATTAATTAAGGAGTCTATGGGTGATAGGCTTGCAGAAGGCAGGATTCTGAATGACAGCCAGCATGGCTTCATTTTGGGCAGGTCTTGTCTTACCAATTTCTTCTCCTTTTATGATCAGGTAACCCGCTACCTGGATGAAAGAGAGGAGGCTAACATTGTATACCATGACTTCCAAAAAGTCTTTGATCTGGTATCCCACAATGTTCTCATGAGATAATTGGAGGATTGTGGGCTTAAGTGTGAGACAAGTGGGTGTGACGCTGACTGCAGGGTAGGACCCAGAGAATGAACAGATCTGTGTCATCCTGGTGAGAAGTGGCCAGTGGTTCTTGGTCCAGTACTTTTTAACATCTTTATCAATGATTTGGATGTGGGGGCGAAGAGCTCACTGGCCAAGTTCATGGATGACACCAAGTTATGGGAGAGTATGGTCACACTTGAAGATAGGTTACAGATACAGGTGGATCTAGACAGGCTAGCAAGTTGGGTGAGTCAGAACCAGATGAAGTTCAACACTGAGAAATGTAAAGTGCTCCACCTCGTGTGACCAACCCCCTACACACTTATAGGCTTGGTGGCACCAAATTGACCAGCACCATGAAAGAAAGGGACCTGGGAGTAATAATAGACCACAATATGAATATGAACTGGCAGTGTGACACTGTTGCCAGCAGGGCAAATAATACTCTAGCATTCATCAATCAGTGCATCTCCAGAAAAACCAAGGAAGTGATTCTTCTGCTCTACTTGGCATTGGTGAGACCCCAACTGTAGTACTGCATCCAGTACTGGGCACCACACTTTAACAAAGATGTGGTAAAACTTGAGAGAGTCCAGAGAAGGGCCACCTGTATTATTAGAGACTTGCACAGCAAGCCATACGAGGAAAGGCTGGGGGACCTGGGATTCTTTAGCCTGAGAAAGAGAAGGCTGAGAGGGGACTTGGTAGCAGCTTACCAGTACATCAGGGGAGTACATCAAGGGCTTGGTGAACAACTGTTCACCAGGGAACCCTTGGGAAAAACCGGGAGTAATGGCCACAAACTCCTGGGAGACCATTTCAGGCTCAACATTACTAAAAACTTCTTCACAGTTAGAGTGTCCAGACTGTGGAATAAGCTCCCTCCAGAGGTGGTGCAATTACTTACCCTGGAAATCTTCAAAAGGAGACCAGACAGTCACTTTGCTGGGGTCAAGCTGACTCCCAGTTAACTTTCCTGCCCGCTGTAGGGGGCAAGACTTGATGATCCTCTGAGGTCCCTTCCAGCCTTACAATCTATGAATCTATGAGCACTATCTATGAAGGGCCTTTCTAATTGGTTGGTTACTCATTTGCATGATCTTCTCCTACCTCTATAAAGTTCTTTGTCCGTCTTCCACATTGGGTCCAACAGCTTCAAGATAAGCAAGCCTGCTGTAAACCCTGACTACTTGGCTCTAAGAAGTTTATGAACTCTACAATGCTGATGTTAGAAAGTCAATATTTGCCCTTTTTTGTGAAGATATGAAGCTGAGGAGGGCTAATACAACCTGCTTAAAAGGGTAACTTCATCCACTCCTGGATGCTTATACAGTTATAGCACTGGATGGGAGGCTGAATTCTACTTGTGGACCCAGTTGTTTGGGGAAATCAGTTTAATATAACACAATGTATATGTATCAAGGTGTAGTGCTAATGTTCCACTGATAACATTATCTTTTAATACCTGCATGTTATGGTGTAATTGTTAGACTATCATGATCCATCTACTTTCCTCAGTTCATCACAAAATTTCCATTGACATTGCTTGCAGACGGAGGACAGTATATTGTTGTGTATCTTTAAACTCCTGCCCTATTCCTGAAAGAGCCACATACACTTACAAAAATATGTCTCCTGGTAAAATAAATACATAGAAAGTATAACTAGATAGAAATGGCATAGTGTTAAATTTGAAGTAAAGATGAAATGTGTTTAAAAATACACAAAAAGGAAAAAAAAACACGCTATTTTGGCTCACTGACTGCTAAGTATTAAGTATTCCTTCTTATTTAATACAAATCTTTGCAAATCCTAGTCTACAGTAAGCTTTTAAAATGAAACCATGAATACCACAGACATTTAAAAGATGTTGTTCAGAAAACTGTTGCTGGGTAGCTCTTGTGAAAACTTTTGAGTATAAGAACCTCATAATAACAATGAAGATTAGGATAAAAGGTTTTTTTTAATGTTAGCTTTTTGAAGGATAAGGCACAATATATGTTTTGAAAGAAGACTTCATGAAGAGGTTTGTGTGACAGCTGTTTTACATTATCCATATTCTATTTCTATGTCCTTTGGGCCGTCTGATTAAGTGATGCCACTTGTTTTATGTTACAGTTATATCCTTTCACATAAATGGGAGGATACCATGTCTTACAAACCATATCTTTAAATTAAGTTTTATAATTTGAAAATGATAAAATTATGGTAAAGATGCCTATTAGTTTCCTTATAGTATATCTACTAATGAGATAGAAATTAAAAATAAAAATCTGAAACCTTATGTAAACAGAAATAGTTCAAAGGACATAATATTCTATCCAACCATAATTAATTTCATATAATGTTTTTGGTTTATGTAATTTTTACATAATAGTTGTTTTGATTTACTAATGCTAATATCTATTAAAATGAGATTTTTTTTTTACTAAAAAGTGCTTTTTGAGAGTGACATGACACAAATTGTTAGAGTAGGAGATTCCCAAATTTTCTGTTACTTTCTTCTTTTCTAAGCTTTTTCAAAATTCCTTTTCTTAGAGTGTTTGTCTTTATAGATGATAGCCTATTCATAATGGGCCTTCCTTACATTTATAACAACATTCATAAGGGAGAGCTTATGTAGCTCAGTGAACAGGCAGCTCATTGTAACTCAGTGAAGAGGGTACTCTGTAGTTCTGTCTTCCCAATGGCCTAGCACAGGAGTGGGCAAAATGGCAGATCTGGTCAGCGGTCAGCCTCCATTTCCCAGCAGCCCCTACCCATGTTGTTGTGGATGGTTTCTAGGGAGACCCCAGTACTGGTGGCGCCATACTGATGAGGCCATGGTTTCCATGGAGACAGGTCAGGTGTGCAGCGGGCAGGGAGCTGCTCTGCAACTGGGGCTCGGATCCTGCAGTGGTGACAGTATGGTCTAGAGCTGGGGCAAAGCCAGGATCCACTGCCCGCATGACCCTGCCCGGGGCCTTTGCCTGCCCCTGGCCTAACAAAAACACAAGGGGTTGAGAGTGCACATGGCTCAGGCAACTCAAAAAAAGATCTAAGGCACTTTCCTGAGAAGAGAGAGACCAAGGTTGAAATGCTTTCAAGCTGAACAAGACCTATAAGCCAGGTCTCCCATTTCCTAGGGAAGTTCTCTATACAGTCAGATACTGGGCAGAAATCAGACTTTTCCTGTTCCTACTCTTCCTCACATCTAAGTAAGTAGTAAATCCTGAATTAACAAAAGTGCCTAAACTGGGGCTGCAGAGAATTCCTAGCTGCTGCCTAGCTAAGAAAGAAAGAGAAGTGGGACTTCAAATACATATCTCTTTTCTGTGCTTCCTATCAGTTGGCCTACGTATCACTGCACTTGGTGTGCTGACACATATCCCATGTGTTTATGTTTATTCATTCAAGGTATAAATACTAGGGCTGTGTGAAGCTTCAGGTGCTGATTCAATTTGGAGGAGATTCAGCCCAATTCAATGGCCGAATCTCTGAATCTGAATTGAATCAGAGGACCAATTAAAAGGTCTGAATTGATTAGGAGGGCTTTGAATCGATTCAGAAAAGGTTTGGAAAGCTTCAGCAATTCGGGCAATCCCTACTGGCTGCAGCAGGGAGCTGGACATGGACTCCAGGCTGCTCAGTAAGGGGTGGGGGAGGGAAGGTTGGAGGAGGGGGGAGGGGACCATGGGGGGACCGGTGCCAGGCCCCATCTCCTGCCTGCTCCCCAAGCCCCCCTGAGCATCCCATGACCCCTGCCTGCTCCCTCAGCATCTCCCCATCGCTGCTTCACCTGGCCCCAGCTCCTGGTTGTTTTTAAAAAAGCCCCTACTTACTGGGTGCTGCCAGGCAGGGGTGGTAATCCTTTCTGCCCCCCACTGCCCCACGCTGCATGGGGGGCTCCTCCATGAGCTCCCCAACCCTGCCAACTTTCCCAGCCCACCCATAGCTGTCCCACCCACCTCAGCTCCTGGCCCTTTAAAAAAAACCAAAAACACCCCCAGGCTCACTGGCTCCTGAAGTGGCCTCAGGGCTTCTTGGGGCTCAGGAAAGAGCCCCTCACCCAGTGTGGGGCACTGGGGGGAAGCAGGGATCACCACCTACCAGGCAGAAGCTGGTGGGTGGGGGCTTTTTTCTTTCAAAAAGCCAGGAGCTGGGGCAGCTAGGGCAGCCATTGAGAGCAGGTGGGGGATCGACCCTGTGTGAACTGGAGATTTGGTTGATTCGGCAGTAGCCGAATCTCCGAATCAGATTCAGCCGACTCGATTTGGGACAGTGATTTGAATCACCAAATCGAATCACTGTCCCCCACACCAGCTGAATCCAAAGCGAATACTAGGCATTATGCAAGGCCTAATAAATACCTTTGACTCCTAACTCTGATTTTTTAATTTCAATCCAAGAGGTGCACATCTAAATTTTGGGCAGGATAATTCTTAGAGTCACCTCAGCTAGGAGTTTCTTTATTATTCTGACCACAATCCAATATTCCTTGAACAATGAAAATGTCATTGACTTCTTGTACCAAAATACTATATTGGACTTAGACAGTAATTAGTAAGTGGTCTGCCTGCCATTTGCATATATAAAAATAACATGGGCATTTATATAGGATCTTACATCCTAGAATCTTAACACATTTAAATAATCTTCACTTACAAACACTTCTGTGAAGTACATAGATATGATCAGGACTATTTTATAGACTTGTAAATGAGGCACAGAAAATCACATGGTGAGCCAATGATACAGTAGAAATAGAACTCAGGATGCCCAACCACCAGTCCTTTGTTCTAGAAAAATATCAAAAAAAAAAAAAGATTTGCTATTGTGAAAAATGTTTTGCTGTATACAAATAATAAATGTATCTAAGGGTGAAGCAGTCATGTGATAAGTAGCTTTTATAGCCAAAACATCATTTTAAATCAAGAGAAGAAAACACATATAAAATAGTTTTCATTAGTGAGAAAAAGGGTTTTAAATAGTTATTCCATTTCCCAGTTTTCAAAGGTATTGCATTAAATGAGAAACCACAGTCAGTAGCTCCTGCATTTGCCTGTTTCTGGTGTTAATTATCTTTTGTTTGCCCTTGATAATCCTGAGGTTGGTATGCAGATAATGAAGGCTGCAGAATCATCTCAAAGTGTAAAAAACAATGGCATTGTCAATTCTGCATCACAACACTTTATAAATTATGAATGTTATCCACATTAAGGAGAGTGGTAGACTTTTAAAATTACTTCCATGAATAGATTAAATTACAAGTATTATTACATTTCATTTTATTAAGTGCATCTTAGTAGTTATTAGAGCAAATGAACATGTTCTCTCAATTACATAATAACATTAGAACTAAAAATTATGCATTGACACTCCCAAATGCATAATGTAGCATTGTATATTAATCATCCCAAACAATATTTTTCAGTTTATATGAAGACAGTTATTACCTATTGAACAATAACATTGTTATTGGTGTATTAAGATTCAGTTGAAAGAACTATGTTTTTTGAAAAAGCTTTGAATCCTTTTGGATATTTTAATAATTTTCAGTTCTCAGAAAAATGTAAGAGTCCCTTAATTACTCCCTTTTAATAATCCAATGATTATAAAACAAAGTTATCACATATTACCTTTTAAAATATATTGAATACAAAAATAGAATATGTTCTCAGTATGAGCTAAGATAATATAAAAAGTGGTAGTTTATTTTACTTTTCAGCAAGTGGTAAGTAGCTGCGTAGCTGGTTTTAAAGTTACATTATGCCTATTTTGCGCTTTTTGATGGTCATAATTATATATTTTAATAACATCTAATATAACCTAAAAAAATCCTTTTATGTTCACTGAATGATGTTATGCGTTTTAGGTCAGCACCTAACATGAACAGAAAGAAAAAAGGCCTGATTCTGTTCCTATTGAAATAAAGGGCAAAGCTTCTGTTATGTTGAATGGAGCAGGAATGTGTCACTATAGAAGTATTGGTTCGCTTATCTAGTCATGTTAGATACCTCCATAACAATTTGTATGTACAGCAGTATCCTTTTGTATTATCCAATTTGCATTTGGATATATTACATGAACGTATTACTGTGACGACACTTAAAAACACTGTAATTTTATTTTTGATAGCTTCATAACTTTACCTCAGTGTCTGCATTATTGCCTGTACTTTATTCTAGTTAGTACTGGCAATGTCTAGGGAACACTACAAATACTGACATAACATTATTTAGTTTTTAAGGTAATTGTCAAGTTTTAAAAATCATTAAAAAACAAAGTTTTCATTTTGTTTAGCAATATTAACAAGTTTCCTTTCTAGACAAGAAGGGGAACATTCTCATTTATTTCAGTTCAATTATTCTGCATGCAGTTTGTATTTAACATAATAGTTGCCAGTATTGTTGTGACATTGTAAAAATGGTGATACATTTTGGACTGTTGTTTTTGGTTGGTATTTATTGACTCATCAGTAGGATAACCCAAATAAATAATAGATGCTTTTGGATTATTTATATTAAGTACAGATCATAGTCAATAAATCTGCTTTAAAGGCAAATACATTAATCTGAATTGATCTCAAAATATTAAAATGCTAAGACATATTTCCTTTATCATATGATTCTTAAACATACATTATGCTGTGCTCGATTCAGGAAGAAGATTATTTAAATGTGCAAAATTAGGTATTCCTAGAGAATATGAGGCAGTGTCTAACTTTTCTACTGAAATATCTTCACATTACCAAAGACAACAGCAGCAAATATACTGTGTCTGCATATTTAATTGTACCACCTATTTTTTAAGAACCAGTTTTAGTCATACTTTCTGTCTTTAGGTTTTGAACAATTCTGGAAGACTGTATTTTTACTAAGGTATTTGAAAGATGCCTGTGCAAATGTATCTAACAGTGAATATTTAGAATCGGCAAACCTTCTAATTGGTCACTTTATGAAAACATTTAGTCATGTGTAATTAAACGCTGTTTATATTAGCAATGCATTGAGTAACATGAAATGACTTGGTGATCCTTTCTGGCCTAATGTTATTAACTAGCAAAGTAAGTTAGCCTCTTTATCACCATTACATCAGATTAAAAATGCATAAGACTAGACATTGACTGGAACTAAAATACATTCAGTTGACAAAATAACCAGCCTTCTTAGCTCCAATTAGTTCTCAATTAAACTATACCAGCAATGGTGTCAGACATACAGCACCACTAAATTATCTTGAACTTGTCTGATTTCCTTAGTTCTTCTCCTTGTCACTATTAAGAGGGTTTCAGACATGAAAGCGTTAACACTTCCTTTGAAATTACTCCTATTTAAGAAGAAAAATCATATTACTTTCTTAATCTTTCTAATTCTATTCTCATAAGATGATCTTGGATTTGTTCCTTTAGCACTGACTCTTTAGCACAGTCCTGATTTTTGTATTAATGAATTGAGAAGATGACAACAGGCTTTTAGGTAAGTGCTATAAACTCAGCCATATGATTTTGTAGTAAGATACCATGTATAAAGAAGAAATATAATATTTTGTCCATTCTCACATCTATGTTACTTTGAAAGGTAGCTAGTTAGATATTATGTAGGTGGCACACAAAAGATCATGTAGTAGTTTGCAAGCTGCCTTTTGATCATCACAAGAGAAATTTCTACTGGGAAATGAAAGCCAGACATAATTCACTAAAATTACACTGAATGCCCTCTAATCAATACAGATAAATCTAGTGTTTGTTGTTAAATCGATCCTCTCCTTTATAGAGATACACTGTCTTGATTGTTTTAGGGATAATTATTTCACAGGGAATTTTTATGATGATTAGCAGAAACTAGACAACAGTAAACTTGACTCAAGAGTCATTGAATTACTATGGTGCAGAGTTCATTTGTCTCTTCTGGTTTGAAGCTTAGTGATATCAATACTGATTTATATCATTCCGTGCAATGATGTTTTCCTGAAAGAAATGGAGTGAAGCTGATTTCATGTCAGAAATGAACAGCCTCTGTGTTTGTTTTTCTTTTATAAAATTGTCAGCTCTTGCCAATATAAATATTCACTGATGCAGACCTTCCCTTCCTGCTTTTATCACTTAGCCTGATTCCTGGACATATATCATATTGAAAAAGTCCAGATAAACTTTAGTGAAATACAAAAATGTTTAGACTAGAAAGACAAAGGTTGAACCAAAGGATTACTTTAAATGGTGTTGCTGAAGTGTTTCTATATGTATTATAATTCAACTAAAATAGCACAGTTTTTAAAAAGTCAGAAGTTTTTCATCTTCATTTCAATTCCATTTGTAAGTTAAGATACTTATATGTTTGCATCACTTCAATGAATTGCACATCACAATTGAATGTAACAATTAAATGTATAACTTATAGGAAGAGAGAAATGGGGGCAAAACAGTTTTAATGCAATGGAGTAGATTTTAATTGCTCACAGCTCCCTATTTGGAA
>NW_017728931.1:98549056-98560334 GCF_001723895.1 Crocodylus porosus
GTACTGCCTGATGGAAAGGTAGAGTGGACCGGGATACACAAACTTGGAGTTGACTCTGTTAGATATCAGCAGGTTTTGACATCCTCTGCAGAGCTTGCAGGATAGCTGCTTAGGAAGACTAAATTGCTGGAGCACACTTTTAATTTATTCATTCTGCTAATGCAGAGGAATTGTCTGAACTGAAATAGATTTGATTTTCATCTGTGAATAACCCAGTTATTGTAAATGTTTAGGTTACACGAACAAGCAACTACAGTATTGCATAATGAAAGATCAGTTATTTGACTGTTTTGTCTATTATGCAAGTTTGTTAAATGATTCATTCATTTCAGGTATATAAAAGACATTAAAAATCTTTCATCTCAATACCATTTTATGGTTTGGAGGAGTTATTTTAAAGAAAGCATATGCTATGTTACTCTTGTTTGTTGTAAAACTTGCCTTTTCCACAGATAATTTTTAATATAACCTTTATATATTCAGATAAAAAAGCACAGACCTTATTTTTATTTAAAAACCCTAATTTCTGGAGAAATAAAAAAAGTGTTGAAATTGTTGATTTGCAAAAAAAAATTCTATGTTAATATCAACAGACTTAATAAAGGTTATTTCAAATGGCACTTGTTACATAGCTGCATGATGCAGCTCCTTATTATTAACTGACAGTTTTAGAAATCAGTTTAGAAGGCATTTACATTCTTAACTACACACACACATGCATAGGAAACTATCTTAACAAACAATATCTGAACTTTCTCATGGAAAGTTTATTCTTTAAGCCATTACAGTTTTACACCAAAGTTACATCTGCTATAGCCTGACCCTACACAGTGCTAAGCACCACACTGGCACATGCTCAGTGCATCTACACATGCAATTAATGTGATGCAATGTACTCTGGAGCACTTTGAGCCGGAGTACACTACTTCCACTCGAAGTGTCTGCATGTGCGCCTAGGACAGCAGCCAGCAGAAGGACTCTGAGTCAGGGTAGAGCAGGCCCGGGCTGGCAGCAGGCTCAGGGAGTCAGCCCCAGGCTTTGGATGGTGGCATCAGGCAGTGGAGGTGTTGGCTGGGGCATAAGCATGCTAAACATGCAGGTCTGACCCCTTGCTGCCTGGGCTGAGTGGACACATTTTACGACCACTGTTTCCATGTGCATTTCATTGTTGTTAATTAGTCCACTGTAAGATAGTACTGTTCCTGACTGTAGCATCTAACAGTCGAATTAATTTGCTGCACCCTAATACCGGTGCATGTGTAGTAGGTGGCATGTTACTGTAGAGCTCAGCAAAGCACATGTGTAGACACACCCACTGGTTGCATCTACACATGCAATTAATTAATTAATGCTCCTGAATTATCTGCATAAAAAATTCAGGCTCATTAATGCAGTCCCAGGCACATAATTATATGTGTGTTGGAAGCAAACTGTATCATTTTGTGTATGAAAATGTTATCCACTAGTTCACAGGACTATTCTCATTTCTTTCTTAATTCTGTGTGCTAGATTTATTCTTATTCTAATGATTGTTTTTGTGTCCTGTTAGAGATATAGAATTCATACAGTTCATATTTTTTTTATAAAGAAAATGTTGTTATAGAGGGAATTTGCTTTCTGAAAACTATTTTCATAATTGACTTTCACTCTAGTTTGAAGTGTTAAGAACGCAGTTGAAGAACCCAGCCGGTACTGGTCCCTTTAGATTCTGGCCCTACTTAGAATCAATTAGTGTTAGAAGGGACGTCAGAAGATCATCTAGTCCAACCCCCTGATCAGGGCAGGTCCATTCCCAACTAGATTATACCCAGCCAGACCTTTGTTTTGCCAGGTCTTAAAAAGCTCCAACAATGGAGATTCCACTACCTCTCTGGGTAACTTGTTCTAGTGTTTTACTACCACCCAGTAAGAAAATTCTTCCTAACACCTAACCTAAACATCCCTTGCTGCAACTTGAGACTGTTGCTCCTTGTTCTCTCATCTGCCGCCACTGAGACCAGTCTAGCTCCTCCCTCTTTGAACCCCCTTTCAGGTAATCGAAGGCTGCTATTGAATCCCCCTTCAGTCTTCTCTTTTCTAGACTAAATAAGGCCAGTTCCCTCAGTCTTTCCTCATAAGTCATGTCCCCCAGCCCCCTCACCATTTTTGTTGCCCTCTGCTAGACACTCTTCAATTTGTCTACCTCCTTTCTGTGGTGGGGGATCCAAAACTGAACACAGTACTCCACATGTGGCCTCACCAGTGCTAAATAGAAGGGAATAGTCACTTCTCTTGACCTGCTGCCAACACTTCTAATGATGCAGTCCAGGATGCCATTAGCCTGCTTTCCAACAAGAGCACACTGTTGGCTTATATTTAGCTTATTGTCCACTGTAACCCCCAGATCCTTTTCTGCAGAGCTGCTGCCCAGCCAGCCCCTGAGACTTCTGAGTCAGGTCCTGAGAATTCTGAGGCTGCTGTTGATTTCAAAGGAATACTTCTGCCATTTAATACTTACTCAAAAATGATGGGGCCATTTGGACTTAAGGGAATGATAGTGAAAGACTTGTGAGTTTACTCAGTGATTCCATTTGATGGGATCTTAATGGAAGAGGAATGTTCTCTTCTGCTGCTTAGCTGGGAAGGAAATTTACAAGAAATACAGCCCAAAACAGCTACTGCTATTCTTTCTCTGACTGTGCTCCCCCACAGAGAAGAGGGGATGGATAGCCCTTAAGCCCTGCAAAAAATGATAACAAGGGGAGAAAGGAGTAGCTGAAAATAGTCCCATTTCACAGCTAAAAAAAAGCTGATGAGAATTATTCCTGTTCTGAAGCCATAGAAATGCCCCAGAAGAGATCACCTTGGAAGTGAGATCAAAGAGCTTCCAAGGTTAGGACACTGTCCTCTTTGCATCTTTCCTCCAGTCTATTGATAATTTTCAACTGTGAAGCTGGAATATTTTGGAAACAGGTGATGCCTTTCTGTATCCAGATGGCTGTTTCCTTGAACAAGAGCCCCTATCCATGACTTGATTTAATTATCTATGACAATTCAGGATTTGAATGATTTACTTTCTGGTGGCTTGAAACTGAAGGCCCAGTCAAAAATATGATATGAAAGGAAATGGTTAGATAGGTTAGGTTTCTTAGATCCAACTAGACTGCCTTAGACATACTTAACACCAATGTGTGCTTACCAATGTGTGAGTGACAGGATGAAAAGCTAGATGAAAGCATATGTTTAAATATAGCAGCTTTTCTTAACTTGCACAATTATGCAACCTTGTATTTGTTTTTCTTGGGTGGCTCCTGGAGCTCTTAACACCTATATTATCTGCACATTAATACCTGGTTACTGATTTTAAGTACTCATAATGCAGCTCAAAGTTATGCCACATCAGGGCAGTATGATCTTGATCCATGTTACCCAGCTCATGTTACACCAAGGTTCAGGCAGTCTAGGCTATACCTTAGTGTAAACACCCTCCCACCTCCCTCCCCTGCTGGCTTGATTTGGCCCACTGCTCTCTCCCACCCAACGCAGCACCCCAGATCCCTGCTCACTGTCCCTCCTCCCTCTGCTTACTTGTGGCTGCATGCACAGTCTGTCCCAGTGGAACAGGAAGGGAATGGTTAACCTGCCTGTTTGGCCTCTGCCAATGCTGCTCTCTGGGAGGGCTGAGCCCTGAGAAGAGCAGCAGTCTGGCAGTGTTGGCTGGGCAGGCAGTTTAATGCTCATTTGCCTGCTCCCCTGGGAGACAGACAGCATGGCATCTACAAGTAGGCAGGGGCAAAGGGGATGGGGGAAAACTGATGGGGGGGTCAGGAAGGAAGCCCAGAATAGTGGTGGGGCAGGGGGATTCTTACTTTTGAGCTCTCCAGACCCCTGGTGCCCTGAAGTATTACTGCTCCAGTGGAATTAGGACTAACACCAATCAACGTTTGCGCAGCCCACAGTGTAACATGTAACAAGACCCTAAGAGGGGAAGAGGGGAGGAAAATTAGGTATGGTTCTAGAGGAATCAATTCGAGTCCTGCTCTAATCTGTGTCAAGGACCATCCCCAGTTGACCCAACAGTAATTGGATACCTGATCATTCAGACTACGGAACAAAAGATGATTCTATCCATGTCACTCCCTCATGTGCTGTTGGCTTCAGAAACTGGTGTCTCTCAACCATGTTAGTCCAATGAGACCCTCCAGTCCAATGAGACCCTCCAGTAGACCCTGACTTTGGTAGCAGGTGCTACTATAGATCAGTGAATCTAAAATAATTCAAGAGAAAGTCTAGAATGATGCACACACTTTGACAACTCATTTAAATTCCTGGATGTGTCCTGCAGTCTCCAACTGATATAAAATATATTATGGAGCTGTTCATTTCTTTCTTTTTACACTTATTTAATTAAGCCATGAGGATCAATCAATCATGGATTATTAGCAGCCATCTAGACTAAGTCTATTTCAATATGCTAATTGATCCATTCAGGAGAAATTTCAATACTTAGTAGTGTAATTAAGATGGGGTGACTAGGGCAGAAGCCCCAAGCACCTAGTTGGAGGGGGAGTAGAAAAATAGCAGCTGCTGTCACAGCCAAACATTGTACTCATGGCATGGCAGAAGCCAGAAGTCACTGCTGCCCCCATGCAGTGCTAGTGCTCTGGGCACCAAGCTGCGTTGTTATGCCTCTGTCAATACTTACTTAGTGAAGCATAAGAAGCCAAACCAAGGGCTTTGTTACAAAGTAATTTTAGGTGGCTTCTGAAGCTCTTAAGCCCTGGATTGGCTGCATGTTAACACCTTTTAAGTGGCTTAAAGCACTTGTTATTCAGTTTAGAGTTACGCCACTCCAGGGCAGGATTATCTCCAATCTGCCTGATTTTGTTCCTGTTCCATTACTATGTGGCCACTTCCCATGGTTATTCCACCCAAGCTGAAGTCCTTAAGCAGTCCAGAATGCTCTGGTTCTGGGCTGCTGGCACCCCCTGAGCTCCAAGGGGCTAATCCTTTTTTTCCTGGAGTGCTCAGTGGTCACAGTGCCTCCCACTGCTCCTGGGATCAGTTCTGCTACCACTGCTGGTGGTGCAGGTGCCACCTGAGCTCTGGAAAAAAAGGATCAGGTCCCTCAGAACTGCAGCGGTGCCTAGCTAGTGGAGTGCAGGGTAGAGGGAATTATCTGAGCTCTGGACAAAAAAAGGTTCAGGCCCCTTGGGGCTCAGAGCGAGCAAGCTCCAGGACTGCTGTCCTGGAGCTCTCTGGTCTCATTAAAACTGTCCCAACAGCTCCATGCTGAGAGCAGGGCTGTCAAGGCTTAAGCCTGGAAGCTCTGGTCTCAGTGCAAAGCCACTGTATCAGTTTCAGTAAGACCAGAAAGCCCCAGGGAAGCTGCTTCCCTGTGTCTCTCTGATCTTGCTGAAACTGACACAGTGGTGGGCCTGCTCTCTGCCTGGTAGGAGCAGCAAGTGGGTCCTGCTCCTAGTTCTGCTCCTACTCACCAAGCCTCTAGTGCCATCATAGCTGTGCAGGTGAAAGACAGTCAGAGCAGGTTTTCTGCCTTGTTACGGGCACATGTACAGGAGATGCTAGGTGTGCACTACACTAGTTCTACTGCACATTAGTGTATCATGGCAAAAGCTATATGCTGTTGTACTAATACACAGTAGAATTAGTCTACTGTGCATTAGCGTCACTTTAAAAAGTGCACTGGTGCTACTGTGCAGCAGCACCAGTTAATGTGCATTTAGTTAGTACCTACTATTTCAGGTACTAAACTTAATACACAGTAACCACAACACCTTAATGCATGTATAGACATGCCCAGTGTGACTACTCTGCTAAGGTGAACAACTCTAAACTGATTAACATTTGTTTGGTTTATAGAGTAAGGTCTAACAAGGCCCCAAGCCAAACTATGTATCAGTGTGAAATAGAGTATTGTTTAAGGAGATAAATCTCATTTCAGAAACAAAGTGTATTCTTGTAATTCACAGACAGGAAATCAGGATGAAGTTTGGGAATGTCTTGCCTGGGAAGATTATTACTGAATCTTCCCAATATTGGGACAAATCTTCAGTGCAGTTTTATCAACAGGCATCAGCAAAAGTAGGCTGAAATTTGAGAGAAAAATCTACTGTGCCAAAGAAGGATGAAAGTGAAGCTGTGTATCAGTGCTGCTTGCTTAAAAAGGAGAGCTTCCAAACTCATCTTAACAGAAAGGAGTATAGAATCATAGAGAAGTAGAGTGTAAGGGACCTCTAGAGATCATCTAATCCAACCCCCTGCCTGGTGGTGGGGATCATCCCTAAGCAAACCATCTCGTACAAACCATGATCTAAATTCCATATGAAACTACCATCAAAAAGGATGTAGTTCTCCACCCTTACCTTCCTTTACATTAAACTTGGTCAGCATAGAATTTGGCCTATTAACTCACTGATGTGGAGGAAAATCTGGGTAAAACCAAAGGACTCTGGAGACATTCCTCCCTAACCTTACTTGTCACTGACAACTATTAGAAGAATGAAAGTTATTTATTGTAATTCTCAATAGTTCTGCTTTAACTGATGTGGGGAACAGTAACATCTGAGAGCACTAGTAAAGAACTAGACTGGAAATGGCATTTAGAGTGGTTTTAGGACACCAGTTGCTTATCAGAAATGTCTGGTCATTTTTTCTATATTATTGTTTTCACATTCCAGTGATACACTACTTAAGAGACTATGCTGGTTTCTATACCTGCAGGAAGAAGAACATGAATATATAAATAGTAAGGTAAGCAATGTGATTTTATTGTTTCAGTATCTATTTGACAGACCTTTACCTAAATATTACCTCAGCTCAGAACCAGCTGATCACATTTCACTATTTCTCCAAATTCCCTAAATGCAATTCTGTGCAAGGGTGAAATATGTGCATGCACACTCATGGATGCGCGCACACACACTCTGGATCCTGTCCTTAAGTTTAAAAAATATTTCCCGTGCAACATATAACTAAAACATTGCTTTTTAGGAGTAACAAATAAATACAGCGAATCAAAACTTGTGTTACAATGATGGGGCAATAGGATAGCTGCACAGAACAAAGTAAATTCAACTTGACTTGAAATAGAATCATCAGCTGAATTTGGCCAAAGAGATATTAGCAACACTCAGATTCCTAATGGGAAGACTGCAAAGAGGGAAGGGCACTCAGTCAGGGTTCTCTTAGCCCACAGGGAAACATAAACTTAGAACTGATGAAAAATAGTATTTAAGCAGCAAAATCAGCATGTCGTGTCCTCCTGTAGCATATTTGAAAACATAGCCTTGATTTGGAATGAAAAATAATGACCAGAGCTTTTTGGTTTTGTTTTGTTTTGTTTGGAAGGAGAATGTAAAGAAGATAGAGGAGATTGGAGACTGTAAGGGCAAATCAATTGACAAACACTACCAAAAGAAAGTAAGAGAAACAAAGGAGGTAACGAAAGAAAGAACAAAGGAGGGGCATCTACGTGTGCATTGAATCAGAACTACCAACAACAAAAAGCTTCCAAATGGCATTCATTTAATTTTCAAGTAGAGAACTAAAAAGTAACTCAAATGTTGTTTCACTTATAATAGCAGCAACAGCATTGGCGAAGGAAAGATCAGTGCCTCAAGCAGCAATGGTAGTAACTAGAGCTGTTAGAGTAGTAAAAGGTGCTACAGTAAGTGTCACCTTCTTGATAACCTCTGGTCTAGCCAAAAGCAGAGGCAGACTGCAAGAAGCCACAAGATTTTCTAAATGGAACCAAGAGATCTTCTCCACCAGAAAAAACAACATCATCACATGAACTACCATAAAATAATAGAGAATCAGGATCTCAGGCATCATTTAGTCCCTGCTCAAAGCAGAACCATTCCCAATTATATTAGCTCAGCCAAGGCCTTGTCTAGCCGGTTCTTAAAAACCTCCATGGAGATTCCATAACCTCTCTGAGTAACCTGTTCCAGTGCTTTACTACCCACATCTCATTAACTATGCCACTCACAATCACCTAAAGTAGGGGTGGGCAAAATGCAGCCCGCAGGCCAGATGTGGCCTGCCAGGCCATTCAATCTGGCCTGTGGGGCCCTTAAAAAATATAGAAAATTAATATTTATCTGCCCCTGGCTGCCTGTCATGCGGCCCTCGATGGCTTGCCAAAACTCAGTAAGCCTCCCTCCACCCGAAATAATTGCCTGCCCCTGACCTAAAGTCACACAAATCTTTTTGGAATCACATGCTTAACCTTTAACAGTGTGACTTCAAGACTGATGAAGCTTGGAAAACTAAATGGAGCTCACAGGAAGTCCCAAATAAACATCATGTGATAGATCCAGTGCAGAAGGTCCCTGATTTTGATCTCCTGCAATACTCATGGGCAACTCTAAATTGTATCCGCAAAACCCATGGGAAATATGGATACTTGATGCACAAATGGAAAATTAAAAACTCTCCAGTAGGCAACTGTGATCACCCAGAACAGACCATGGAACATACAATTCAATGCCCGATCCACAAATATGAAGGAGATATCACAGTGATACACTCTGCTCACAGTTGCCTGGCTCAGTCACCTAAATGTAAAATTATAGTAGTTATTCTGTATCTACGTCAAACATACAAAAGAAGAAGAGAAGACTACTCTTCTAGTGAGTACTCTTCCTCATATCTAACCTAAATTTCCCTTGCTGCAACTTGAGACCATTGTTCCTTGTTCTGTTATCTACCACCCCTAAAAATGGGCTCGCTCCATCCTTTTTGGAACCACCCTCTAGGTAATTGAAGGCTGCTATTAAATCCCCCCTGCTCTTCTTTTAGTCTATTCATCCCCAGACTAAATAAGCCCACTTCCTTCAGCCACTCCTCATAAATCATCATGTCCCTCAGCCCGCTAATCATTTTCATGACTGTCCACATGACTCCCTCCACTTTGTACACATCCTTTCTGTATGGGAAGGGGTGGAGAGGGGGGGCAAAACTGGACACAGTACTCCAGATGTGGTCTCACTAGTGCCAAACAGAGAGGAAGACATGGTTTTTTGGTAAATCTGATATCTTTTATTAGACCAACTCAAATAATTGAAAAAATTTTTCTTAGCAAGCTTTGGGGTTCAAAAACCCTTTGTCAGTCTAAGGAAGCATCTGCCGTTGATGTGTGCTCTTCCTGGATGGAATGAGGGGAACAATCACTTCCCTCAATCTGCTGGCAATGCAGCCCATTATGCAGCCCATTATGCAGTTAGCTTTCTTGGCAACAAAGGCACACTGTTGGCTCATATCCAGCTTATTTTCCACTATAACTCTCAGGTCCTTTTTTGCAGAGCGGCTGCTTAGCCAGTCAATCCTCAGCCTGTACCAGTGTATGAGATTGCTCCATCCTAAGTAGAGGATTTGCACTTATCCTTATTGACCATCATGGGAGCGTCCAGACAAGCCTGCATGTGCCTCTTGCCACATCTCAAAGCAGTGCTGCCCTAATGCAGCAGCACGCTACCAGTGCAAGGCAAACAGTGATGCAGGCTGCAGCAACCCAGACCCAGGCTCCATTCCAGGTAAGTAGAAGGTTGGGGGAAGCTGAAGGGGGTGGAGCTATGAAGGTGCAGGAGACTATGGAGGGGGCAGCTTGGGAGGGCTGAGTCCCCTGCTCGCCCCCCACAGGGCCCAGACTTGAGAGGGCACAACCTCGGGAGGGGTGGGTGGGTCCTCCTGGGTCCTCCCCTGCCTGGCCGCAGCCTCCACCTCACAGCCCACAACTCACTAGCAGCAGCAGTGGCCATAGGAGCACTTGGAGCCACCTCGCACAGCCTCCCCATGCAACATGGGGCAATGTGGCTTGGCCCTGGCTGCCTGGCACCCAGCACTGCCTGTGCCACATCACGTGGGCCCAGCACAGCTCAGCACAGCACCATGCACCTTCAGGGAGCTGTCACCCAGAACCCTGTGCCACTAGCGGGGACTGCCTGTCACGCCATGCCGAGTCCTGTGTGCATGGAAGCAGGCCAGCCCAATGGAGTGCAGGGCCTGTGCATGCAGGACCCAGCCTGGTGTGACAGTCAGTCCCCACAAGTGGCACAGAGCCCCAGGTGACAGCCTGAATGGACTGGAGCTGCCCAAAGGCACATGGTGCTGCACTGAGCTGGGCTGGGCCTGCACAATATGGCACAGGCAACACTGGGTACCAGGTGGCCGGGGCCAAGTCATGCTTCCCCACACCAGGCAAGGGGCTGGTGGGGCTGTGGATGTGCCATACCTTGACTTTAGCAAAGCTTTTGATACAAGATTCTTCCCCACCTGCAAGGAAGTATGGGTTGGATCAATGGATTGTAAAGTGCATTGAAAACTGGCTGGCTCATCGGGCTCAAAGGGTAGTAGTCAATGGCTCAAAGGCTAGCTGGCAGCCAGTATCAAGTGGAGTGCCCCAGGGGTTGGTCCCCAGGGATTGGTCACCTGTGCTGACCCCAGTGGTGTAAAAACCTGCCCTGTGCTGGTCTCAGCAGTATAAAAAGCTGCCTTGGTAAACAGCTCATGGCTACTTGCTCTCATGAGCTTCTGGGGCCCAGCCATTTGGTATCTGGGGACACTAGCCCCTTGTGCCAGATGGGCTGCTGAAGCAGCCCTGAGAGTTCCCTGCATCCTCTACCCACTGCAGCAGTCCAGCAGTGGGGGCTACTACCTGGCTATGACCTGCAACAGCATGTGACCCCAAGGCTTCACATTTGCCAGACCTGGATGGGGACTGCACAGCCACAGCAGAGGCATCTGAACCTCTGGGCCTCCTGCCAGTGGGCTGTGGCTGCACAATTGGCCTTTGTGCAGCACTACTGCCATGTGTGCCACCACCCTGCATCTGGGCAGCTATTCTGGAAGATATTCTCAGTGTGGTGGCCTGCTTTGAACTATCAAAGCATGTCCTCCTGGCCCCAAGTCGGTCCTGGGTGCCAGCCCTGAGCAGGCTTCTCTGCCTGGGTCCTGCCACTTGCCTCACTAGCAGGAATCCTGGTGTTCCCTATTTAAAAACTGCAAAATTTCTGATAAACGAAATCCCAAATTTACTCATTTAAAATACACACACACACACACATACATATATATATATATAGAGAGAGAGAGAGAGAGAGAGATCAGTTGGGCAATATTTTATTGATATATTTACAATGTTAAAGCAATTTGGAACCCTACTAACTAGGATGTGGGGACAGCTGCCCCTGCAGCCATAGCTCCTGCCAGCAGGTTTCACCTGCCTGGCAGCTGGGCACAATGGGTACATGATGGGGGGATGTGGGGTTTGCAG
>NW_017728931.1:98560434-98594039 GCF_001723895.1 Crocodylus porosus
AGCTGTGGGGGGGCTGCTCAGGAGGGGTGGGTCCCTTTCCCCCCCACAGGGTACAGCCCCTCTACACAACACATGGATTGCTCCCCCTGAAAGGCCCCAGCCCACCCACAGGGCCCACATGCCCCCCTGCACAGCCCAAGCACCTCTGCATGGCCCCACAGCACCCTACCCCCTATATGGCCCACATGCCCCCCCACATGGCCCCAGCCTCCCCTCCACACAGTCCACATGCCCCTCCACCTGGCCCCAGCCCCCCTGCAGGGCCTCTGCCTCCCAGCATGGCCCACATCCACAGAACAGGTCATCTCATCATAGCAGAGAATCAGGTTGGTCAGGCATGGCTTGCCCTGGGTAAAGCTATGCTGTCTGTTCCTAATCACCTCCTTCTTCTCCAAGTGCTTAGAAATGGATTCTTTAATCACCTGCTCCATGATTTTTCCAAGGACTGAGGTGAGGCTGACCAGTCTGTAGTTTCCTGGATCCTCCTTCCTTTTCTTTGGGATTAGCATGATATTTTCACTTTTCCAGTTGTCCAGGACCTCTCCCAACCATCATAAGTTTTCAAAGATAATGTCCAGTGGCTCTGCAATCGTATCAGCCAACTCCCTTACCACCCTCAGGTGCATTGTGTCTGGCCCCATGGACTTATACATGTTCAGCTTTTCTAAATAGTCCCTAATCTGTTCTTTTGCCACTGTTGGCTGCTCACCTCCTCTCCAAACTATGCTGCCAGGTGCTGTAGTCTAGGAGTTTATCTTTCTGTGAAGAGTGAGGTAAAAAAGGCATTGAGTACTTCAGCCTTTTCCTTATCTTTTGTCTCTAGGTTGCCTCCCTCATTCAGTAAGGGACCCACATTTTCTCTGATCTTCCTCTTGTTGCTGACATATTTGTAGAAACCCTACTTGTTATCCATTACATCTCCTGATACCTGCAACCTGAATTGCACTTTGGCTTTCCTGATTTCACCCCTGCATGCCCAAGCAATACTCTTATACTCCTCCCTAGTCATTTGTCCAAGTTTACACTTACAAACTTCCTTATGTTTTAACTCACTGAAGAGTTTTCTGATAAGTCAAGCAGGTCCTCTGCCATACTTGCTAGTCTTCCTGTGCATTGGGATGGTTTATTCCTGTACCCTTGGTAAGGTGTCTTTAAAATGCAACCAGATTTCCTGGACCCCTTTGCCCCTCAGACTGGCCTCCCATGGGATCCTGCCCATCAGTTGCCTCTGCAAGTTGAAGTCTGATTTTCTGAAGTCAAGGGTCCTTACTCTGCTGCTCTCCTTCCTTTCTCTCCACAGGATCCTGATCTCATTATCTTGTGGTCGCTGCTGCCCAAGTGGTCATTCACTTCTACATTCCCTACCAATTCTTCCTTGTTTCTGAGCAACAGGTGAAGAAGAGCTTGGCTTCTAATTGCCCTCTCCAGTACTTGCACCAGGAAGTTGTCCCCAACACTCTCCAAAAACTTCCTGGATTGCTTGTGCACTGCAGTCTTACCCTCTCAGCAGATATCTGGGTGACTGAAGTCCCCCATAAGAACCAAAGCTTGTGATCAGGAAACTTCCACTAGCTGTCTGAAGAAAGCCTCATCTACCTCATCCTCCTGGTCTGGTGGTCTTTAGAAGACTATCCTCTACTCCTATCAATAACTAATATATCACTAACAGTAATCCCCTCAGAGATCAATAATTAGATGACTTCTGTTTATTTTGAGTTGAAACTTATCTCTTTCTCTCACACAGTAGTAGTCCCATTTTTGAAGGATGCAAAATCAATTTATGTTTTTATGTCTCTAAATTTTGACTGTCACATTTGAAAATACTAGCCTAAGTGACCTGCTTAATGCTACATAGTGGTTGCATCTACATGCGACACAATGAACTCTGGAGCAGTTCAAGCTGAAGTCAACTGCTCCTGGGTGCAGCGTTTACATGTGTGCCTGGGACTGCAGTCAGTTGAGCTGGGGTGGATCAGCCCTGGGCTGCCAGGAGACATGGGGGTCAGCCCCTGGCTCTGGGTGGCAGTCCAGGTAGCAGAGGGGCTGGGAGGAGCCAGGGGTATGCCAGGCGGTCATCATCTACACATGCATTTAATTGCAGTTAATGACTCTACCGTAAGGTAGCATGGTCCCCAACAGTGTTATCTTATGGGAAAGTAAATTAATACATTGCACCCTAATATCAGTACATGTGTACCCTTTACTGTGGAGCTAATTAGTCTACTCTACAGTAAAGCACCTATGTAGATGCACTCAGTGAGGTCAGTAGCATAGGTGGTATAAAAACTGTATAACTTAGATTGCTCTGCTGTAATTTATACTCCCTTAAATCGATTTATGCTAATTCTATTAGTGTGCCAGTGAGGTTAAGTTCCTGTATTTTGCACACCAAGTATCAATATATACACTCTCATCCTAGTATAATGTAAAACTGTTTATGTATGTTGACTTCACTGACTTCATCCAGGACACTACAGACCCTCAGAATAATTACAGCACTTAACCAACCCACTGTGTTAAAAGTCAACAGGTGTCCTTAGAGGTGAAAGAGTGCTTACTTATCAAAGTACAAGATACTGACGTAAAGAATTAAAGCACAACTCTTATATGTTATAGTATGTGAGACATTCAAATTCTAGGGTATCCTTCTCATGTTCTGGTATCCAGAACAGAATGTCACAGCATGACTCCATCCTCGTAACAAAGACTGAAAGAAGAATAGAAAATAATGCAAAGTTAGCTCCTTCTTGTTAAAGCTTACTGTAATCTTGTGTTCTTCCTCTCTTGCTGCACTGATGTAAGGACACTTTAATCCCAGAGTATATTTGAGAGAAGCCCCACTCTAATAATTGCCAGAACACCAGGTCAAATAGAGATTTTTGGACCCAGAGCTTTCAGCATTCATGAATGTTCACACACTGCACTAAAAAAATTATGCTCAATCTGCTGTATCATGTGCAGAAGATGAACATAACATACCTTAAAGATACAATACTATCGTTTTGTTAAACATTTGAGAAATATTAAGGATATCCATAACAAAATTCTTGTGGTGAAATCTTTCAGGAGAGACATATGGACAATGATAACATTGCCACAGAAGACATGCTTTAGAGATTTAAAAATACAGTAATTCACTTCAGTTCTTTGAAAAGGAAAGTTGGAATTCTTAAGGTGACCTGTTAATGCAGTTTCTCAGTGTACCAGTATAGGTAACAGCAGCTATGATGTTTGGTATAAGGACTGAATGCAAGACTTTAAAGCCTTGATTCAGGAAAACACCTTATTAGGTATTTAACACATTTACTGAATAGGGATAGAGTTTGGAATACAGCTAAGTGTTTGCCTGAATTGGGCCTAAACTTTTAAAAAGGGAAATTTTGAAAGACAACTGAAATAGCATTAGTCATTTTTCATCACAGTAGCTTGAGAAATAAGAGTCTGGCTTAATAAGAGATACATTATTTACCTGAAGATAGAATTTACAGTTTAAAAACCCATCCCAGGTTTGTAAAGCCATGGACCTTTAGAAAATGGAAATATTTTAAACTGTCCATCATACTAATTATTTTAATATTTAGCAAACTCTAGAATCTCACAGCTGTAAAGTTGTGAATATTTAAGATGAACCATTTTTCAGTTCTGTCTGAGGATGTAGAACTAGGCATTGACCTCAGAACAACTAGAAATGGACATAAATAGAAGGCAAATATATTCAGTTGAACAGGTCTGAGGCAGTTTGTTGACCTAAGTCAGGGGTGTCAAACTCAGCCCAATCCCCAAGCCAGACCCACACTGAGGGGTTTTTTTCTGGGCTGGATCCATGGGCCCAGCAGCAACTGCAGTGGCCTTGCATTCAGGTGACTGCACAGGGTCAGGGGGGAGCAGCAGGAGGAAGCTGCATTCAGGCAGCAGCACAGGTCTGAGTGTGCATGGCAGAGTGGGTTCAGGAATGGGTAGAGGTGCAGGGCTCCATTTGGGTGGCAGCATTGTGCTAGGGGGCTGCTGCCATTGACCATTGGGGGCCATGACCATTGGGGTACAGTGACACCAAATTCTACGGAAGGCCATGCCCCCCAACTTCTGGTAGCCCACCTAGAACAGTCTCATAGGCTGTATCCAGCCCACAGGCTGTACGTTTCACGCCCCTGATCTAAATGATGAGACTACTTTAGAATATGAAAAAAACATTTTATATCCTAAACAAGCTTTTGAAAGATGTGAAAGATATCTATAGTGAATTCTACCATCAACTAAACATTTTAAATGAAGATTGGATCTGTTTTTAAACTACGTATCTTTCAATCAGGAGTTCCTGGGCTTGGTACAGAAGTTACTGGTTAAGATTCCATGGCCTGTTGTGGGCAGGAAAACATACTACATGATCAATAGATTCCTTCTTACCATAAACTCAAAGGCACTGTGGACTGGAGTGTGTGAATACTTTTTTTTCAACTTAGCTCCTGAACTGAAAAAAATAAAAAGGATCAAATCAATTTCAAATTTTCATTTTTTCACATGAAAAAAAAATATATTTGAGAGATTTAATCTGACATCCCCCAAGAGCATGTCCTAACCACCATATTACAGGGTAGTCTTAAGAAGGTTTCTCTGTTTCCGCTGTTAATGCTGTTCCACTCTATATAAATACACACAGTATAAATATTCATTAGAATGGGGACTGGAATCCAGATGTGACACCTTGCAGATGAGCACCGAAATCAGGGGTGGGCAAAGTCTGTCCCATGGGCCTGATCATGGTCACGGCAGACTGCATTTCCCAGCAGCCCCTATCTGCGTTGCTGAAGCCAGCTTCCATGGCGACCCCAGGAGCAGTGGCACTGTGACAGTGTGAGGCCAGAATTATAGAAGAGTAGGCAGCAGCTCTTGTCCATGGATGAGAGCCCAAGAGGTCATCTAGTCCAAACCCCTGCTCAAAGCAGGACCATCCCCAACTAGATCATCCCAGCCAAGGCTTTGTCTAGCTGAGTCTTAAAAACCTCCAAGGATGGAGACTCCACAAACACTCTGGGTAACCTGTTCCATTGCTTTACTACCCTCCTAGTGAGAAAGTTTATCCCAATACACTTCCCTTGCTGCAACCTGAGACGAAACTGTTACACTCAAGAGTTATTTTCATTTAATGGCTTCATGACATTTTAATGTCATGTATGGTGGAGTAACTACCCAGAAAATTCAAATCATCCTCCTATTGTTTGGTGGTTAAGGCACTTAAAAAAATTCATTCCTATTTTGGAGCACAGTGGATGAGCCAGAGGTGAAAACTGATATTTCCACAGGGTTTCAGACAGATAGGTCCTCACTGGCAGTGCCTCTTTATATGTGTGACATAGTACCTAAAGCCCTTTTACTTCATGTTGGCCCCCTGCAAACCTCTGGAGAATTATGGAATACATCATATTTTATTTTGACTGGTGCTGCATCCCAATTTTATGTGGGCATAACCTATAGCGAGTGGTAAATTCCTACACAGCAGTTTGTGGAATTTCCTTTGAATTCCTCTTTTATGGGTTGGGAATGAGTTGTGCTTTGAAAAAGCCAGTGATTCCACCCTCACACCCAAACTTATATATCTCAGTGATCCAGTGGAGATTCATATAGGCAAGTTGTTTTTATCACAGTTGCTGCCAACAAATAGCAGCCAAACCAGTGGCCCCATTACCTTATCTGAACAGAATGTTTCTCTCAGTGAAGCGAGACTGCTCATCTGCATGTTTTCAAGTGCAAGACATATGTCAAGACATATGCCATACACATATGTTTTCATAATACATGTACACAGAAATATTGTGAGCTGAATTCTGTCTTTGGTTAAACCCCCACAAGCTCATTAAAATCAATGGAAGCGTACAGATATAAATGAATAGGTAGCATTTAGCTTTGAATGGTTTTATTCTCATCCACAGGCCAATATTAATCTATGGAATCATCTTGTGATCCAAAAGCATGCCAACACTTATTATAGCATGTTGTGATTGTACTATGCTTTCAGCAAAGGTGGGATGTGTGTTTTAAGATGACATTTGCTTTACCATTCTGCCCAAATTGTTGATAATGTTTTAATAAATGGTATTTGTAAGAGAAATATATTATTTGATAAAATTATTACTCAAACTGAATTCCATCAAATTGTCACAGTTGTTATGTGCTTAAAAAGCTTCTGCTCCTCTATTATTAAGTGGTAAAAGATTATAATTTGATAAAAAGGATACTAAAATGACTGATTTTAAAAAGTATGTTTCAATAAAATTCAGCATAAAAATTCACAGCAAAATGTAAAAAAAGATTTTCTTTATTATTTTAAATCTACACATTTTAAAATATTTCAGTGAATAAATGAGTGGAATAATAGAGGGTACATCACTTCCCTACATAGTCCGCAGTTTTCAGCACTCACTCATTCACTTATACGATGATTCCTCAGTCCATGCTTATGTACTCTAAATATAGCTTTATTATAACGAAACTGCATTTATACTATAAACTTGAATGTGAATAAGAATGAGAATATGCTAGTAGAATTGACGACTTATCACTTAGCAAATCTAGCAGAAATCATGATTGCTTTCCTCAATCAAGGGTATCTACCCACTAATTTCCAGAGTACTGTACTTTTTTTGGAGTCATACACGGTGCAAGTCTACACATGGAAGTTGCAGCAGTCGCCAAAAATGTCCTGTTCCATTTCTGACTAGTAAGTATATTACACATACTTCCCTAGGACACTAACATGGCCACCATGACTATTGTGGGTTGGGGTTTGTTTTGATTTTAGAGTAAAAGGAGCTATTCAGATGAGAAAGAACACTGTGGAGAAGCAATATTGAATATACCAGTTTTCATCAGGAGGTAGATAGGAGATTCCTCATCCAGATCTCCTCTTTCCAGGTAGTGAAATTAACACACCATTAGGGTTCTTAAAATTAAAAGACAAGGGATTGGAAGAAATCTGAAACCTGAAGTCATGATGATATTTTCCTGAGCATTTGGAAGGAGTTTAAAAATAAATAGATGGAGCTGCACCCAAGAAAACATGTGCAATCTCTTTAAAATAAGAAGTTCTGCTAGAGGACTAGAACATAGTGAATGTTATTAATTAGCATCGAAAATGGTTCTGAGGATGATCCTAGGAATTTCAGACTGGTGACTCTTTCTTGAGTACCAGGTAAACAAATTGAAACAATAATTTAAAAGTAAGAGTTATAAGAGTGTGGTATAACAATATGATATGACAAGCATGGTTCCTTAAAGAAAAGCCACAGGCCACCAGTCTGATCCAATATTGCAAGTCTATATTCTAGGCTGTAATGTCCCATCCTGGCACTGAATCAAAACCACAGAGAACCACAGTCTGAATCTTCACATTCTCTCTGTGGCTTTCATTTTACTAAAAATTGTTTTAGGTAGTAAGCTTGAGATTAGTAGAGTAACTGGACATAAATATCACTTAACCCAAGGTAGAGATTTTTGTAATTCCAAGTTACATGCAAAAGGTAGGTTATACTTAAACTAACACTGTAGTGAAGGCCAGCCTTGACTATGCTGTTCTTGTAGCTGACTATGAAAGCTACAGGAAACTATTGTAATATTTTCTATTGAGGACCAGCCTGTAAATTGCAGTTGTTTGAGTTCTGCAGACTTCTCCAACAAAGAATAGGCAGATGCTAGCCTATCATTCCTGTGCTCCATAGTTCAGCAGGCAGGTCAGTATGAAGTCCTGATCCTATTCTTGAATGCCCCCAAGAAAATAAAGTTTCCTATAGAAGGATCAGCATTACCTCATACTGATAGCCTATCTGAAGAATATTATGATCAAATGGAAGAGAGGAATTGATAGCATCTAGCATGGAGCTCTTTGGAATTGGGTACAAGCCATTACTATGATGAGGAAGATAATGGTGATGCTACATTCTCCACAGCATAATGCAAGAAACAAGTCTTTGCAAAAGCCTTTCTTTGTAGTAAAATGACCAAACACATTATTTCTTCTTAGTTCTTTCCCACAATGTAACAAAAAAGGAGCAAAGAAGGTGGCTGATACATGCTTTTTTATGGTTTTGTTATTAAAAGCATATATTTTTCCTATGCTATTAGAATGGCTGAAATGAAATATCTTCTTTAAAAAAAAGGCTGATCTTGTAGCCTCTTCCCTGCATGGGGCCTGATTTACCAGTGCATCACTCTGGTTTAATGCTGATGTAATTCAGCTGAAAACAAATTATAATTATATAAAACTGGAATAGTGCAGTGATGAGGAAGAGAGCAATATGTGATGAAGTTGAATGTACCAATTGATGGGATTGAAATATACATCAAGAAATAGAGATGAAAGTTGGCCCATAGATCACCACTGTTAAGCATTTCCTTTATCCAACCCTATAGATTATTAATTATAATCTTATTAATTATAATAATCTATAGGGTTGGATAAAGGAAATCCCAACCCAATAGATTATTAATTATAATAATTAGATTATAACATATATAATATTAATTATAATATAATAATAATTAATTATAATAAGCTATTGGGTTGGATAAAGGCCATTATTAATAATAATCCTAATAGGGTTCTGTTTGCTTAAAGGAAATTATTTAGATTACACTTTAAGATGCCAGTGAATACATTCTTATGGGGACAATAGAGTGTTTCCCTTGAAAGCAGCACATTAAAGACAGATATAAATGTTGCATTTACCTGTCAATTGACCGGTACAGAAAAAAAATCTACATCCTGGCTGATTTGAAAAAAAATAGTGGATCAACTTATAATGAAACAAACTACAAACAAGATTTTTTTTGTTTGGATTAATCAAAAATTTTACTTCCCCAAAAATGAAATGTGCAAAAAATAAATAAATAAATAAATAAATAGTATTTGTTGGCTATTAGGATATTTAAGATTTTTTTTTACAGTTTTCAGAAATTAAATTTTGGCAATGTTTAAAACAAAAATGATGTCAGTTCAAAGTAAAACCAAAGAGTTATATTTTGAGTCTGTTTAAACAAAACTTTAAACTCTTCTGGGTTGCTCCACCCTATGTTTTTTTGGGGGGGTTTTGATCAAAACTCTTAACTGTATTTTGCCCAAATTCATGGATAGTTTTGGTCAGCTCAAGGCTTCAATGTTTAGTGGGTCACTGTAAACAGGTCATTCACTCTGTTTCCTCATGGAGGTCAGTCAGCTCTAAGTTCAGGTTTCCAGTAAGTTTATTTTACATGGGCAACTTTGCCCCCTCCGCAAACAACAAAATAATCAAGTGTACAGATAACAAACAAATGCAAAACTTGTCCAGGCTCTGTACTTCTCTCTCAGCACTGCAGCTTCCTCTTTTCTCTCGCCTCATGTCCTCTGCTCCTGGAGCTCCCCCCTCATTTATGGCCATCACTAGTTGCAGCCTGCTCCCAGCCTCCAGCCAGGCAGACTCTTAACTGCTGACTACATGCAGCTAGGCCTCAGCCTGTTGTGGGCTGAACACCTACTTACAGTCACTTATTCATCAAAAATGATGTTCAACTTTATTTATAATGGAACATGTTGCTCCCAATAAAACAGACATGCATAGTAGGCTCCAATTCCCTCCTTTGCTCTTTATTTACTCTTTATCTCAGTGATGATTAGACTTTCTAGCTTCTATGTTCTTTTCCTACAGAGTGATCTGTTTTTTTCCTAGATACTGTAGTTTCTTTCCATTGTCAATTATTTGCTTTTAAGGGAAGATTGATATTATTTTTAAACAAATGTGTTCACCAGATTGAAGTATGATAAGTACTAACATATTGCCATCCATCACATGGAACAAAACTGAGGCACAACCAGGAAGGTTAAAGATGAACCTCCAGCCTTTGTTAACATCCTCATCTCTTTTTGGCTAAAGGCAGAACCTTAAATGTACAGGGGTTCTTGCTTGTTAATATAAACACTGGGCTGGGTTGTATGATAGTGTGTATTTATGACTTCTTTATATCAAGGCTCTCTAAACTTCTTCAGTAATATACTCTGCCACAGATTCACATAAAACCGTCTACCAGAAAGGATTGACATTAGTTATGGGAGAGAGTAGCAGCAGCTCTTTAGACATATAACTACTGTGCCATTTTGATGTAATTCAGTTTAAATTTCAAACATTTCTATTTAACATAATCAAGTGGTATGAAATCTTCTTTTAAAATGGCAAGTATACAGTACTAGCTCAATTGGCACTTAGCAACGGTCCTTTTACAATATGCACAATAGCTTCCAGCAGGGAGTTTTTTAAGGACCATCCTTTGAGAGCACAAACTCACACATGTACAATCAGTAGACATCAAGGTTCTATCTCCAGCTCCCCTTGAGATGTTATTTAGCTAATGCACAAATGTTACAGCTAAGCTGTTAGCCTGAAAAATAGAACAAGCAGTTGTATGCAGGTACACACTTTTTTATTTCAGCATAATATCTTCATATCACAATTTGATATGAAATAGTATCTGAAACGGTTAGCATGCAATTTTTAGTAAATAGGTGGATTTCCACATTTAAAGACACTGCTAAAGTCAAGTACCCATTCTTGAATGCTTTTTTACATAGTGGCAAAGAACTACTGAGTGGATACACACCTACAGTCATTGCTGGGTAATTTCTGGTATAATTATTGCTGGAAGGATACAGTTCTGTCATAAACTGCCATTACTAGCAAACTCAGCTATGAGCAAAGCTGTTTTACATCCAATGAAAAGAAATGATCTGGGCCTGCAGTTAGCTTCCCTCAAGAGATTCAGACCCTGGCAAATGAACCCTTTGTCTCAACTACAAACCTCCCATACTTATTGGTGGACTTCCAAAATTTGTGCTGAACCATATAAGAAGTTCAAATTTAATTAAGCCCAGGAGCAGAGGGAGCTCCTAGCATGCTGCTAAAATCATGGCAAAATGTTTTGAACCAGATTATTGCATTATAATCTCATTCCAGTTGGAATCTTCTTTCTCTACTAGGAGGTTTTTATATCCCAGATAGAAAAATAAGAGAGGCCCCAAAACTGGAATCTGTAATAGTTTTTCTAAACACATTTCTTAGGGGCCTTACAAGTGGAAGGAGATAATGACATTGATATTATTCCTGTAATATTTTCTTTGAATGCAAAGCCTAACTGAGTAATCTTCTGGATGCTACTAGTACAGAAAGCGACAATGGTAACATGCTAACAGTAGAGGGTAACTAAAACAGCCCACAATGCCACATGCCTGATGATAAATACAGTTTTTAACAAAAATATGAAAAGAAACATGGACCTTAAGAAAGAAATCTTGAAGATGGATCACCCTCTGGTCAACCCATTCTTTTTCTGCAATTCAGTTTCTTCAAAGTGAATAAAGCAAAGAAATAGGTGAGCAAATAAGAAAAAATTATTGGAAAGGAAAAGCATGCATGGGACAATTTTTTCTTGGGACAATGAATTAACAATTGAAAGACCAAAAATATTCATGAATTTATATCAAAGTTGTTGCATTCTTTCAAAAACATCAGAAAAAAATAACGATTTTGTTTTGGCGTTTTAAAATTGAAATCTTTTGATATTTTTTATTTTGAAATGATATGTTGAAACTTCAATATAATCAAAGAAAGTTTAAAAATCTGAAAATGAGGCTAAATGTCTCCTATTTCAAGTAAAGTAACATGTTTTGAACACCCTGAAGTCATTGTTTTGTTAACTTCCCATTTTTTCTGAAAAAAAATTAGTTTGGGGTTGTCAGCCTTGGATATTTTTATTATTATTGTTTTTAGGGTTGTACAGTAAACCATTTCACCAGAAGTGAAATAACTACTGTTATTTGCATAGTGCTCAGTGAAAAGATTGCCACTGAGTTCTATGGAGACAGGATCATGTTCTTAATTCCAGGCTATTAAAGGGGCTCATGTTCTAAATCCTTATGCAGGGTTATTCTTCTACCTTGAACAGGTGTTTCAGAGTGAGTTTCTTGGTCTGAGGCACAGCAGGTGATTGTGCTTTTGGTCTCATGCCAGCAATTCGGTGGTTGATGAGGTTCCAGGGCATTTCAGATTGGCCTGTTTCTACCAGGCAAACATAATTAGAGATTACTGACTTTAAAACAATCTTAAAATGGCCACCCAGAGTCCTCATTCAAATCCTTATTCCTTGCCCCATAGAAATGTAATCCATCTAGACAAGACAAAAAAACAAGGGTGACACTCTGTGGTACAACAGAAGAACTTCAGCCTCTTTCTAATATTAATATCATTTTTTGGATCCTGGAGCCCTCCTGTTGCTTGTATATAAAAGGTGAGATAAAACCAGCAAAGTGTTTTTGAGAATTAATTTTTTTAAGTTCCAAAATTTGGTTTCCACCATTAAGAATGGCACACTTTAAAATATTTTGGTTTCAAAATACCAAAAGCAATAGTCTACAAGACTCAGTTACAAGTAGCAAATTGTATTATTTTTTTAACAGAATCATTTTTATAACTAGAGCAGTTTAAAAAAAAATACAAAAACTAGCTTCAAACTAATTCTTGGCAACTTTACAACCAAAAAAGGCCTAACTAATTTTAAACCATTAAAAAGTCATCTGGGCAGACAAATATTCATGCCAAGTTTTAGGTGGATGAGATCCAAAGAGGCTGAGATATTGAATGTGAAAACTCAGTTCTTACAGTCAAAATGCCAAACTATAACATCAGGACCCTGATGCTATAATTTTTAAGAGGAGTAAGTGGTATAACACTGTACATAATTATTTCACTTATGAACAAAAGGGCCCATCACTTAGAAGAAGCAGAGTTTTAAGTAAGGGACATTTCTTCAGAAACATATACCAGTCACAGTTGAGCAGTTAGGTCCCACTTTTTTGGCTGCTGTCTGCCTAGTGCAGTATTGACACACTTTGAGCCTCTGCTCGTTATAAACTCAGCATTTATTTATTTATGTTAAATCCATTAGGGCAACAAAGACTAAGTAAAAATGACTCCCAGAAAATGATCTCTCTTGCATGGATGTGCTCTCTTTCTCTCTCTCTCTCTCATTTTTTGTTATGTACAGTTCAGTACCTGGCAGATTATCAAGGTTCCCAAATCAGCTCCTCTGATGTTGGTGTACTAGAAGCTTAAACAGCAGTTTTTCTGCCAATTTAAACTTTTACTTTTTAATAAAGAATTTAAACCAGAAAAGTAAAACATTCCTTGGTCTTGCTTTTTAGGAGGAAGTAAAAGTTTGAATTGGCACAGTGATCACTAAAGCTCTTCTTTCAAATCCTGCTGAACCAAAACTAGAAATTCTGTTTAAATCCTTATAGTCGCCTAAGAACATAAAACTCTGAAAGAGCAATAAACAAAACAAAAAGGTAAACAAATATATTTTACAACTTGGATTTGGGGGAAATAAGCTCCTGTATTTTTTTTTAAACAAAATCATTCATGCCCAACTGGTAAGAGAAATTCCCTCTTTGAGTTCAACCTCAAATCTCTAGCAAAATATATTGCAGTATAAAGTATATACAGAACATATTATTTTTATACCTGCGCCATCACAGGAAGATTATTTCCAGCCTTTGAAAAAACACTGAAAACTTTTGGGGCTTTCAGCAAATTTTGTGCAGAACTCCTGGAAAATTCTCTAGTTGTAATAAGCCTTTTAGCTCTGCCTTAGATTATTGCTATTTGAGGGTGAAAGGGAGGTGCATGCAGTTATCAAATGGCCCCCTTGTACCGTAGTACCCTTTCACTTGTCTCACTTTGTTGTGGCTTAGAAGAGATTCTTCATGAGCTGAAAACAAAGGTGCATGAATATTGTCACCATACTGTAACTCTTGCTGTTGCATAATTTTTTTTACAATGCCTGATTTCTTGCGAGTCTCTAATTTTCAGGCCTGTCATACACAGTTTGTATGCATAATAGAATCATCATTTCTGTTGCATATAAACATTATTTGTGTTTCCACAAGAAAACTTGTTCACTTGTGGTCTACTTGTGAAAGAAGAAGAATCAGATACAATTCTATTCCTAGCTCCACTACTAACTCATCAAGGCCCTGATTTTGCAACATATTTTAGCACATGTCTATCTTTCAGCATGTGAGTTGGCCCACTGAATTTGCCCAAGATCCTCAAATGTAGTCAGGTACCTAACTTCCAATGACTTCCAACACCTTGGGAATCCATGGTTACTTTTGGACTTAAATTTAAACTGAGGCTTAGATACCTTGCTGAATTGGGCCCTGAGTCATGTTCATTAAGTTATTTAATAGTGGGCAGATCTTCAAGGAGAGCTGAGCATCTCCAGGTCCCACTGTCTTTGTGTGATCATCACTTCTGAAAATAAGGCAACATTAATCTCTCTGTTCTTCACTTTCCCCATCAGTTAACTTATGGGCATGATACTGCATCCTCAAGTTATTAATGAAGATAAATTCAGAGAAGTACGTAAAGTGCTTTGAGATCCTCAGAAAAAAGAGGACATAACATTTAAAAAATAGCATTAAATTGATTTTCCTCCTACATAATCTCTGAAGTGGGCATTTGATCATTAATACCTGCTGGAAAAGATTTAATCAAGTTTTCTGTCATCCCACGTATTCTTTTGTGAGACCCCAGTGAAAGACACACAGTGCATATAATATACACAAGAAATCATTGTTACGCCCAGAAATTACAGCATAACTGCCATGGCATTCACATTACTATAGACCATAATGTGTGCATCCCTCAGAGCTGAGTCCCATAGGATTTGTGATTTGTAATTAACTATCAGCTGTTCTGGTTATCAGATATTTTTAATATAACTGGTAGGTACGGGTTGTCATTTTCTACATTGTCCAGCATTTCCTTTATTAAGAGCTCTGTTAGAAACAGGAGCTCCTTTGGAAGCATCCAGGAGAAGGGCAGAAGGAGGTTTTGGACCTTCGGACACCATATTTTATGATATCCTAGCTCTGTTGACAACTTTGCTATTTGCTTCAGTACAGTCAGGATTTCACCCACTGTCCATAGGAAAGTTTGAGAACTCTCTTCAGATAGATGCTAGTTGGAAAGGCATAGTAAGGCATGCAGTACCTTTTCTGCATTAATTGATAGTCCTAGCTATGGGGCAGGCAGGGCCGAGGACAATCCCCCACTCTCCTATTGAAGCTAAGCCACTATGTAGATGGGATTCAGGAGTCATGAAACCTTAAGGAGAAAAAGTAAGAGAGAGAATGATTTTGTAGCCTAATGTATTCTAATGAGGTAGACAATGCTTTAAAAGGAAGGACTCCTGGGTTTTCATCCCATCCCACAGACTGCTTATTTAGTTTGCATTAAAGAGTCACTGGATAAAATATATGACTAGCACTGGGAATAGACAACAGAAAGCAGGAGTTTCCTCTCTTCATGGGAGTTCCTGATTCATTGGTTGCATGGTCCCAATTTATAGCTCTTTTTCTGGTCCCAGAACTTTTCTGCAAAATCAAGGTATAGGATGCCTTCAGTCCAGCCTCATTCATAGCTTGGTGGTAATGACAGAGGTCAGCTTCCTTTAAGAATGGCAGGCTGTCATTTTCAATCCACCTATCGTCACAGGCCACCAAGCCTCTCCTTAGCACCCAAGGCCTCCCTGTTCTGTGCTGAGGGGCTGTTCTCGGGCCCACCTCTACTGTAGCTGCTGCTTACTATTGCCACCAACTGCCATTAATTTCCATTGCCAACTGAATTCAGCAGTAAGAGTAAATGCCGGCTGCAGCAGAGGGCCAAGAGAATAGCCTGCACCACAGAGCAGGCAGGGCTAAGGGAGGTGGTACATATCAGAGAAACACACTGCACAGGGTGGAAAAAGTGCACCCACCAGCACATAACCTCAAGCCTCACCACTGGAGGCCATAGATAGCTGATCTCTAAGCTAGGGCATTCTCATGGGAGGTGGGGATGGGCTCACACCCTTTTAGGCTGGACAGGGCGTAGAACACAAATCTCTCATTTCCATGGTCAGTTCTCTATGTAATAGGCTATCATGAGAAAGTCAAGTACCACCACCCTCCAAGTGTCACCACCTATACATGCGTGGCACTTACTGCACATTAGATTAGTCTAATGCATCATTTGCTAGCACTGACTGAGACAAATACTAGAAAATGGCACGTTAATTTAATGAACCATAGCTCACATGTAAAGGCTGACCAGGATTTACTCACAGTCAGCTCAGGCAGCAGTGGGTCACAGCTGTCAAACTCCAGGAAATGGGGGGAGCTGTCCCAAAGCAGAGGACAGATCCTAGCTGTGTGGAGCTCGGGATCACAGCCTGGCTCAGTGGCACTAGCTTAAGGCCTCTATGCCTCAGAGCTGCTTTGCCTCCCAAGGCACTCAGCTGGAAAGAGGGGAGTGATGAGATGGGATCCCCCAGCCCATGCCCTGGCTCCTGCCCAGTGTGAAGGGGAAGCAAGAGCTGAGCATACCAGGACCACAGGGATCTATATCTCCTCACTAGCAGAGAAAGACAGGGTGTCTGAGGATTTTGTGTTGTGCTGTGCCAAGTGGGGACCTGCCAGCCATGCATGTCTGTCCTGAGGCTCTGATTGCACCAGCACCATCACAGATGGGGCTCTGGAGTTTCTGGACAGAGGCTTTGCCTTGGTCCCTGTCAGGACTGGGAGCATGATGCTGGGCAGGCTGTGGGTGAGCAGGTAGCTTGACCTAGTGCATAAGCTCAGGCTCCCAGGGAAGGCTGCAGGCTCAGTGCTACAGAGAAGCCACTTGAAGCTCCCTTCCTCAGCCAGGTCTGCGAGAATCACCCACTTCCACTGGCCAAGCCTGGATCAGCCTCGCAACAGCTGAATGTGCAGAGCCCAGCTAGCAGGAGACCAACGAGATTGGCCATGAACCATGGAGCCACCCCATCTGTCCGTTCCTCCCTAGGGATGCATCTCCACCATGCTGTACCCCTCACAGCCAAGGTAGGGAGCTCTGAGCAGCTTCTTTGTTGCTTGGAGCCCACGGTCCACCTCTCCCCAGGAGCCAGAGCCTGTGCACTAGGCTTCATGCTCCCAGTCTCAGAAGGGACCAAGGTGAAGCCTCTCTCCAGCAGCTCCTGAGCCCTGCCCATGATACTACTAGTGCAACTGGAGCCTCCAAAGAGATGTGAGGGGCTGGCAGGTCCCCACATGGCACAGCACAGCACCTCCATATGTCCTCCTTTGCTGGGCACTAACTGTGAGCCAATGCTATTGAGCAGTAGGAACGAGCTACTGTACAGTAGCTTGTTGCTACTGCACAGTAGCATTGGAAAAAAAACATGTGGGGAAGGTAGTGCTTATGCAGGTACCAAATTACTACACAGTAACAACCGTGCAGTCTGCCACTCATTTAGATGTGGCCAATATGACTGCAGTATAACACCTGCACAAAAGGCGAATGCAATTTTGGACTGCATTAATAGAAGTACTAGGTGTAAGACAGGAGTGGTGATACTACCTCTTTACTCAGCATTTGTTAGACCTCATCTAGAGATTTGTGTGTAGCTTTGTAAAAGGTCATGAAGAAGTTGCAGACGTTCCCAAAGTGAGCAAGAAAAATGATAAGAGGTTTGGAAAACAAGCCATATGAGAAGGGGTTGAAGGAAATAGGAATGTTCAGTTTGTGGAAAAGGCACATAAGAGGGAACATGACAGCAGTGAAGGACTATAACAAAGAAAAAGGAGAACACCTCTCCTTTCTTGTGACAGAGAGCAGGATACGGACCACTGGCTTGAAGTTGCAACAAAGTAGATTTAGATTGGGTATCAGGAAAAACTTCTTCACCAATAGAATTGAGTGAATCAATGGGACAGACTTCCTAGGGAAGTTGTGGAATGTCTATCATTGGAGGTGTTCAAGAAGAGGTCGAGTAAGCATTGGCCAGGGATGATTTAGGACTAGCTACGCCTATGCTATGATACAAGGATTTTCCATGCTTATGGGCTTCACTGGTTGCCAGATGGGGCTGGGAAGTAATTATTTTCTCCCTCCTGTTGCTACGTGTGTCAGGGTGGTGGGGTTTGTTTTGGGTGGGGGGGAGGGAAGCTGTTTTGTTTTCTTTTTGGGGGGGGGGTTGCCTTCTTTAGAAGCATTGGGTGTTGACTGCAGCCAAGGCCAGATATTTTGACTGGATTGTACCACTGCTTCTGCAAGGACTAAAATCTAGAGGTTCCTGGCTAAAGGGTCTCGCTTATCCACTCAAGACCACATTGCCACTTTTGGGGTCAGGAACGCTTTTTACCCTATGATTGATCTGGTATGGACCGTGCCCTGTAGTGGTTAGGGGAGGAACAGGGAGCTTCTTCTTTGGGTCTCATTGAGCTTGAGTATTTTAACAATCCTTGCAGCAGCAGGGCACTGACTGCCATTTATCTGTGGCAAGTTAGGTAAGTTGTGGTTTTGTGACTGGATTGACTCTAGTTTTAGTATTAAGTTAGAGAAGGATTTGAATAGGATGGTTTGAATAGGGAGGATCCTGCCTCAGGATGGGGATTGAACTAGATAACCTCCAGAGGTCCCATCCCGCCCTACTTTTCTGTGATTCTATTATCTCTTTCAGTATCAGTGGCGGAATAAAACACAAGGCTTTGTCATTCAACATGAATTATGTTCCAAGTGTGATCCAAAAAAAACCAAAGTGTGATTGAAAAAACAAAACAAATATCATAGGAGTTGTTTGAAATATTAGCCTACATATTTTCATCAGCCACACTGAAATAATTTTAACTTAAGATATATGCCACAATTAAAGAACAGTTATCTATTACTCTGAGATGCCCTCCCCACTTCCATTCTTAGGGCATGACTAGGCTATCAAAAGACCTTGCCAGGGAGTGTTCCAGTGAAGCATGACACTCCTGCTCCATGCACACTATACCCCAAAATGGACTTACTATGGCCATCTGTAGTGTAGTATGATTACATGCCATAAGCTCTCTATCTTAGATGAGTTCCATTGGAGTGCACCGCCTCCAATAAGAGGCCACATTTCATCCATTTTAGTTTGTAGTGTGTGCAGACTAGCTGTGCCATGCTTCACTGTGGTGGTCCTTAGCACTATAGCTTAACGGGGTGAATAGACATTTGTGTTTGCCCAGCTTCCCTATAAAATTGGTTGTTGAAAAAACAATCAATCGTGGGAGAATGTCCTTTTCTCTGTGTCCTCCTTCATTAAAAAATTATCCTTCAGCAACGTTGGTTACATTGGCTTCTTCCTCCTTAATCCATGGGAAACATGAACTCTGCCAATCTTTTTCTTGGTGCGGTTTCTATGCTGGCTCAGCTTGATTGGCTGACATGTTCAAAAGGTCAGAGTGAGCCAATGCTTTCCCCCTCTCATACATCCATGGATAAGGAGTGGCAGCCCAGTAACAGCTGCTCTTCCTGCACTGTGGCCCATAATGCAGGTAACCCATGCAAGAGAATGTGCCTCACCCCTCATTAATTCTCTATGCAGATGCAAAGGGCAGATTCTGACTGAGCACTGAATGCAGACCCAGGACTCCAGAATTAAACCTATTTACATATAGTTACAGACTACCTAAAGAGCAGATATGGCACTAAAGCTACTGCCAACTATCAGAAAGAATCCTGTATTTCACAGTTGTTATTATAACTGATACCAAATCTTTTAAATGATATGAATGCTGTGAATGCTGTCTGACCTTGAGTGAAAAGAAAACCACACAGGAAGATGTTCCATCTCAGAGTGCATCTAGAAGTATCTGAAAATACTTTGTTCATTTAAACTATGAAATGGTTTGGAACTTCCCTAATTTCCTTATTAAAACAAAGAACACACAAGCAGTACCCAAACATCTTAATGCTGAGAGCTCTTTCCTTTACAATGGGCTGATTTGCCACACAAAGTGGAGGGCCAGCAGCTTTTGGGTTTGGATTCACTGTGGTTCTCCAAAAATGTACCTGTCAGCATAAAACAGCCACTTCTGACTAAAAGACCAACACCATGAAGAACACCAGCATTATGTTCTACAATTTGTGCCACGCTGTACATATGAACTGCCCAAAATGTTTCCACATGACCATGCTCGCTTGTGCCAGTGCCATTCTGAGACGTTAAGAACCACTTACGGTAAAGAAGCTGGTTAGAGCTACTGTACACTAATAAATGTTAAGGCAAAACCAAATTATTATGATCATCTTCCTGTAGGCCCTAGAATTTGACCAGGACTATTTAAGTGGCCATGATGTATAATTTAAGGACAAAATAAACTAAAATACTTTGCATAGTGATTAATGTTTGGAAGGGTGCCTCTTCAGATGCTTTAGCTTGCCACAGCACTCACTCAGTGACCAAATTCTGTCTAGTACAGAGAAGAAGGAGCGTGTTTTGAAGATTTAAAAGCTTGGCCTATTTCTAGGAAAAGCATGAATATCAATGAAAGCCCTGAAAAACCTACAGCTAGGCTATTTTGTGGTGAAAATGAAATCTTACAGCATGATTGGCCACATTGGCTCCAGATACTATGGCGATAAGGGCAGAGTAAAAACCTTCGTAGTTCAGAACAGTACCCAAAAGAAGAAAGACTAATAGATATCCTCCCTTCAAGCCCTACCCATGACCAGATGACCCCTTGGTCACATTTTAAAATCTACAAAAGTGTTTCATTGGGAATACCTACTAATAAATAATGTTCAGATCACTGGTTGCCAGATAATAAAAGCTAAAAGGGCAAATTCAAACCCAGTTTCCCCAGCTGCCACAGTCTGACAGTAGAAGCCAGGTTTCCACAGGCAATACATATAGAGGCTTTCTATGTCCCAGGGTTCATGAGTATACTATTCTGAGATTCTGAGAATCTTTCACTGTTGTCCACTAAAATGGGAGCATATTGGGGCTCTGGAGAACTGCACGAGGTGCTCACCCTATTAGTTACCTATCACAAAGCCTACTAGATAATCTTTTCATTAATTCTTTGACTGTAATAGTTATACTGTCTTATGAAACTCAGACAAAAAGGAAGAACCCTGATTTGCACACTGTGCAGTGAAGGGGTGGGGGCAAGGGGACACAGGAAATGGTAATTTTTTAGTGGGACATGAAAAACAAATATATAATTACACATAATAGTATGGTAGTAACAATAATGCTGCTATAGAAAGCAATATACAGTTGTACAGTCTTTTTTTTCTCTTATATGTAATGAAGACAACAGAGGAAAACTGTGATAGAAATCCAAATATCAAAAGATGCTAACACTAGGTATGACTCATATTCCACCCTCAAAGTTTTCTTAATGTCAATGTAAACTTTCAGGTCAAAATATCAAGCTCATTTTTTAATAAAGGAAGCTTACCAGTAAATCCATGACAGCCATAGCTGTGTAGCATATTTAAAAATGTGGCCACTTTTAGGATCTTGATTCTGTGAACATGTAAGCATATAAGAAACCTTAAAATTGATGTAAACACCTTCCTTTATGCACCAAATTGTGAAAATGCTAACCTACTTGGTGAGATAAGTTAACTTCATTGTGACAGTTCCACTGTTCAGCAATAGCTGTTCCACCTTAGTATCATACATGTAAGTGTAAGTCAAACATATTTTCGTTCTACAATAGAAATGCTGTAACAGACTGAATTTTACAAAATATAAAAGTGCAGATGAGCAGAGGGACATTTTCTTCCTGGTATTCATAAAAAGTACTTTTCTCTTAATAACCAGTTATAAAAAGCACGTTAGAGGGAAACTGTGACCAAGGATATATGCACATTCAAACATCCCAGTGACTTCACAACCCACTGGAGCTTTCCTCTTGTGCTTACCATGATGTCACAAGAATCCCTGGATACATGACCTTAACAGTATATATAGCTCACAGCTATCTCTACAGTTCTCTCCATTATTCTTTATCCCCAACTCTAAAACTAACTTTAGCTAACTCAAAAATGAAATATTTTGATTTATGACAAAAAGGTTACTTAGGGAAGTTGGATACTAAATTGTTCAGTGGAATCTTTATCCTTTGATTATGTAGTTGGCTGAACAAAAGCATTTTGATTCATTCTGTTCCAATTTAATTCCCGTTTGCAACTGACCCAACAGCTGACCCATTTTTATGCTTAGTATCCCCAGGAAAACAAAAAATACAGTGATACTTGTTAATCATGACATTTCATATTTCATGTTCCAAGCTTTTGGTTTCACAAAGAAGTCAGAACAAAAGTTATGCAAATATATGAAAGCTTGCCATATTCTCTTAGTAAAAGCCAACGTTAAAATTGTTTCACTTCTACTGCAAGTAAATCTGGTCATTTTTATATTACAATAAAGTGAAAATGAACTATACTTTGGACTTTATAAATAGCTTTGTATTACAGCTTAATGTAATGGGGGCTGTAAAATTATGTCTTCCTTTTTTTCCTTTTGCACATATTTTGATTTCTTTTATTCTGGGCTTGGATTACCTTATTTTATATTTTGCTGAAATGGATGCTCTTCTATTTACTTCTTGTTGTGAATACACTAAGATAATGGGTATCTGATATATTTTCACATGATCCTATACAATTTCCATATATTTTATTTTGACATTCAATTAGAAAAAATAGAAATAAGCCTTTTCAAGATGCCCAGACAAAAACTCAACATACAAACAAAACTTTTAATTCCAAAACTGATTCAGAATACATTGTAATTACTGACCATTGCAGAATTATTTCTGCAATGAACTGAACCAAAAACCCAGATCTAAACACAATGGTGACTGAAAATCCACCTCTGAGTTTGGGACATGGATCTGTCTTTAGCACGTATAAACTTTGTGTCTGCATGAATGCATGAGAGGAAGAGAAAGGGTTCCCAGGTTGGCATCCAAAGTTAGTGCCAAAGGAACTCACTTTATATCACAGAAATCAAAACTGTTTTGAACACGATATAAATTGTAGTAAATGTTAACACTATCCGTAACTGGCCTACAATGTGCAATGTAAAATTTATCCATATGCAGATATAAGATCTGTTAATACTGTCCATAGCCCTGGCATACAATGGTTTGGTTTTCTCATTTCAAATGCTAAAATCTTTGATACCCAGTGTGGAATCATTCACCCTGATGCCTATAGTGAAACAGATAAAAAAGGGCAGAACCAGATATCAGAACCAGTATGTGTGCATGCGTATTTATGTTCATTACATTGTGAGGCAGAGCAAGTGTTTCTTTGCCTCCTTGATCTGCAGGTTCAGTGGTGATTTTCATGTTGGTTTGAGTATATACTCAGTGGTGACCCAGTCAGTTCCCAAATGAGGAACTGGAGAGATATATGCTTCTGTCTTGGACTCCATAAAAAAAAGCCCTGGCCCATATGCTATTTCCAGATTGTTGGTGGATTACTTTCATTGGATTTTTCCTGTAAGGAAAAAAAAGCTGTTGTGCCAACTGTAAAATGCCAGAAACTGGCCCACTTTCATACAGACAATCATAGGGGTGGGGTCATAAGCCAATGGGCCAAAGGGAGGGAATGGGTAAAAGGTAAAAACACATCAAAACTGGTCACAGGCAACTGGTGAGGGAGAAGGGAGGGGCAGGTGCCCCCCCTGAGATTGGCCCCCAACTCAACACCACTCAGGATGGGGCAGATTTTGCATCCTGGGCCAGCAATGTGTTGTGGTGGGGCACTAAGCTGCAGCACAGAAATATAGGAGTGAATATGGGGCTTTTGATCCACCCCAGGCCTGCCCACAAATTGTGACCCCCCCCAACCCCCAACTCTGGAGGCACCAGTCACCCCTGATTGTGGTAACATACATTCAGCATCTTCATTTCTCTAGAGGTGTCCCAAAAGAAGCCTTTAAGTTCTAAGAGTGCTCAGACAGCAGCCTGCAGCTGCCCCCAAGTCTGAGTTCAGCTCCTTCGGTCCACAGTCCTGGCTGACCAAGGCAGAGGGATCTCCAGCACAGCTGCACACTCCAGGTCCAATGTGCACACTGCTCACTCTTCCCCTTACTCCAGCCTCAAGCTTCCTCTTCCTTTTTCCCTTGCCCTCCACCTACCCTTGTTCTTCCTACTGTTACACACATTACATTAACAGATTCACAGAGGTTTAGGGCTGGAATGGACCTCGTGAGATCATTGGGTCCAGCCCCCCTGCTCTTGGCAGGAAAGACTGCTAGGGCCAAATAACTCCAGCAAAGTGTGCGTCCAGTCTCCTTTTGAAGATCTCCATGGTAGGTACCTGCCACCCCTCCGGGAGTCTGTTCTAGAGTCTGGTCACATGAACGGTGAATAAGTTTTTCTTTATATCCAGCCTGAAACCTTCTTCTAGGAGTTTATGACCATTGCTCCTGGTTTTGCTGTGGGGTGCTCTGGTGAATAGTTGTTCACCTAGCCCCTGATGCTCTCCCCTGATATATTTGCCACCAAATCCTCCCAAAGTCTTCTCTTTTCCAGGCTATGTAATTCATATTACATTCTTATTTTCACATGTCCCATACATTAGTAGCTTCATAGTCCATTGTTAGAAGTAGTTGATTGCAGCTGATCAGTCAACAAGATTGTGACCACTTTTGTTAAAAAAAGGACTGACCCAGTGCCATTCTCACTTCACATTACAGGGCTCAGAGGGTGCACATCACTCTGAAATGCTTATATTTTGCTTGCTTTTTGCATATTTTGACTTGTTGTGGATGCAGGAATTTATTAACATGCATTGTAAAGTGAGTAAGCAGAAGTTCAGTACACTGCTATCCTTTTCCGCATTTCAACTCTTTTCTCTCTGTGTTTGCCAGTTTTGGCCCTTTTTTGTGCAGATTGTCCCTGGATTTTGCCTAACCTTTCTTGTTTCTGTTAGGGCCCAGTATAGCAAGCAGTACTGAATCAAGCAGCAGTTTGGTGCAAAACTACTCAATCATTAGAAGGGATATGTGGCAGTGTAGATATTTTAGCTTTTACATTTTTTATCACACCAAGGCTATTTTTTTCTTTCTTTTTCACTCTTATTATTAGCCTTTTTATAGAAAATTGGCTTACCAAGAATTTATGAATTAGTAAGTCTATTATAATGATGAATGGTAATTACCATTTAAATCCTGAGTCATTCATCAGCTTGTTCACCATATGTCAGGTGACACAAGAGTGCCTGAATACTTGTCTGGTAAGTATTTCTCAAAAGATTGTTATATTTGTCTGAACTTTAGACCCATATGCCAAATACTGGCTAATAAAAATAATGATTAAAAAAAACAGTTTGGCAGGTTATTTAAGCGGGGGGGAAGCGACAGTGAGATAAGAGACATCAGTTCTAGTGACACAAATGTATATATTGTTTTTAATTTAAGGAGGATAAACAAGGCTTTTGTGATATTTTGGAGACAAATAAAAAACCACATGATATATGTATGCAAAAGTATTTGTTGGAGGCTTGTTTTCTAAAATAATAGTTAGTGAGCTGCTGAGTCTTTCAGCACAGTACACAAGAGCAAATCCTACCCATATGGATACCACCCACAAGTTATTGCCGTCATTAGGGCTAGGTACAGACATTCAAAAAGCCCAAGACAAAATTAATCTAAGTTACACGGTATTCAATAAGTGGAGTAGTTTACAATAATAGCAAATAGTACACACATTCGCCTGTGGGGAGGATGGGGAGAGGGGCAGGGCACAAATCTTAGACCAACTTCTGGCATTTTTAAACCAGTCTATGTGTACCAAATTTCTGTTCTGTTACGGGTATAGATTAGTTTCTTATCACTTATACTGGTAAAAGTGTAATGTATATACCTGGCCTAAATGTTCATTTCTGAACATTAAACAAGTGGCTGGGTGCTATCAAGATCCTAATAAACAGGCACCCACATTACAAATCCTGCATTTTGTTTAACCCTACCTAACTGGCATCCTTGCTGGCAGTCTTAGAAAAGGAACAAAAACTTAAATGGACATAGTGACCAAACTACCACAAACTAGTAGATATTGGCCCCCAATATCAAAACTTAGATGTGCTAGTGAGACAGTATAGAGATGATTTCACTGTAGCTTCCAGTGTCATACATTTTGTCTGGGTGAATGGAGAATTTCTGTCAGCAGAGTTCTTAGTCAATCATCTTTCACAAGCACAAAATAATAAAAAAAGGGAATCCATTTGGGTTCTTCCTAGAAAAACCTTCCTTTCCGGTTTGAGTAAAATTATATTAACAGGAATGGGTGCACATTATGCATCAAGTGATAAAGATTCCAAGGGAAAAGTTAACATTAATGATTATAACTTTGACTATTTCTTTTCGTTTTGACATACCATATCTATCGTAGGCTTAACAGTTCATAAACTGAAGCTAACTTTCTGAATGATAATTTAATTCTTGAAATGTAACTATAGAGTAGGAAGAAAATACTGAGATATTAATCCTGGCAGCAGATAGCAATGCTAGAACCAGAAGCTTAATGGTGCTGAGCTGAATGGAACATAACAAGTCAGCTATCCTAACAAAATACAGTCTTTGTCTCTCAGTGGGTTAGGAATGCTCTCCCAGCGTAAGCATCTGAACATGGGAGAACATAAAGTAACAGTTAAACTGAGTAATGTTGCATAACTAAGCTGCAGGGGTTTTGTTCAGCTTTCTAGCAGAGTATAAAATCTGTGATTATTGTTTTAATCAAAGGTCTGATAGTCTATCAATGCCCTATTTTCCTGATCTAGTTGCAGTTGTAGTGAGTTTTTTTTATTATTACATCTACCTCTTCAAAATATGTATTGCTATTTTATAGTCATAGATGTGTAAAAAAAAGACTAGATGTTCAGACATTTCTACTAGGCCCTGTGTCTCTGTATAGTGGACCAGGCCAACCCCTGGGTCTAATACATAAATCCACTGAAAAATTCAGAGCCAAATTTTGAAGAACATTTTTCCAATACAAATTTCTTCCTGGTCTGTCCTTCATGACATATGGCTCTGCATCATTCTTTGAGACTGTTTCTAAAAGGTATAAAACAACACAATATAAATCTATTTTCTGTATATTTTAAGTTGCCTATAGAAAAGTAAGTTCAGAAATGGCTTTACACTACAGCACGGACAACAGACTACGACTCTCCCAAAATGAATTACAAACCTGATAAATGTAACAAACACTTCTATACCAAATCTAGGAAAAAATAATGTGGCAATCAGGTGAATTCGTTTCCCACAAAACTAAAAGAAAAAGTCCTGAATGGTGGTATCACTTCTTGGCCTCTTGTGGGCTAAGATCAAGTGTATTTTTATATATAGGGACACAGAGCTAAAGATTCCCACTGATGCTTCACATTGGAGGCCCCAGTCTTCCAAAGGCCGCCTCTGTATGTCAGCATGTGAAGTTGATTTTTCCCAGCTGACGCTGGGCTAAAGTTTCTTGGAAGCATTTGGGGTGGAGATGTGCCAGACAACCTTAAAAAATAAATCAGTTACAAGTGAACCAGGGCAACCCCCAGGGCCCAGAGGTAGGGCGGGTGTTTTGCTACATGCATTACTAATTAACTGTGAAAAGTTCTGAGCGGTCCCAACATTTTTTTGTGAGTACCAGCTACCATTTATAAAAAAGGTCATAAAAAGAAGGTAAAAACACAGCTTCAATAACTGAAATTAAACATACCAAAGTTTTGGAAAACATCATTTTGGGGATTTTTAATTTTATTTTTAACCTAATGTGATGCTTTGTGTCAGATGCAGTGCTCCTTATCATAACTCATCTGGCATAACCCAGAGTGATGCAACATTTTTATAAAGCTTATTTCTTTTTCTTTTCCCCCAATAATTTTTTCCAGACAAAAATTACTTCAATCTGTGGCAGGGGGGAAGCCTTTGGACTCAGTCCTAACTAGCCAAAACTTAACCTGCAATTAGGAGTCTTGGATCACTGGGAAAAATAGGTATTCTTTGCTCTACCTAGAGGTTCATGTTACAGTAGGCAGTGAATATTCCAGACCGAGCACATTCTTAATTCAAGGGTCTCAAGAGAAAGTTGGAATTGTGCTAGAGGAGCTTGCTTTTAGCTTACAGAAGAAAAAAAATCATAGTTTTCATGTGTTTTTAAAGCAGATTGAGAGACTGGAAAGTCTTAAATAAGTCTGGTCAATAGTACATACGTTAATTGTAAAGTCTCCTTAATATCTAAATGTGGAATGATCTGGAGTTCAGAGCCTCCACGACAGGATCAATACACTTCATGGGGCTTTCTGACCCTGTCCCATAGTTTTGCAAGCAAACGCTTACATTTTTAATAGAATTTTGCTGTAAGAGGTTTTTTTCTTTAGATTTAGCAACTGAAAGACACATACCAATATATTATAAAGAAAGATTTCTTTATACTGCAAATATCCAGTAATTCTAGGTATACCCAGTTATTCTAGAAGGACTGACCACTTGTTGTTCAAAGAGAATACTGCTCAGTGTAAAAGAGTAGGAAAAAAATCCAGTTTCTTTCTATAAATGACTTCACTGGAGTGGCATGTATGCAATGGGGTGCAGGAGGGGAGCACAAAAGGACTCATTTTTATGTATGATTGTAGATTACGTGTATGATTAATAATTACCACACAGAGGAAAAAATTGGGATTGAAGTCAGACTGAACCAGTGAATTATTCTCTGACTTTTACAGCTCGTTGTCTCTCTTGTGCCTCTGTCCACTCATTTGGTAAACTGGATGAAAAGCAGGACCAGATAGAAAACATTCCTAATCCAAAATGATAGAAAATGATGTAGTAATATACACAACCTTTATTTGTGGACTTGGGAATTATGGAGACAGTGGCCTAACTCCTTTCTCCGTTCCACTTGAACTGCATAGGACCAGAAAATAATGGGGGCAGCAGTAGTTTTAGTTCACTTGTATGCTCCTCAACCTAGAGCCAGCTGAAGACACAGTAACTTCTCTAATTTAAAGCTATGCAAGCATCTTATGATCACTGGGGGGTGGGGGGAGGGTGTTAAACTACCTTGCTTCCATTGCAATATCCCTTTTGCCAAGGATTATTAGGCAGCAGTACAAAGCAGATTTAGTAGAATGCAGGATTAGGACCTATAACACCATATTGTTATCTATCACGTATTTATCTTCAAGCATTCAGGAACATCCCAGAAAGTTAGTGCACATCCACACACACACACACACACACACACACACACACACACACACACACATTGTTTATACACATATAAAATGTGTTTGTATCTGTATATATATATATCATGCACATGTACAGTGTATTTGCTTGGCATTTTTAATAAAATATAAAACAACAACATTAATACCACTACTATTGCTACAGCTAACGCTAAAACAAACATAAAAGCCAGTCTTCAGTGAAAAGCAGATGGTGGCCCTAAACTTAGCTTTCCTGAGTAAGACAATGAGAAAATAAGAGGGTGAAAGCAGAATTTAAGTTAGATTAAGATTTATCCCGAAGACGTACAATAGTCAAGTTCAACAAAGGAGATTAGTTTTGTGAAATTTCTTAATGGTAAATTAAAGAAGAAACAGATTTGACTGGCTTTTAAAATATTCTTCTCTTTTTTGTGTCCCTTTGCTTTGTCAGAGACCATTCCAATATTTTCTAAGTAATCAGCAAAGTCATACAAGTTTATTTTGTAAGTACCAGATGCAAAAGATCACATTAGAAATAGATGACTGATATATTTTAAGGATCCATTAAGTTACCTGTTACATAGTGCATGTAGTGGTGTATATGAGCCATGAAGTTAAGATCTGTGGGAGAAATAAAAACTAGAAGAATACAAAGGTTGATTTGTTCATTGAACTTCCAGTACTATTTAAAAGAAAATAGACTTAATAGTAACCTGATGTTTGGTTGCAAGGTGGGTATGATTTTCCTTAAGATATATTAGTGGAAATAAGATTAATTCCATTGAAATCAATGGATTTACACCATTGTTACTGGGATCAGAACGAAACTCTGACAGCTTATCATTTTGTTTAAAATGGAGTAGCAGTTACAGGAAAAAGCAAAGAAAATATTCAAAGCCCCAGTTTGCTAGATTTATTATGGTATATGTAAACAGTAGCACATGAGTCTGCTAGGAATATGAAGGGGAAAACATCCTGGAAATTAATATTATTTATCATGACCTGACCCACTGTTATATTATCCACCAAAAGTAAAGGATTTAAATTGAAGAACTGACATGGACAGTTTCTAGACCTTGACTTTTTCTGGTAAGGAGATAGTCCCCTTATGTGGAGGGGACTATTACTAAGATTCTGTAGTTATCCTCTGCACTGAATGAAAAAAATATTCATGCCTTTAGGGGCTGTGGGTCCTTGCTGTGATTTACATAACTTACTGTGAGCTGGCATGGCAGACGCCAATTATAGAGAACTTTGGAACTACTCTACCTGTAGCTCCCAGTGGAAGCCATGTTTCTGTTGTATTAAATCTGTACAGAAATGACAATGGGGGGAAAGGAAAAAAAAATAAATGGTGCTCTGAACGTTATAAGTAAACCTTTGGGAACAACAATATATGTACTGTGGTGCAAGTGATAATGCAATTTTGCTTAGCATTGCAAAGAACATCCAAACCAAAGCAAAGTCATAAAAATGGAAATCCAAAATAGGGAGTACAGCTGTAACGTAGATCTGCCTTCTGCAGCCACTGTGGTTTAGTCAGCCAGCAATCTAGAAAGTTGAAATGTTTCTTTTATGTCTTTTTTTCCCTTTTTTTTTTTTTTGGCTTGGTAAGGAAAATAGGTCTAGGTAAAAAGAATAATCATAATTTACGGTGGTGTCATATATACAGGGCAAGGCAAGGAATTAAGTATATCAATCTGAATGGAATGTTTGCTGGACAGTTATTCAAAGGCATTAGGAATTAGCAATTTTATTATTCAGCACACAAATCATTTTAATAATATTCCAAAAATCTAGTTGCCAAATTTAAGGTTAGTTTCAATATCAAAACCTGACCAGCAGAAATAGCAGCATATTGCTTCCCTGCTCCTGAAAAAAAGATTCTCCTCTCCCCCTTGCTCCTGCTGCCTTACCAGTTGGAGACAGGGTAGAAGCTGCCTTTTATTTTTGTGCTAAACAAAAGCATATAAATATCTTTTAAAAAAGCTTGCAGTTTGGTACTGAAAGGATGTAAGGAAAGAGAGACAAAAAGCACCAAGTTCTCTCTGGGTGTGTACAAATGTTCTCTGCACCCGATCTATGATCACACAGCTTACTTTAAGCCATGTGACTGTAGATCAGGAGTGGCACATACAGGTGTCCAGAGGTGCCAGGAGCCTCGTGGGAACCAGGTGTAAGTAACTCAGGGTGGGAGGGCAGGTGGGAGGGATCAGGGGAAGGGCTAGTGGGTCTGCAGAAAGGTTTGCAGGACCAGGTGGGAGGCAAGAGGAAAGTGAGAATGGTTCAGGTGGTTGGAGGGTTGGGAGGCTGAAAATAAGTTGGTGAGGGTCAAGAAGTAGGGCTGTAGTGAGTGGCTGTTATAAGTGGCTGGACTTTCTCAGCATCCAGAATACACACAGGTATTTGATGGATTGGGTTAAGCCATTCCTGTTCTAAGTTAGTTCACTTACTAAGGTGAACTAATTTATATTGGATACTCCATTTTTGGCCTGATTTAAAACACCCGCATGTTTGCACAGATGGGCATTTAGATTCACTGAACCCTAGTTAAGTCAATCTAAATGTATTGTCTGTGTGTACCCTCTGCCTCAGGTGGTGGCTGCTACAATGCTATTTAAAGGAAACTAGCATGGGACAGAGAGGAACACAAATTGCACAACAGACTGGTCTTCGGCCCTTGCTAAGTCTTTACCCCTCTGCGACTGCCATTGCAAAAAAAAATATGCTGCTTCCCTTGGATTACAAATAGTTAATTTCTGCTATTAAAGTTGCTTGCTCCTTTGCCCAGCCTTTATGCTGAATTTAGCACATGCCCATTTGATTTCAGTGTATTTCAAGGGTTTCCAGTATTGTCAAGGGTGCTGTTTCTCCCCTCTCTCTGCAATGAGGTTTCTAACTCTGACACACAGCAAATTCATCTCTACCTCCCTGTATGCTTTATAACATTTGGAGGAGTTATTTAATCCTTTGGTCTTTCACAATAATAAGAAAACACCCAAAACAAAGAAGTTATATGACTTACCTAAGGTCATAGTGTGAATCCTTGTCAGTGTCAGAAAAATGGTTCATGCAACATTCAGACACGTTATTCCTTGTTAGACTGTTATGTCTCATATATGCTGTTCCCCAGGCCTGATGCAAAGTCCTGTAGAGACACCAAAATGCGTACTGTTAAATTCCAGCAAGTGCAGACACCTAGATCAGTCCTGTGGAGCTATGCTTATACTACACGGAAGTGATTGTAGGTTGTTACTAGTGTTTCAGGGAGAAGTGAATATAGCTGCTTGTGTGTACCAGCAGGCGTTAGCATCAGGACTTTTCTGAATAGCAAGAATAAAGATGACAAGTATGGGTTCTCCATTCTTGTGTACTGCTTTGACTATGGTAGTCTGCTGTACATAGCAAAAGAGAAGGTGATTTTCAACTGTTCATCTCTTACCATTGCACTCAGTATTTGTTTCAAACTTTCCAGTTTGTTTTAACATGATCAACAGGAATCTGGGTTTTCCTTGATAAAAAAAAGCAAATTCTCTGATAAAAGCCCCAAAATAGCAATTAAAATGAAAGGCCACATATACATAGGTGTCAGTCAAACATGTTTTGTTGTTATATTTACAATTTTAAAGCAATTTGGAAAGCTATCAATCACTATTCTAATATTATAAAAGCCTAAGTCTGTCTTTCTGTCTGTCTGTCCATAATACTTTATTCGCGCTCTGATTGGCTGATGGAAACAGCCAATCAGAGTGCTCCAAGCATGGGGGAGCACTGCCATGATTCCAAAGCCGCTCTGAGGACCGGACAGAGAGTGGGGGAGCCGAGGTGCTGCTTGCAGAGGCTGGGGTGGGGGTGCCACTTGCAAGGACCAGGGTGGGGGAGCCGAGGCCAGCAGCTCTGGCCTCAGCTCCCTCATCCCGGTCCCCACAAGAGGCAGAACAGTGGTAGCATAGGGTGCTAGGTAGCAGCACTCCATCCCAGCCCCCACCCTCCCTGGCACCCCTCCCCATCATTCTCAACAGGCAATCGGCTAGCAATAAAATAAATTCTAAATACCTATAAATTTTGGTATTTGATTTTGGATTTTGATTTTGGATTTTATCATGGAAAATCAGAGCTCCCCCTGCCCCCTTACTTCACCAAGTTGCAGGTCCACATCCCTCAATCCCCACTCACAGCCCCCTGCCCCTGCCAGTGCTCCTTACTCCCTGCATTGCCCCCTGGCCCTGCTGGTGCCCCTCATTACCTGCCCCTCACAGTCCCTCCAGCCCTGCTGGTGCCCCTCATCCCCCATGCACAGCCCCTTGCACCCCCCCCCAGGCTTGCTGAAGGGGGCTCTCAGCTGCCAGGGTTAGGGGGCCTGGGACCCAGGTCCACAGCTTGCTGCCTGCCTGCTGCAGGCTTGGGTAGGGGTGGGACTGGCACTGTGCACACTCCTGGAGGTCAGAGAGACCCATGCCCCTAGATCTATGCACAGGGTGGGGGAAAACATGGGCTGCTCTCTGCAGGCATGGGCTTTCCACC
>NW_017728931.1:98594139-98601639 GCF_001723895.1 Crocodylus porosus
ATGCAAGCTAGTGCTGCAAAGAACAGCAGTGTTGCCCGGGAAGCTTTTTGCTGCTGTGAATGCTGTGCTGCCCTAGCCCCAGGGGACAGCAGCAGGGTGGGGAGCCTGAGCCTGCAGCAGGCAGCGTGTCTCATCCCGACCCTATGCACAGATCTGGGGGACATGGGTCTGCATGCAGCAGCAGGGAGCCAGACCTATCCCTCTGCCCCCCAGACAAGCCATTTGTGCTCCATCCCACTCCCCGCCAAGGCCCTGCGGCCATGCATTGTGGCCTTGGGCCCCAAGACCCATGCACTGGCTGGCTGGCAGCAGCCCGAGTCCCAGCCCCAGCCCTACCAACTCCCTCCCTCCCTCTCTATAGGAGCCTCAATTCACTGCCTCCCACCCTGCTACTTTCTTGCTGCAGCTGTTTTCCAGGCTGCCTGGTGGCCGTGTGCATACACACGCACATGGTATCCTCTGCCTGACACAGAAAACCCGAATCCCTGCTGCAAAAAATTGAAATCTTAACTCGGGAAGTTATAACCAAGAATTTGCAATTCACCCTCCATTTGCGTTTTCAGAGTTTAAGTAGTAAGAGATTAAAGGAGGTAAGAGAAGTATCCGTTTTACAAACTATTGCCTCCCCTGAAAGCACTGGAAATGAGAAGAAAAATTCAATGGAAGCCCTACTCCATGGATCATATTTTCTGAATTGTGTGGCAGAATAAGCCAACAAGAGCAGAATCATTCAATTAACTAAGTATCTACAGGGAAGGGGTTCTGGAAAACTTGCAAATGGGCTAGCATATGCCCTAGTCAACAGGGCTGGGGCCAGCATTCCAAAATGCTTTTAGTAAGTCAAGGCACACATTTTGTCTATTAACTTTCTTAATAAAATTCAGTATGGCTATAATTATAGATTTAATTTTAACAAAAGTTACATGCATTGTATTCACTGAATTGCAGGTGCTGCCCTATAAATATCATTTACTATTTTAAATGAAAAGGGGGAATTTTTAACTATTAAACATTTTAATTGCTATTTAAAAAATTAAACACCCTTTTATAACAACTGGCACATTTTCACAAATCTCCATTTTTTCTGTTTCTCTCAAGCTGATTTGAAAGTTACTATCTTGAATATCATCTAGTGTTTATGCATTAGTCAAAGTGATCTTTGCAGAATACCAAAGTCTAGCAAAGGCAAAAGAAAATAATTTTATAGAGTGTTTTTGCATATATTATTAAGATTCATGTCTTGATTTTTTCCCTTATAAATAGTGTCCCAAAGATCGGTGATATCTACTGTGTTAAGTGTTGGGTTCAAGAGATTAAGGGCAATGACTGGCATCTGGTTCACTTTTATTTCCATCTCTGTGCAACCTCACATCGCTATACATCTGTTTTGTTGATTCAGAAGAGCACTTGAGATGCTTTACAGTTGATTTTGACAAGTGCTACAATTTGATATGGGTAGATAATTCTTGCTGAGATGATTTCAAAAGTACAGAAATTATAATTTTGAGTAGATATTACCTTTCTTTATGATCAGAATTTTCATGTAATATACTGTGCACTTAAGCTTCTTAATCACATTTCCCTTTTTTAAAACATTACATTCTTTTCATCTAATCTAGTAAAGTATCACACATTAAAATATTGTTCTAAATATATCTTGTTTTTTTCTGTGCTGTGGACAGCTCATATAAAACCCACTTTTAAAAATGTTCACTCCTAACCTTCTCCCCAAAACTATTTGGTTTGGGATTTAATTAAGCAGTAAGACAGGCCAGACTGTATGGAAGGGCTGATTAATGCACACCTCGGGTGCATTTCACCTCATGCTTCCAGCACATCTGAGGTGTGGATTAATCAGCACAACCGCTTAGTCCAGAGTGGCTTGGTATGATTATAAAACAGGCATTTGCAAAAATAAAAAATAAAACAACATATTCTTATGCTATGTGAAATCATTTGTTGAGATGGATTTTTCAAAATAGGTCTGAAATTCAAAGGAAATCTAACGTATTATAGATTTTCGAACAAATATTTTATTAAATAATGCAAAAAGAATTCAATCCTGGAGGGCTTTCTGGTTTTGTAGTAGCTTTTGTACCTCCCCATGCTATTTTTTTAATCTTCTCCTTCTTGCCTCATATCCTTTTTTCCTATCCTATGTATCTTTCATATATATTCTGTACCTATCAGAGTATAGGCTTTGGCTAGTCTTTTTTCCTGCACTGTCCATATGCTATTTAGCATTTATAAACATGGGATTGGAAGTTGCTCTTTGTTACATCAACATAAAGCCAGGGCACCCTCATTGAACATGCAATGGAGTTAATACTAGCTTTATGCTTGTTTAATTGACATCTTCAGCAGCCCTTAAATTGGAGGCTTTGGGTAGCAAGTCCTGACAAAGCACTTGAGAGCAAAATAGTGTAAAACAGTTTCAGAATCAATGCACAAAAGATGGGATAATGCCACTACTACATGCCCTTTCTTCTACCAATACAGGAGAACTGACTCTGCACCAGATCCATATGGTAGATGTAGATGTTTTTGGTAGAACAAGGATTCAAGGTGTGTTTTGTTCAGCACTGTGTATCCTGTTCTTGTGACCTGCCAGCTCACAAATGCACATGAGGAAGTTAATATTTCAGGCAGAGGTAACTTCTGCTCAGTGCCTGACTGTGTTTCCCCTCATGGGGCAGGATTCAAAGTCCATCGAAGCGCTTTGGCCATTGGAGATGGTGTGTTGCACCAAAAGCAGCAGTGATATTCCAAGGGCTTTGCTGCCAGGGGAGAAGAGGAACTTGGCCCATTCCTTGCATGGGGCTCCCATACCAAGCAGAGCTCAGGCACCTCTATTAATTGTCTGTGGCTTGTTGGGCTTCAGTGAATGCCCTGCTTTGCCTCTTTTCCAAGGCCTCAGTGCATTAACCCTTTGAAAATAGAATTTTGAGTTTAAAGTAGTGGAGCTTCTGGAGAAGATTTTTTTTTTCTTAATTTTTTTAAAAATGTTCTCTCAAGAGGAGAGAATATAGCCTGGAGTTCTTAAAATACCATAGGAAACTAAAAGCTATTCAACTGTGGAGGAGTGTGCAGGCTCCCTGAGGAACAGAATAGACGAGCAGAAGGGAGAGAAGTGTCTGGAGTAAGTGACTGAGGGAGAGGGAAACAAGCAGCAAAAATAACACAGTAGGGCTGCAGCTAATAAATAGGATGAAGCAGAGGGAATTTAAAGAGGGGGTAGAGAGTACGTCTAAAAAAGGAGATGATGATTAGAGAGGCAGACGTGAAGGGTGGGGATGGGAATTCTAAAAAGCCCAGATTCCCATTCAACATAAAAAGTGAAAATCTGAAACTGCAACCTCTGCTCAAGGGATTATTTACTGATGCAAGTAGACACGCTGAAGCCTTCTATTCATGTCGGTCTGCAGGGCTGAGCCTATATTTATGGGAATTTTGCATCCTATTTAATTGTGTTTGTAACACCCACACACACTTGGGTTGTGTATGGTAAAGTGCATGCATTTGTTTGTTGTGTAATGTGTGTGTGTGTGTGTGTGTGTGTGTGTGTGTGTGTGTGTGTGTTTCAACATGGGCAAGATGGCCCTTGTTGTTCTGGCCATGTGTTCTGCACATGGAAATCTGGGGTTTGTATCTCGACAAAATATGTAAAATCCTCTGGCCTCATTGGCCAGAGGAAGCAGAAGATTCTCCAGGCAGATGGAGTAAGGAAAAGGCCAGAGCATGGCACTCCCTAATTGGACAAGGCTTGGGTGGTGTCACACCAGGTATATAAAAACAACTCAAGTAAGGTTTTTCTTTCTTTCTCCTGAGGCTGATAAGAGCTGCACAGCTGAATTGGTAACCAGAAAAACTGCTCCCCATAGGGGAGCACCCCCCCCGTTCACTGGAGAGGCAAGCAAAATCTATGTGAACAGAAAGCCTCAGGTACAGGGAGAGAAAGTCTGTTTTGGAGCTTAAGACCCGTTTGCTTCCTCTGTGCGCCCCCGTTTTTATTTTTTTTTAAGTGGGATTATACTATGGGGTATTAATCTCTGGAGGAGCCTTGCTAGGAATGGGGTTCTGGCATTTACTGGCCGCATGGGCCTGGCTCCATCTGCTTTGTAATTGTAGTGTCTTAGCATAGTGGTATAGCTGAGACTGGATGTCCAGGCAGCACCCATAGGCCTGGGCCCTTTTTGCTGTTTCACTGCTATTGCGTTTCAGGCTAGCTGCGTGGCTGAACCCCAGTCATATGTTTGGCCAGCAGATTTGGGCCAAGATGAAGCCTGGCATGGCTTAAGCCAGGGTGAGACCTGGCGCTTCTTGTTGTTGATCCAGGCCTCAATGCAATGTAGGACTGCCCAGCTTTTTCTGCCCATTTCAGGCCCATTGAAATAGGTTTGGGCCTCCTTTTCTCCCTTTTTTGTAGTCTATGTCACAACCAAGTGGTGTGGCTGGGCACTAGTTGTAGTTCAGGCCCAACCCAAGACTTGACCTTTCCTTTGAGTTCTTTTGCAGTTTTCTGCCCAGCAGAGCTGGGATTGGCACTTGAAATGTTGAGGTGCAGTATGCTGATGAAAACCACGGTTAACCCCTCAAAGCCATCATATGGAAGTGGAGATCAGTGCTCTGCCAATTCTCCAGGAGCAACAGATCCCCTTGCAACACAGAAGGACCCAGGCTCCTGAGCAGCCCCCCATGGAGCACTGATCTCAAGGGACAGCTCATAGGACTCTCTCGCCAGCCCATTGCTGAAGGGCAGGTATAGGGGTGCAGGCCCCTGGAACTACCTGTTGGGCAGCCCCAAGCCCCAGACTGTCTGGTTACAGGTGCAGTCTCTGCCAAGAAGGTGCCACCTATAGACTTCGCTTTGTAGTGAATAGTGTTTTAAAATTATACTTAGTGTTTTCTTTGGGGGGGGGGTTTCTATTCTCTGTACTAAATTTGGGTTTTTGTGTTTGCACTGCTTGTGAGGAGGGGGTTTTGTTTATATGGGATGCCCCAGCAAATTTAGTGCTCCCAAATTTCTGGGTGGGGGTTTGAGCAACTGATATAATTTATGGGGTACCCTGAAATGTGAAACTGGCCCTTTTTGCTGCCAACTGGTACCTGGCAGAAGGGTTACATGTTCTTCTTTATGTCATTGCTCTATTCTATGGCTACACGTCCTATTGATTTTCACTTCTTTTAATTATAGAGTTACCTTTTAATATAAAGTTAAAATGTGTGTTTAAAGCTTACTGCCCCCATGTTTAACAGATCACATTAGCTGATTCCAAGACAGGAAAAGAAATAAAACAAAAAATACTCTTTATATTTTGTAATAGAAGATACAGATCTGCTCCTGCTAAGCATATACACAATGGTTATTGCTACACAAAGAGCATTTGGACTAAGTTCTTTAGGTCTTTAAACCAAGAAAAAATGCAAGGCCCAGACACAATTTTTTATTTAGTTTTTAATATTTTGGTTTAACTCCTGCTGTTAGTTGGTATAAAGTAAATACTGATATTTTAGTTGTAAAATTAACAACATATTCTTTTTCAGCCTTTCTGTAAGGCCGGATTCTTCAACCTTTACTCATGTGAATAGGCTCATATAGCATATAGCTCCACTGAGTTATGGGAGCATTCAGATGAGTAAGGAATGCTTGGGGGAGTGAGAGTTTGCAGGATCCATTCCATAAATAGCAAAGCAAAAGAAAATAAGGTAATTCATGCAGAGCTAGTGATATATATCCATGGCTACTCACAAAGTTTCCTCTAGTGTTACATTTGTATTCATATATGTCAAAAATGCAATGTTATTTCTTTTTAAAATAAATTGGAAGCACAAGTCTGTGGTGTATGATTATTTTATTAACTGATAAATCAGCTAGGGCTCTCAAGGGCATGGAGGAAACATATTTATTTAATTTACAAATAAACCCATCCTTTGTTAGAAATATGCATTATGCTAACTCATTCTGATACTTAGACATGGTTAAGTATTTTCTCAAGAGGTAAACAAAAAAAAGGACTTGTTCATTTTTGTTTCCCCCTGCCCAAACTAAGGGCATGCACAATATAAACTCACCCATTAATGTAAGAAAGTATTGATAGGAGTGGTGCTTCTCACAATTGTATGGCTAATATTTTCAGATGCTGTATCCTAGCTATAGGCATAGAGATATGACATTAAGGTTGCAAAAGACTAATAGGACCCCCAAGATAAGGCCATTTATGTCCCAGTCCATCAATGAGTTCAACCTAGGCAGATTTCTGCACCATTTAGAGTTTCATTTCTTTCAAATTAAAACCCTGAATTGGAACGTTTGATCCATATGTAATAGTGTTATATAGAGTGAAGTCAATCTTAAGTGTCCAACAAAACATGCTACCTTACTAGAAACGATCTAACAAAAATGGTGTAGAGCTGTACTTGGTGTATTTGAGGATATTTGAACTAGAATGGAAAAATAAACCATGGCAGAATTCAGACCTGTGAGAGGGCATCTCCTTTGGCTGGCAGGTTATCTAATAATTAACTACACTACTGTATGTGGTTTCACAATATGATACAAGCCTCTTGCTGCCGCCTTGGCAGATACACAAGTACTTTGGGGTGGGAGTAGTGTAAGAATCTGAATAAAAATAGGATCCAATGAAAGTTTTGTTTCAATGACAAACCACATGCTCTTATAGAAGCTGTAAGACTTGAGAGCTACTTAGTGAGAGCATTCTTATGTCTTTAAAACACTCATAAAAGAGGGTTATTTCATAATTATCCATTATGGAGAGGAAAAAAAAAACCTTGCACAATTATGGAATAACTCTTTCTTTCTATCTTCTCTTAGCTGTAGAATCCTAATATAAGTTTGTGTTTCACTGAATTATTTCCTGTTTAAAATTGCTGAAAATGCCAGTCTTCTTTTTAGTCTCTTCCTGAGTACCCCAATTTAACAAATGTGTGCAAAATTCCCCAGTACTGCCTGCAACATACACCACTTCTCTATTTACACTGCCATATATTGACTGCATCTGTGCATGAATGGAGGACTAAATCAAATTGTTCAGGATCAGCTACAGTTGTCTCTTCATTAGTTACAACAATTCTAAAATGGGTACTGGTTGCATTCTACAACACCACACAGACATTTGGGCTTCTACACTTATGTCAAAGCAGAGTTAATGTGGGAAAGATGGAGTCTGTTTTAGGGATATGAAAGCTTTCTGTTGAGATGGGACTACTAGAACCCTACAAAGCAAAATTCAGCAAAATCATAAACTTTTGCCAGATGTAAAGAGTAATGTTCAAAGAAAGAAAATATAGGATACTCATTCTGGAATGATGTTTAGTATGATCCTGAAACATCTTACTCATGCAAGTCACCTTACTGATGTGAGTATCTTCATTGAAACGGATAGGAAGACTAGCTAAGCTTTGATTTTTTCCCACCACCTCTTGTTAAATTAAGTAGCACATCAGTATACAGATACACCCAGTAATTTCACAGTGGCTACC
>NW_017728931.1:98606639-98626384 GCF_001723895.1 Crocodylus porosus
CAGCACTTCTTCTGTCAATTTTAGGGGTATATGCCACTTCAGAGGTGTGTGAAAATAAGACAAAATTGAAAAAAAACAAATCCTGGATTCTTTCAAGCTTCAGAGAAAAATACATTATGGACAAAAGTTTAATTTGTTCTGATATTTACCTCAAGCCTTTCATCCATCCCTGTTCTGAACCATTCCAGTTTAAGGAGTAAAAAAAAAATAAATGCAGGGGAAAGAAAAAGGAAAATCTCTTCATAAGTAATGTACATACCACTCCAAAACAGGACCAAATGTTCATCAGGAATATGAATAAAATGGCATTCTGTGATGATGCTTTGAAATTGTACAAGATTTAGTATGGTATAGGCATGTGGTTTATTAGGTGAAATTCTGTAAGGTGAGTTTTATAAAATAAGTTTACAGTCTGTTTTTTCAGCTGGATAATCTATCACATTCAGCTTTTCCCACCTCAACCAGCACTTGTTATAACTTCTCCTTTTGTGCCCAAGTGTTAATATGATGGACAGTATTTGCTGATTCAAGCTTATCTAAGCTTTTAAGAGGAAAATCTTGGATGAGCTCAACTTGTTTGAGCCAACAAACTTTGCAGCTGTTTTTATCTGCTAATTTTGATTTTTTTCTGATGTCTAAAATGTGAGATATACAGTAATAGACAAACAAAAATAGTTCATGGAACTCGGGTGAGGGTGAAAAAGGCCGCATGTGAACATCCAATGACCGTTTTTTGACCAGTTCCAATTAATTTAAAAATAATCTGTCTTGCTCTCCATCAAACTATGGGTCTAAACTAAGTTGGAAAGGGTGCCGTATCCCAGGGTCCAGGATAACTGTTCACTGAAGGGCTGGGCAGCTTTTATATTGCTACAAAAAGATGGTTATGTAGCTAAGATATGGTACTAGAAGCTCTAAGATGTGTCCTATACTCCTGTAATTCATAGAAAATTCCTATTTTACCTTGGGAACGTCACTTAACATCTCTGCCTCTTATCTGTTTATAAAGTGGGGATAATTGCCCTTTGTTTACTTCCTGAATTACTCATACTGAATAATCTGTGGACAATAGGGAGGTCAGTGTTTTCATTTTAGCCAGAGCATGATTTAAAATAGTGGAAACCCAATCACTATAGAAAAGAGATATAATGAACAGAAAATAACCTTTTTATGAAGGGCAGATTCTGTTGGGATCCTCCACTGGCCTAGATAAAATGTTGCTGAACAGGTTGGCGCCTTAGAAAATATCCTCTGTGGGTAATAAAGTGCCATAGGGGGAGGGTAGGAAAATGCGACAGAATCAGATTGCTGTATATGGAGACAGGGAGGCTTTGCCGGATTGTTGAAAGAAAAAAGAGCAAATTAAAACTGCATTTAAAAGGCTTTGAAGTTTTAAATTTGAAGTTATTGTGCATGGAAAGGAGGTCCATTTTCCCCATGGACTTTAACTAAGTGCCTGCCACAGGGGTGGAGTGGGTGACAAGAAAAGAAAAAGTGCTAAAAACCTATTGGAAACTATTTCTTTTTTTTGTCTTAAGAGATTTCTCAGCTTCATAAACATTTCTAGTTTCATCTGCACCACACATTTGAACACCAGTGTATAAAGAACACAGCAAATAGAATAGCAATGGTTGTGTAATGCAGCCTATATTTTACTGGCAAAGAACAGTGCATCCTTCACATTCCCTTCAGTGATGATACACAGTCAGTCCTCATTCTTGGGAGAGAGCAAAGATGAAAGCAATAGACAATCTCATCTATCTGTGCTATCAGAGCTGAGCAAATCATTTGCAATGAATAATTTATTTTTAAAATGTCACTTTTTGTCTGTTCCTGAATTGTCCAAGAACAGTTTGTGAAATTCTTCCATGAGTTCATTAGCCAAGCATTACTAAAATGGATAGAATAATAAAAGATGGAGCTGGAAGAGACTTCAGGAGGTCATCTTGTCCAACCCCCAATTCAAGGCAAGATTATCTATGTCTAAATCATCCCAAATAGATGTTTGTCTAACCCACACTTACAAACAAATAAACACACAGTAAAATTACTGTTAAATATACAATTATCAACTCACATAGGGCTAGTTTCCCAGACCCTGTTTTATGCCGTTTGTATTGGCACAAAAAGGATGGGTGGCCTGCTATACCAACACGTGGCCTTCTCAGTTTTCTTACCACACTGTGACTCAAAGGGAATATGGATGGAGTGTTCTACACAATGGCATTCTTATGCTGCTGGAAAAGTTTCTGGGACTTGCTCCAAGTGACTGGGAATTTAAAATTTCAACCATATGAATTAAAATTTGTTCTTCTAAGCTTTCTTACTAATGCCCTAACAGGGATCAAACACTTATCTGAAATGATGAGGCCACAAGCATCAAACTTTAACTGGCTTTTTAATGCAAATACTCAAATAAATTTTTCCACTGTATGGTCAAACTCTTCCTAGCCACCAGTCAATCTACATTGTTTAAGTAAAGGATGGATACAAATAAAATTAGTGGAGGGTAAATAAAAGATAAAAATGTATATGTGTGTGTGGGTGGGTGTGTGGGTGTTATTTATATATATAAATATACACACCCACCCACCCACACACACACATACACGTACATTCTAATATTATAAAATCCTTAATCAGTTTGCCTGTCTGTAACACTTTATTCACGCCAATCAGAGTGTGACAACCAGTCAATCAGAGTGTGAAGAAACGTTTGGCCAGGTGACAGTGTACTACCATGGTGGCAGGGACAAAAGGGACAGAGCCCTGCTCCCTGCAGGTGGTGATGATGGAGCAGGGGGGGATGGGAAGGAGTGGGCCCAGGCCTGATGTGGGGGGGAGCGGGTCTGACATGGGAGGGACAGGCCCAACATGGGGGGACAGGCCTGATGCAGCGATGGGTGGGGAGCAGTAGCTGGGGGAGGGGAGGAACTGGCCTCCTCCCCAGCTCAAACCTGGACCCACTCCTCCCCTACCCCCCTCCCCTGCATCGGCCCCAAGCCTGCTCCTCCTGTTCCCCCACCACTGCCAGGATGGCCTGGACCCATTGCTATCCCCGCATTATGGCAGCCCAGCATCTCCCTACCCTCAGGCCCAGTTCTCCCCCACATTGGACTGGAGACCGCTCCTCCCCTCCCCCACCGCTGTGGGCCTGGACCTCAAGCAGCAGGATGGCCAGAACTTTCTGGGTGCAGTCGTTTAGTCGAGCAGGGGTTAAGGATTGAGCCCTGCTGGCTAGTCAGGTGACTGGAAGGGAAAGGCCAGAACCATATAAACCTCAGGAAAAGAAGGCCACAGAGGGCAGCAGAGAGGGGGACTCCTGATGACTGTGGAGAAGCTGCAGCAAGCTGGGAGACAAAAGCCCAATCACATGTAAGCAGGCAGTTTGCCTTTCCTACCTTTATTTTCTTTATATGGCCACAAGAACCTATTGTTTATGTTTAATGTTAAGGCTGGTGTTTTGTGGATGAGGCTGTAGGGGAGGAGGAGACCTCATTAGTGTTTAGGAGCACTGTGATAGAGGGCTTAAGAAGCCCTACAGCTGTAGGGATGCAACACTAGAGCCACAAGCCCAGAGTCCCTTGAAGGGAAGCTAGGAGCCTTGAAGCTGGGTCCTAGTGGGTAGACTTAGGTGAACAGCCCTAACTACAGAAAGAGGGGCAAAGCCAGAGGGGTCTGAGGCCCCAACAGGTCTGGTGCCACAGGGGCACAGTGTAGAAGGGCCAGTAGGCCTGGTGACATGGAAAATAGGAAACAGAGGGCTGTGAGCCCGAGTGGGTTAGAGAGCTAGAGCCTCAGAATCAACCCCTGCTTAGTGGGTTTTGACTGACAGGCCTAGCTAGAGAGAGAGGAGGTGGATGGTTTTGTTTCCTGTAACATAGTCTAATAACCAGAGGGGTCAGCCATACATTGTACCCTAACTCCCTAATTTGTCCTATCTTACTTCTAATAGACAGCATTTTTAGATCTCTTCCACACTATTTTGATGCATCTTCTAACCATGTTCTATATTGCTTGCCTCTTAGTCTACTGCCATCAACCAGGCCAAAGAGATTAGTCTTTAACAGGAGATCATATTGTTTCTGATGTCACAAGTAGACCACAAGCAAACATTTCATCCAATTCAGTGTAATTTGTGTTTACAAGAAAGCAACCATGAGGAGAACAGGAGACCCCACAGCCAGTCTCTGACCATTGGTTAGGCCGCATTTGGAGTACTGCATCCATTTCTGGGCATCACATCTCAGGAGGGAAGTGGATAGCATTGAAAGGGTCTAAAGGAGGGCCACTTGCATGATGGGGGGCAGCAGGGCAGACCCTATGAGGAGAGGCTACGGGACCTGAACCTGTTCAGCCTCCACCAGAGAAGGCTGAGAGGGGATCTGGTGACCGTCTATAAACCTACCAAGGGGGACCAGCAGGGAACGGGAGAGACCCTGTTCCCTCGAGCACTACCAGGAGTAACTAGGAATAACAGCCATAAGTAGACTGAGAGCAGGTTCAGGCTAGATATCAGAAAGCACTACTTCAGTCAGGGTAGCTGGGATCTGGAACCAACTTGCAAGGGAAATGGTGCTTGCTCCTACCCTGGGGGTCTTCAAAAGGAGGCTAGATAATCACCTTGCTGGGGTTGTTTGACCCCAATACTCTTTCCTGCCATGGCAGGGGGTCAGACTTGATGATCTGCTCAGGTCTCTTCTGACCCTACCAACTATGAAACCTTTGTGGATTTTCTAGCAAATTACTCCTTGCAGGTACACAGCAATGTCCCTGCACATTTGATGTCCTTGCACAGGTACAGGGTAAGCAGAGAAATCATGACTTGGCACTATTTCATGCCTGCTTCTCCCTCTGACACCACAGTGCTTTCATTTGACCTACAGAATACCTAGATTGAAATCCATTTGGCAGCTGTCTTTTATTGCCAGCATTTGCCGCTTAGCCCAATAATACTGCGACTGAACTTGGTGATTCCACTGTGAGAAACTTGTGGAAAGGAAAAGTCAATAACTCTAATACACTAGGGTAACCAGAATTTTGAAAAAAGGAACTGGGTCTTTTTTCTCCCCTTAATGTCAGTTACCCAGGGTGCAAAAGTAGAAGCCAATGTGGTGGATCAATATGGGAACTTGTTGAAGAGATTGCAAGTCATGATGCTAGGTGGATCAAATTGAAATTAATTTTCTGGGAGATTCTGAAAGGGTTTAGGAAATAATTGATTATTACTCAGATGTGAGAACATTCTGTAATCACTGAGATATAAAGCAGAGGGTGTTTTCTTCATGAACTTGCTTTGCCAGAATATGTTAGGATGGAAACATGTCCCACCCTCTCTCAACTTCCTCTCTTAACAGGTGGGAGTTCTGTTTGTGATACAATGAAAACCGGCAAGTTCTTTGAAGTACTGTGAGGCAAGAGTTTGTTTTTGTTAACCTTAATGGCTCCTTCACCAAAGAAAGTGCTTGTTATTGGGAAAAACAGGAAGGGTTGGGAACCAAAAAATGAGCCAGTTGACAGCTATAATGTGTCAGATAACTATACAGGAAAATGTGAAATCTGGGATGCTGCCTGCCCTTGCCCCTGACCTCCCTCCTGCCCCCTCCCCCCACGCAGGCTGCAAGGAGTCAATGGCCCATTCATGACCCATTGTTCCTTATTTCACATATGTTAACAGTCACCTTTAAAATGACAATTAGTGTAAATAGGGTTTCCTATTTTAAAGCTCCTGCTACTCTGCCTCCATGCCTCCCAGCCAGGACATTTGTTTAGGTTTTCATGAGCTGGCTGGGACCAGCCTCCAAAATCTGGGCCTGTCCATATTATTAACATGGGAAATGGACAATGTGGGAGGCAGGCTGATGTTAGGAGTGTCTGTGAGTGGCTAGCGGAAGTGTTAGCTTCTGCAAGATAGTGTTAGCTCTCTGAAAGACAAGAAAATAATACTTGGCAACAGAATATGGGGAATACTACAGAATTCCTGTCCTGTTATTTCTCTTCATTTAGCTAGACGGTTCTATGACTTGCCTCTTCCTCTGTCTGTTTCCACTCTGCTTTCTCAAGCCAGTCAGAGAAGGGGCCAGATTGAACAAGAATCTTTTTTATCTGCAGCATCAGCAGTTCTTGTCCAGCCCTGCTGAACTGCAGGTGATAGATCCAGATCAATAAAGTAGGCATCTAAATGAGGCCACATCTACAAAAGAATGGACATTTGTTTCCTCGGGGACAAGAAGCAGTGGCACAAGATGCCTGTATCAGTGCACTGCAGCACTGATGTGACCCCAGCAGCCTTACCTAGGATCCTGGGGGCTTCTGGGGCTGCAGCAGCAGTGAACCTGCTGCTCAGAGCCTGGCTAGCAGCCAGAGTGCCCTTGCCTGGATGCAGACAGAGGGTGCATACACACGTGTGCTTTACTGCAATTGACTAATTAGCTCAGCAGTAAAGCATCACCACCTATATGTGTACCCCTATTAGGGAGCACTAAATTAATTAACTCTGGTGTAGAACAGTACTGCCCAGGACAAGTTATATCCTATGGCAAAGTTATTTAGAGCACCAAAACATATATGTAGATGGCAACCAGAATTAGCTGGTGCATGAGGGTGCTACCATGTAGGGGCTGCCTGCTGCCTAGCTCTGCACTGTAGCACCCTCATGCCCCAGACAGCCCCTCTGCAGCATGTTGACCTGGGGAGGAGCAGCTCTGAGCTAGCAGGCTGAGCCCCCAGCTCAAAGTGCTGACTCAATGTGCTGCAGTCCTGGGCACATGTGTAAGTATTGCACCTTGGAGCAGTAAACTCTGGCATGAAGTCTACCGGAGGTTATTGCTATATGCTACTTGCACATGTAGATGCACCCAGATGGAATCAAATCAATGAAATCCACTCCAGCAGCAGCAAAACCCCTTGGTTGCCTTGAGTCAATAGTGCCTTTAGTTTGGCTTGAAGTGATGCTCAGAGATCCACTTCAAGCAGTAGTGCACCTGTCTCCCTCCTAAGTTCTGTGTGATCCAGATCAAAGCTGGGAAGATGTTTAAATTCCATTCCACTCTCTATAGAGTTGCCCACACAACACATCTGCACAGAGTGTGGCTGTGTAGCTCAGATGAGAGCCCTCCAGGGGGGAGGAGGAACCTGGGATCTCAACCCTGTTGGCAGGATTATTTCCATTTTTAATCAATGACTATTTAATATAAAATACATAAGAATTCCAGAAGCAGTAACTGAAATGTATGACTTCCATGGGAGTACCTTCTTCATGGGGTGGCAAAGTCATGCTCAGTCTTGCTTACTACTTAGATTCCCATGTCCTGTGCAGGTTCTATCTGCTAGGTTATTATACAAACAGACACTTAGATCAACCTAACCTAATTAGGTTGATCTAAATATAAAGACTGTATGTACCCATAATTTTGACCCAATTTGCATACTATCCCAGAATATGTCAAAATGAATATTCCTTCCCAATTACTCAAGTCCCTACATACAGAAGAAATCTGTGCCCTAGACCTGGAACAGATGGAGGCACCACATACACTAAAAAGAAGCAGACATTCAGACATCTTGTGTCTTGTATTTTTTATGGGTATGTCTCAACTACTAGCAATCTAGATTACCATTTGAAGGTACTTAATTCTCTTTATTGACTGTAGCTGGAAACTAAGCATCTAACCACGTCTATTTGGCCAGGCCTCCCAAAGCAAAGCAACTATTTCTAGGTGTGCTGAATTCTAAATTAACACATCTGGTCCTGATTCCTAGGCACCGTGGAATGCATTTCCTGAGCAGCTTTGGCCAGTATGGTCAGTTTCTTATTCCTTTCCCATCTGTCATGAAAAGTGACATGTCAAGAGGAAGGTAAATCTAAGGGAAGTTGGCAGGGCTGTGAGTTTATTTATCTTCCATGATGTGTTCTGAATACTGCAAAGAAAATACTAGAGCCAACACAATTTGGGGTACATTTCATTATTTAAAATCTAAACAATATTGAGTGCATCCAACTGTTTGCTACACCCAGTCTATGTTCATGCAGCTTCCTTTAGCAGGACTGTAGAGGGGATAGGTAGGTGCAGGGGGGACTGGCATGTCTGCAGGGGGTAGAAGTGGCATTGGTGGGTCTGTAGGAGGATTGTCCATCTGGAAGGGTGGGAGGAGTTGGGAGTTAAGGTTGCAGGGTAAAAAGAGCACTGTTCCAGGGCTGGAACGAGTGGCTGAGCTTTTCCAGCCCCAGGACTGTGCTCTGAATGCATACAAGAGTTTGCTAGATATGGTTAACCCTCCTCAGGTTAACTAATATAGACTGGGCCCACCTTTTGGGGGGTGATATAAACTCCGCTAAATACAAGAACAAATGGGCACTTAGAGCAACTTAACACTAATTAGGCTGATCTAGGTGTAACTGCTGTATGTAGCATAACATTTTGACCCACTTTACATACCATCTCACAGCTCAATATATCAACATTTTTTTAATCCTCATGAAACCTCTAGCTTAATTTGAAGTCCAATGACGTTAATCAGAGTCTTTCCACTGAATTTAATGGACTCTGGACCATGCCCTACGTAGGTAGCATTATTATTATTTTTATTAATATTACTACAGAAATAGAGAAATAGAAACTCAAAGAAATTAAATGATTCAAGAAAGTTGATAACCAGTGGAAGAGAGACAAAATACCTTGGTTAGTCTTATGCTTATCCTGTTTAACCCACATGTTAGCCTTTCTCACATGAATTATACATCGAAAGTTCATTTGGCTTTATTTCTGGCACAAAGTACTCTTGAGAAGTTAATGATGCAACTTTCAATAAATGCCATTGTAGGTCTGTTTGACCCAGCCTTTCTAATAAAATGTGGTGGAAACGCTCAAAAACCAATTTACCAGCAAGGAAATCAGAAAGAACTGCAAAGCAATTTCTCAAAGATACTGTTTTCTAAGAAAAAAATAACTATTTGTGTAAATTATCCATATTTAACATTTATGAGACATACAGGAATGGATTATTTGTACTGAGTTACCATAATCTGCCATATTAATTGTTTTTGGCAGAAATACAGCTAATTGTAATCACCTGATTACCTTCATTCCAAGCAAAGAATTTTAATTACATTTGGAAAATGCAATTAATAATAATTACATTACAACTGTACAATATTAATTCCAATCACATTACATTAAAGAATTCTTGTTCCATTTGGAAAATGTAGCAATGGAGTCTAACAATGGATAGCTAAAAAAAGTTATATTGCACTTAGGATGGGAAAGAGCAGTTAGCTAGAAATTATCCTGCCAAAAATATCAATTTGCCAAAATTGAAATATCGCATAATAATATTGCAAGCCTGACTAAGCTCTCAGTGTGTAACCTGGGGAGGTTTAAGCTTTAAAGTTGCTTGGATTCCTACTAAGGAATCCAGGTTCCCAAATTTCCTATTCCTTAGGAGCCTGCCTTTTGGCAGGCCTTGTGGGGTGCAGAAATGGCTCCTAGGGCTTCCTACTTCCTGGTTCCTCCGTGTTCTGTCTAGCAGGCTGACGCAGAACCGTTACAGTTCTTAGAGAATCCAAGCTCCCAGGGAACCATAGAGCCCATGGAGCCTATTTTAGTTCATAAACAAAGTATTACAGAAATTTTGCATTCCTGAAGCAGAAATTGGGGCTGTGACTTTTCATCTTAATTTGTGCTGCATCTTTTTCAAAAAAATCTAAACATTGTTCATGGAAATAAAATTCAGATTCTTAGGCAGCTCACGTTGCCAGCAGCTTCTATTTCTTTTAAGCTTGCTAAATTGAAAACAGGTTCAAGCTTCTTCAGGAACTCTTGTCCTCCACAAGCTGTTCTGTTGATGGTGGCAACCTCATGGTGGCAAGACTCACCAAGGTCTTATCCAAAGCCAGGATGCATAAAGGGATTTATGTGGCCTCATATTTTTTGTCAGCATTCACATGCCTTTTCTATAATGTGACACACTCTTATCATATTTTCTGTGATATTTATGTGGCTTTCTTTTAATATGCTTCAGTGTAACTCCACCTTTTGCTGAAGCTGGTCAATGGGTAGCCAAGAGTGCAAGATTCATGGAGTCAAAAGGAAAGCAAATAAAAAGAAATCTGACTCTGGATTGCAGTGAGATGGGCAGGCTCTTGGGCCCTGGGTTCTAGATCTCTGATCCCAATGCTGTTAATTATTTTTTTTCAATAACTATTTAATACAAAATCCAATTCCCAGAATCTGCAGCAGGGGCCAGAACCCAGGCCTCACCTTTTCTCAGATGGAGTCCCCAACTCACTGGGCTCTTGTCAAGATCCTTATCACTTGTTCTCTTTCTGGTCTCAGGACTATTGCATTCTTGAGTGCTCACTGGTCCAGCTTCAATAGAAGGGATAGAAAATACTTTCAGCTTTGCCCAAACCAGGGCTGGTGGTTACAATACTTTTAAGTAGCAGATGTGGGTTTATACCCCCTCAAGCTGATTAGGGCCAAGGATACAGGTCTCCCATTTTCTAGGCAGATTCCCTAACCACTAGGCTGCTCCACAAATTGTGGTTCCTTCAACTGTGATCCAAAATGCCCATTCATTTAGGCAGGGGATTCAGGTTGTGAATCCCACATTAACAAAAATGACTCATTCGAGACTGCAGGATGTGACATAAATGTTCCATTAATCCATGACAGAGGTAGGATTTCAGACACCCCTTCCTGTTCTGCACTTGCTTTTGGCTGAACTATAGATCCTCCTGCTTGTCATGAAACCTGACCATGAGGTCCTTATGCATCTCCTTTCAATACAGAGAGATCTAAGATATAAAACTCATTTTTGAAAGTTCTACATATGGGCACATGTGCCTAAATTTTATGTGAGATACTTTGTCACATAGCTAGGTTCCCTTTTGCATTATGTAAAATGCACAATTTGAGCCTAAGAATTGTTGCACTCTATCAGTGGTTGAAATACCAGTGGAGAAGCATAGAGAGGGCTCTGTGACTACTGGCACTTTTTAATGTATGTCATTTTCCCTGCTCATTGGTAGTCACAAGAGTATTGTCTACCTGGCATTACCAAAATTACTACCACTATGTTAGGAACAGTGGGAAATTACTTGAAAAAATAATGTTGCCCACAAACATGCAGTCAGACCTACAATGAATTGCACTGGTTTCAGTGAGGATCTGTACAGAAACGAGTAGCATGCTTGAATGGGTTTGACTTCAGGATTGACACAGCCTAGTGTTTTTGCTGCATTTTGCATTAAATAAACTTAAAGCAACAAATTCTCAGATAGGCTTTGTGGACATTGGCAGAAATATGACCTTAATTCATCACTGGTGCTGCAAGGGCTCAGGCAAGATCAGACATTTTTTACAAGACTTTAACATCACATGTGTTGTATCTACATTACAGTATCTATACACTCTTGTGCGCAGGTGAACCATGCATATAACATAGACCTACCATTACTACTAAGGGTGGAACTGAAGTAAGGACCCTGTCTTCTGTTTCTTCCCTACTAGGGTAGGTACAACCATAGCATTACTTCCGTTAATATGACTGACTACACTTAATTTAAAAAGGTACCTAACAGTGGGATGGAGGAGGGGAATGAGAGCTTTGAAAAATCAAAATGAAGAAATTAAACTAATCAGTTAATCAATCAGAGCTCTTCTGTGGATTCTTCTATTTTGTCTAGGTCAAACAAGTACTGTTTACATTTTTCCAAGTCTCCCAATTACTACGGTGTTGAAGAATCACTTCAACCTTCAAGTACTAGAGTCATTTCAGCTTGGTTAGAACTACTAGGAGCACACTAAGTTTTGTTCTGCTAAAATGGATTTCATTCCCAGCAATAGTGTCGGGAAAGAAGAAATGTGGTGCAACTACAAAAATAGACCTCTAAGATAAAATCTAGACACCTCACTCTCCACCTGGTTATTTATACTGTTTATCACCAAGTATCTGAGTATGTTCCAATATTCCCAAAGTTCAGTTTACAAATGCCAAGTTAATAAGTAGACCTCACCAGAACATACACCCTGGGAAGGTCTACACAAGACGCTTAATGTGCAAAAGAATAATTTTGCTGTGCATTAGCGTGGCTGCCAAAAACCTTCCTAATGTGCTGATACACAGTAGAATTACTTTACTGTGCATTAGCATCACATAAAACGTGTTCATCTATGCTAATGTGCAGTAGTGTTGATTATGGTGCATTAAGTTAGTACCTGACATTACAGCACATTAATGAACGTGTAGATGTGCTGAGGCCTGTCTTTTACACAGCTGGTCAGAAATCAGAAACAAAATAGTGTTTTTCTTCTGTTTCCAAAACTAATTTTGCCCTGTTTTGTTTTCTTTTTTTTCATAGAAAATGTTGAGAACCAGCAGCTTGGCAAGCTCAAAAAGATGTAAGTGCTGCACAGATTTCAATTCAACTATGAATTTGAAATATCATATTCTGTCATGTCATCCAAATAGGAAGATGAATCAATGAAAAAAAAGATTAAGAAAATCACAGGGCAAAGTGTTATGTTCACGTGAGTTTAAAACACACCATAAAGACTAACAGTATATCTACTTACACATCTATATATTTATTGGATTAGAGAAATATTAGGTAACAATAGATGAATCTAATTGAAATGTGTATGAATGGTATGTACTATGCATGATCACTTCTTTCTGCAACTAATTTAGAATTCAACAGAATAATATGAAGTCTTTTACTACTTAATTAAACTTTTGTAATGCCTGTTTTACCAAGATGAATAAAATGCATAAATTGTATGAGGTGACATCTAATGCACACAAAAAAGAGAAATGTAAAAAATCAGAACAGTGGGTACATTAAACTGATTCTTAATAATTGAAACCAATTTAATCATTTGAGATTATTTTATTCTAGCTGACGTAATACTGTAGCAGTTTTATTCTAATTATAACCTGTTTCATTTTACTCTGCCTTTCTAGTTAATTATTACAGTCAATTTGTAAAATGACATGGTTCCACATTTGCATAGGTCACTATTAAATAAATGAATAGCTGAAATTACTCTAGCATTGAAGTGTCAACTTTGGTGGAAGTCAAGAGGACTTCAAACGTTCTTCTAACACCCCTTAATGTGTTAATGACCACTATTAAACTGCAATTAAAAGGCCAGAGAAAAAAAAATGCATGAAACAGTTAATAGAAAAATAGCAGAGACACAATTAAAACACTTCATTTTTTGACTGATAGAAAATAAAGTGATATGCTGAAAGAGGTATATAGTATGAATCTATGCCTAGCACACGACAGAACTGACAGTTTAATGATAACAAATCATAGGCTGCCTTTTTGGAGCATTACACGTCAGCTTAACATTAACATCAGTAGTAAACAAGACAATGTGATGATTTTACCTTGTATTTAAATTGCTACTTATTATTGTACTAAATAATAGTTTTAAATAACGTGGTGTTCAGAGCAGTGATATACTGTGTATATATGTGAAAGACAGTACTGAAAGATATGTTTAAGTTTTTGTCAACCTAAATAAAGGATATATGTACATCTTAGCTGTGCAATCTACCACATTTGCTTTTGAAACCTTTCCCTGAATCCATAACACTGTTATTAGGGCTGCTGGCTCACCAGAAGAACAAGTAATGATGATCTGTTCTCAGCTGAAAGCAGACCAGATTTCTGGGTATCAGGAGTTGTATGTATAACCTTATGTAAGTAACCCAATTAATCAAGGCTGTGTAAGAACTATCTTCTTAAGCATCGTTACCTCAGAAGTATGCTTTAGTGTGAGATGAAAAAAGTAACACAGGGATAATGTGTTTGATTCTGAAAAACTAAAATATGTTCAATATGAAAATCACCATTATATTTGAGAATTTAAACACATAGGTCAGGAAATTGAGAATTATAGTTCCCATAGGAATTGTAATTCGACCTCTATGTGCACATGTAATATTTTCTATTACTGCTAAGTTTTAATCATTCATATAATGTACATCTCTGCAATCTGGTTGAATTATGTTTGCTGTGGGAAATATAACTCTGAATTTCCCCATTTCTTCATTTAAATTCTCATCTATAATGTTATGTTAGTATTATGGGCCAAATTCTGTTATACCGTAGCATCTCCTCTGACTTAAATGACTTCACTGAAATAAACAAGGTTACTTTGAATTAAATTCAGTGTTGCTTAGGGTACAATAACCAGTGGTCTTAGAAGCCTACTTGTGATATCATATCTACTGGTGTAAATCAGCAGTCACTCCTTAAGTAAATAGGCCTGATTTCCAATTGAACTCCTCCTTGTGTAGTTATTTCTAATGTGTAGACTGGATAAACACAACCCCAAATCATAATGCATGTTACACAGGTGTAAGTGAATGCACAGTTTTCAGGCCAGAGAGATTCAGAGGAGTTTCTCATGTAAATACCATAGGCGTGCAAAAAAGAATGAGGTTGACCTATGTTTATTTCGCTGAACACACTATATCATTCCACGTTCAAACATGGGGGAATACTCAAATAACCTGTTGCTTGTTTCTATCTGGGGACAGACTTAAAATCTGTACAGGGCAGATTTGTATAAGCATGTAAGCAACTAATCATACAGATAGCCTGCCAATAGTATTTTTAGAAGCTTAGGGCTAGGTACAGACATCCAAAAAGCCTGAAACAGAATTGATTTAAGTTACACAGTTTTCTGTAAGCGGCCTAGTTTAGATCAGTAGTGAACAGAACACATGTTCATCTTTTGGTGGAGGAGTACAAATCTTAGACCAGGTTCCACCATTTTTAGACCAGGGTGGTTTATGTGTGCCGATCTTCTGTTCTGTTATGGGTATGTTCTGTTTTTTGATAGTTTATCAAAAGTGTAATGTCTGTACCTGGCCTAGGTGCTCTTCCAAAGCTGCTAGGCCCTGGATGAAGTTCTTCTATAAGGATAAGTTCACAAACTAAAGAAAAATATGTACATAATCAGTAAAATAATTCAAATAAATACTACTGTTTATTTCAAAGTGGGCATCTTCAGCTTATAAGTATATAAGCCTGTTTGTGTCTAGATCAATCAGCTTGCTATGTTGTTAAAACTGAGTGGATATTTACATAGTACGTGTATAGAACACTTAATTGTCAAATACCTATGACTTTTTCTATTTTTAAAACTACAGTTCTTTGAACATATCTAATTCTCTCACTTTGTTTATTTATATTAAATTCTAATAACTATTATGTGGAAGAAAAGCATTTATACAGAAAAACAAATAAGCAAGAGGTTCTATCACATTCAGAAAACTCAAAAGTAGGAAAAAATAAAATTACCTGACTTCCTTTACAAAAGTAACTTGCCTTTGGAATGAGACACATTTGCTCTTTTTGATGGAAAATAGGTCTGTGTAGGCACATCTACACATTGCCCTACAGTGCCATTGTTACTACGTCATGTTTTAGTACTTCCAAATGTTACTATGCCATGCTTTAGTACTACACTGTACATGGTTATTTTTAGAAGCTACTTTGCAGTAGTGGTGCATGATAAAGGGGGTGCAAATTAGCTGCTGGTCACATGTATGCTACATGAATGCTACACTGCCATAGCACAGGGGTTCCCAATTCCCGGGCTGCAGCAAACCCCCAAACCAGAAGTGACCGTGGACAGGCAAACTGCGGAGTGGAAGTGACCGGCATACTGTGGATGGACAGCCAGCCCGCTGTATGCCGGTCGCTGCTGGTCCGTTTGTTGGTCCACAGTCACTTCTGGTCCGTGGTCTGCCAGTCCTCAACATAAAACTGTTGGGAACCCCTGCCATAGCACATCACTACAGCACCATGGCATCACTTGTAGACGCTCCCTGTAAGTAATTTGAGTGGAAGTCAGCAAAGGTTCAAGAATAGTTTTAATTGGAAAGACCCTCCAAGTTCATGAAAGTACATCATCCTGCTCTGTCCCAAGCTAGCCTTATAGCTTCAGTACTCAGTATCCTCTTGTTACACCAGTCACAGGAACTGTGTATTTTCCTATTACATTTCTTTACCGGTATTCAAAGCTGCCCATTTGCTCATTTGCTGCTTCCCTCCCAGACCACAGGATGGCTGTGCTCCTCCCCAGTTTTGAGATGTTGCCATAATCAGCCACTGCTTCTCAGTCCCAAGTAGATCTGCTTTGTGGGGTGCTACACATGTGCTGAGAGAAAGTAAGAGGCAAAGAATCCACGGACATGCATCCTGGTGACCAAAGGTAGCAGAGGGAGCTCTGAATTTCCATGATAAAAACCTCCAAAATAAAATGCCAAAATATATAGGTATTTAGAATTTATTTTATTATAATGACAAAGGCACTGGTAGGCTTCCAAATTGCTTGAAAATGGTAAATATATCAATAAAACATTGTGTTAAATTGGTGCCTATATGCATAGTAGTGTTCCATCTTAATCATGGAAAAACATGGATTTGAGGATTTTTAATCAGAGAATTAGCAATTTCTAAACAGAGAAAACCAGGATCCCTAATTATTAGTAACTTTTAGTACTAAGAAACTGGGTAAATCCAGAAGATTCTGTAGCAATTAAGTATTAAGATTTAAGGGGTACTATAAACCCCTTCTAGGCTTTGCCATAAGCTTCAGAAGGAAGTTTAAAGTTGCTTCTTACGCAGTTACTATATAATGACATGCTTCAAGTTCACTTACACTGGTTTGGACAAGTACTAGTTGCACACACTGAAAAAATGCACCAGGTAAGATCACAGGAGCACAAATACTAGTATCTACTTTACAGTTAATGTTTTCTCATTAATTAAATGCATCAGTTACCATAAAACTTGTCTCAGTCATCACCAGGAATCCTGGTTTTCTGTGATAAAAAAAATAGCAAATTCTCTGATAAAACCCCCAAAATCCATGATTAAAATGAAAGACCAGTATACGTTTGCGTGTGTGTGTGTGTATATATATATATGTATATATGTGTGTGTGTGTATGTATATGTATATATATAGATGTTAGTTGAACACAATATTTTATTGCTATATTTACCATTTTAAAACAATTTAAAAGCCTACCAGTGCCTCAATGACTATAATAAAATAAATTATAAATATCTATAAATTTTGGTATTTGATTTTGGGGGTTTTATCATGGACAATCAGGGCTCCCCCTTCCCCCTTAGCTCACCAGGATGAAGGTCCAGGCTGCTCACTCACAAGCCACAGCCTCCCAGTCCTGTTGGTGCCCCTTGCCCACCACTCACATCCTCCTGTTCCCCCCAGCCCTGCTGAAGGGGCCCCCAGGGCTCGGGGGCCAAGGACCTCTAGAGGGTGGCAGCTGCTGCAGCAAAGTGGAACGCAGAGCCCGTGGGGTGGGTGTGGGCTGCCTGCCGCTGGCTCAGGCTCCCCACCCTGGTGCCCTCCCTTAGGGCCTTTGCAGCCCAGCGGGTGTGGCCTGGCACTGCAGGGAACAGCAAGGCTGCACTGGGAAGCTTCTTGCCACTGTGAGCTCAGTGTTGCCCTGGTGAAACGTCCCCTGGCTACACGTCTGCAGCGGCATGGGGTTGTGTCTTTTGCTGCTGCCACATGGGCAGTGGATGCCTCGCCAAGGCAGTATGGAGCTCACAGCGGCAATGAGCTTCCTGCACAGCCCTGCTATTCCTTGCAGCTCTGGGTTGCACCTGCTGGGCTGTGGAGCCCCCAGGGGAGAGCAGCAGGGTGAGGAGCCCAATCCCACAGTGGGCAATGTGCCCCACCCCCACCCTGTGCACAGGTCTGGGGGACACTGATCCCTCTGCCCCCTCTGCGACTGCATGCAGTGCCAGGGAACTGGAACTACACCCCCAACCCCTGGATGTGCCGCTCGCCCATGGCCTTGTCACACTCCCCGCTGGGACCCTGTGGCCATTCATTGCAGCCCTGAGTGCCAAGCCCCAAACTGCACCCAGCTGGCAGCAGACCCAGCCCCAGCCCTGCCCAACTCCCTCTCTCTTTGTGGAGGCCTCAATCCAAATCCCCTGACCATTTACCTGCTAGGGCTGCTTTTCAGGCTGCCTGGTGGCCCTCCTGCCTGACTGCCTTCCTGCCACTCCCACCCAGATCCTTGCAGGCTGGAACTCTGCCAGCCCACAGAGAGCTTTTTCAAAACTACAAAATCCATGGGTTTCTCCATTAAAATGAGAAATCCATGTTTTCCTCAGTTAAGGGGGGAAATCTGTGTTTTTCTCTGTTTTCTGGTGGGAAATGTAAAACCTGGATCCCTGGTCACCACAGGCACACTTACATTCAGAGTCTAAGAACTTGAACCAAGTCCATTTGAGTCAAAGCAAGGGTTACTCACAATTAGCTGTACTGGTGCTGATGAAGTTTGCTCATACCTAGACACGCAGCTACATCAGTTGAAGGCACTTGCCAAAATGGCACCATTTCCTCTTGTAAACAAGATCTTAGTGAAAAGGAGAAGCAAGTGTGGATTAAAGCACAGAGGTTAAGATAAACAGATACCAAGGAGAAGGAGAAGGGAGTGCAGAGTCATTAGAAAACCAACAAAAATCTGGTAGGTCTTCTAGGGTCTTCTAGGGTGGAACAAAGCACAAAGGAATGCCCTTGAACAGAAAGTACAGTAAGGGGAATGCAGATAGAAATGCAAAGAAATGAGGGGGCATTAAAAGTAACGTGACTTAGCTTTTCCAACTAAAACTGTACTTCCCTACATAGTCTTACACACAGAAAATGGTTAATTTCAACAATATCATAATTAACTTGCAAGAGTTTATATATTTAAACTGATCATTTTTAAAATTCATTTTTTAAAACGTGATAGTGTAATATTGGCAGGTATGCTCAAATGACAGTTCAGTGCCAGAAAGAAAGTTCCGAAATTTGAAAAAAATAACAATAATATAGATCTAAGTTGGCTTCTTACACTTATTTTAAAACACTATGCTAGTGTCTGTTATTTTTGTCTGCTTAATTTTCTAAAGAGACTAGTTTAAAAAAATCCATAATTGCTTTGGAATATTTTTAGGATGACTTCCTTGGTCATATCATAAAAGAGGAACTTCATGCTGAACCCAATATATATATATATATATATTTAATTGTAAAGTTGAGAAAAATTTAGATCTATTTAAAGCAGGGATGACAGTTGTTGAGCATTGTGATGTATCATCTTGACATGAACTGAATGAGGTAGATTAGTGACTGACACTAGCAATGTCAGAATTTACATTGCAGCACACACAAACTCCATGGAAATATACTATTAGCACTCACAGTAAGCAGTGATGAGTAATGAGATAAAAATTGACAATGTCAATAGTCATAAGCCCTCACAGTCAAGAATAATGAACTATACTGTGTATGTGTATATCAATGTGTGTGTGTATCTATTGACTGATTTAAAATATATCTATGGTGCCTTTAATTACAGCTAAATTATATGAAGCAACAAGCACTGTTTTAAATCAGTGGTCACCATCCAGCGGATCTCAATCCACCAGTAGATCTCAGGGCCTCTTTCGGTAGATCTCGGAGCCTCTTGGACTCGATCCAAGGCTGGAGTGAGGTGCTGAGTTCCCACATGCATGCATGTGTGCACCCCAGTCAGCAGATCAGTCCAAGGGGGAGAGAAGGAGCAGGGGCTAGATTGAGGTCCCTGCAGTGAGGGACACTGCTGCAGAGGCAGGAGCAGGGGTAAGTTGAGTGGGGCCCCAGCCAAGTGGGACTTACTTCCTGGGGTGGTGCACCCCCAAATATTTTTTCT
>NW_017728931.1:98626490-98640453 GCF_001723895.1 Crocodylus porosus
CTCCCCCTGCCCCGCCTCCCTACAGACTTATCTGCTGGGTGGGGGGGTGCATTATCAGCAGTGCATGGTAGATCTTGGGTTGCTTTTAAATGCCAAAGGTGATCTACTTAAAAAGGTTGGAGACTGCTATTTTAAACAACAGGTGAGAAAACTGATTTTGGTGGAACTTAATGTCTAGGAGACAAGCTTTACCATAGTATACTCCTCTACATATTATCCAGGGTGTGTTAGGCCTACAGTTGGATTTGTCCCTATCACCTAGTGCTTCTAAAAATTATGTATCTGAAACATAACCAGTCCTGCTATTCTACAGGAAATAGGAAAACACCTGATTTTAGTAGGGCTATCTGTGCAAGTATTCCTTAGCTTGAATATCATTCGAGAACCAGGCCCACAATAAGTTAGATCAAAACTGGCCTACACAAGACACTGACTGTGCAGTTGATACTCCACAGTCAGTTAATACTTGCATACACAAGTGCTAAATGACTGCACAGTAACCAGAGTGACTACATAGTACCATCCCCAAACAGCTTTTAGGTAACACTGACTGTGCAGTAACTCATTACTACTGCGCAGTAGTATCATATCACATTTCATGCCATGCTTCATGCTGTGCTTCATGCCAAGTAACGAGTTACTGCAAAATCAGTGTCTTGTGTAGACACAGCCACCGATACTTTCTTGCAAGTATTTAATGAGTGCAGTGCCACATGACCTAGTTATTAGAAAGGGAGACTGGTTCAGTAGTTGGGTTAACTGATTTATTTTTCCAGTTGTGACTTACTGTGTGATCTTGGGTGAGCTGTTTCAGAAAATATGTACAAAATACCCACCAATTTCAGGTATCTCTTTTTCTTTGACTGGTAGACTCACCTATTGCTTGATTTTGTAGTGCTGAATAGATAAGTAATTAACTTCAGTGGGGACTGAAGATATAAAAATATGACTTGAGTATTACAAGTTAGCTGCTCACAAACTGTATCTTCAGATGAATAAACTCTTTTGAACATTTTAGTCTTAACTTCTTCTGTCTCTCTCAGACTACTCTCCCACCTCTTGCATGTAAGTCACTTTGACAATCAGGGATAAAATGTGTCATTGCTGTACAAACTCTGAGATACTATGAGGATGGGAATTTAGCATCTTGATTGATACAGCATATCGTTGCTATCTTTAGTTCAGGCATCATTTTAGCACCCCTTTCCCTTTATTAATGTTTATATCATTTTAATGTGAACCAAATGAAGTACATAGGTAGCTACCACTAGCAAGTTATATTATGTTGCATTGAGAATCTAAGTTAGAATTTTTGCTGTAGGCCATCATGTTGTCTTTGATACATATTTAGCAGGAAACTGTTTTTTATATTCAGGTCTCTGAATCAGAGGTCTGATTATTCATTTCTAGTATACTCAATAGTCCCACTGAAATCTATAGCAGGATCCAGGTATAATAGTGGGGATATGTGGGGTGAGCCAGGCTTTTCCAATAAAGTATCAATGGTTGTTTGAAATGCACCTAGCATACATTGGAGATATCTCCCATCAACAATTAAAGAAGAATAGGTAGAAGTTCATTGCTACAAGGACAAAGTAGAAACATTTTAAGGAAATGGAAGTAACAAAGTGACAAGAATATAAAATATAAATACAATGAATACAAATATAAAAATAAATACAATTAAGAATTAAAAGTCTATCTGAATTTTCCACATATAAGAATAGCAACAGAAAGCTCTCATTTAGGTTATATATTGCCCCTTTCAAAAGGGAAATAAAATAACTGGCATCTGCATGTTGTATCTGCTATGATTTTATTTCATTTTACCACTTTTTGTTGCTCAATAAAACACAGTTTCCAAAATGATTTATATATGGGTTTATATTTCAAGTTTTTCTAATGGAGCAATTTAATTTTAAAAGGTAAAATGCTTTTTTTAAACCTACCAATGACATCATTCCCCACATTGGATCAATTATCTTTGCACTGAATAAAGTTTAATTGAACCTTTTTAAATATGTGCAGCTGTTGTGCAGTGAAATAGGCAGGTGGATTATCTCATTAGTATTAATCTAAATGTTTTGTGGTCTTTGCACATTTTAATGTGTGGCATATATATTTTGTAATGGTCCTTAAGTTGTTAAAAATAAGATAAGCAGTACAAGAAAACTTTGATACGCTTTTATGTAATATTTGGTTCTTACATGGGATGAATTAAGGCCATTAAAATGATGAGTAATTCCACCAAAATCTGTTCCTGTAGATAGAATGAAGGATGATATTAATATGAAAACTTCTGACTAATTCTAATTTTATTTTTAGGAGTGCCATGTTTTATCTCTCAGACCATCCCTTTGTCCACGTAGGCACCAATGGCACTGGCAGGAATGACACTGAGCAGAGCAGAGGAGACTATGAGGCTGTTGCCAGGAGGATTAAGGAGCCTGAAGCAAAAGTAGTGTTCTCATCAATCCTCCCTGTGGAAAGTAAAGACCCTAACAGAGACATCATATCCTGAAGGTAAATGCATGGCTGAGACAGTGGTGTCAATATGAAGGCTTTGGATTCTTTGATAGCAGGCAGCTGTTTTAGGGAGGAGAACTGCTATCAAGGACAAATTAAGGGATGAGATAACAAGAGAAACACTAGAGATCTTTTGCTGGGTCTGGATGGGATTCATCTGACCAGAATGGGAAAGATTGTCTTTGGGGGTCATCTAACCAATCTAGTAAGAAGGATTTAAAACTAGATTGTATGGGAGATGGTGAACAAAACCCTCCAGGAACAGAACAAACAATCCAGAGGAGAAAGGACCAGAAGAAGGAGCTCAACTGTGGGAATGGGCCAGAGCACCACAGGATAGCAACAAGTGATGCAAAACAAGGTCAGAATGCAAAATATGTCTGAGGTATTTATACAAAGGCAAGAAGTATGGGGAACAAACAAAATGAGCTAGAAGTCACAGTCTGTTGAAGGAATCATGATCTGATGGATATAACAGTGTCTTGGTGGGATAGCTCTTATGACTGGAACATTAACTTTAAGAGAGACACAGTTTTGGAAGGACAGAGTTGGGAGAAAAGGTGGTTGTGGTGCCGTGTATGTCAAAAATATACACACTTGTTCCCTGCTTCAGGAGAAAGAAGATAGTAGATCTTCTGTATTTGGGCAAAGATAAAAAGTGAATGATATAGCACTGATGTAATGGTGGGGATTTATTACAGACCATCAAATCAGGAAGAAACAGTGGACAAGACACTTGTCAAGGAGGTGACAAAATTATCCAAAAGTTATGAGATGATAATGATAAGAAACTTCAGTCCTCTAGCTATCTGCTGGAAGAATCCTATAGCTAAACATAAGATTTCAAACAAATTCCTAAATTGTGTGGAGGACTACTTTCTTTTCCAAAAAGTTAAGACTACAACTAGGGATCATCTATTTAGATCTTGTACTGACCAATAGGGAAGAACTGGTGGAGGTTGTAAAGGGGATGGTAAACTTGGGAGAAAACGATCACTCCATGAGAATTTATTATTCTTAAACTGGGACAGCTTGATGTCAGCAAAACTAAGACACTGGATTTCAAAAAGGCAGATTTCAACTGAATTAAGGAGATAGTAGGGATGGTACCATGGGAAGACAGACTGATGGATAAAGATGCCCAGAAGGGCTGGAAACTTCTAAAAGATACAGCATTGGAAGCCAAACAAGAAACTGTTCCAACACAATGGAAGCAGAAAAAGAATGGCAAGAGACAAATATGGCTGCACAAGAAGCTTCTATGATGCCTCAAATGCAAAAGGAAAGTATACAAACAATGGCAAGGTAGGCAGTTCACCAAGGAAGCAAACTGGGAAATATAAAAAATTTGCAGGGACAAAATTAGGAATGGACAGGTAAAAAATGAACTTCACCTGGTGAGGCATGTTAAGGACAACAAGAAGAGCTTCTATAAATGTTGTCTAGAAAAGGAAGACCAAGTATTAAGTATGAGCTCTTAATAGAAGATGTAAAGTAGGGAGAGTTGCTCAACAACTATTTTGCTCTAGTCTTCACAAAAAAAAGGCTGCAACCAGACAGCTAACAAGGATTATTTGAATAAGAAAGAGGACAAATTAAGGGATGAGATAACAAGAGAAACACTAGAGATCTTTTGCTGAGTCTGGATGAATTCAAGTCTGCAGGGCCTGAAGGATACAGGGCCCTATGGTACTGAATTAACCGGCAGAGGAGATCTCAGAGCCCTTAGCAATTACATTCACAAAGTCACAGGAGACAAGTGAGGTACCAGAGGAGTAAAAAATGGCCAATATAGTGCCCCTCTTTAAAAAAAAAATGCAGAAAGGAGGACCTGGGGAATTATAAACTAGTTAGCCTCACCTCAGTACCTAGGAAGTCACTGAAACATATAAAGGAAATACATTTTCTAGCTTCTGGAGAAGGAAAGGCTGAACATGAGCAGCTAATATGGATTTACTATGAACAAATCATTCCAAACAAACTTTATCTTCTTTGACAAGATAACTAGTTGGGTGAATGACAGGAATGTTGTGGATATAGTATATCTGGATTTCATCAAAGCTTTTGACAAAGTCCACATGACATTCTCCCTAACAAATTGGTGAAATGTGGGCTACACAAAACGAATATAAGGTGAATAGACAAATGGCTCAATAGCCACAGGCAAAGGGTAACTATAAGCAGATCCAAGTTAGAATGGCAGGATGTTTCGCGCAGAGTCCCAAAAAGTTCTGTACAGCATCCAGTGTTATTCAAAATTAAGAATGATCTTGACAGATTTGGAAAGTTGCCTATGCTGTGGGTATTTCCCATGCTTCTGGGCTTTGCTGGTTGCCACATAGGGCTAGGAAGTAATTTTTTCCCACGTCCTGTGCTACATGTATCAGAGTTTGGGGGAGGGAGGCAGAGAGTTCATCTTCCTCAAAAGGACTGGATGTTAACTGTTGTCAAGGCTGGGGATTTTGACTGAGGTGTGCCAGTGCTCCAGCTGAAACTAAAACCCACAGATTCCTGGTTAGAAGATCTTGTGTCTCCACTCGTGGTCAGACTGATCAACCCATTTGGCATCAGGATGGAATTTTACCTTGTGGTTAAATTGGTATGGGCTGTGGGGGGGTTTGCCTTCCCCTGTAGTTGGGGTTGTGGCCCTCTTGCTTGGATCTCTATAGAGAATATTTTCAGCAGCAGCAAGACATTGGCCACCATTGCCCCCCTGCTTTACCTGTGGCAGGTTAGGGTGCTCTGCTTTGTGGTTCTATGGCAGGTTTGCCTGTGTAGTTTTAATACAAAATTAGATAAGGATTTGATTGAAAGGGATGGTGCTGCCTTGGGCAGGGGATTGAATGGACTAGATGACCTCTAGAGTCCCTCCCAGCTCTACTTTTCTATGATTCTACTGTAATCATTTTAAATGGATTTCATTCCCATGAACTTAGCTAATCAAATCCTTCTTGTTAGCATTTGCCAGCATCAAACTTTGCATTTTGTCCTCTTGGAATATATTTAGAAAGGCCACATCTACACAAGATGCTGGCTGCACAGGAGCCCATGACTACTGTGCAGTAGCGTTACATGGCAGGAAGCATGATGTGATACTAGTATGCAGTAGTCACAAGCTACTGTGCAGTCAGTGCCATGAAAAAGCCATTCCTCAGTACAAGTGTGCAGTAACTCTTGTTATTACAAATTTATACAAGTACTAAATGACTTAGCAGTAACGACTGTGCAGGCAGCATCTCTTGTACATGCGGCCAAAGGATATTATTTGTTCCCTAAGCTTAAACCAGAAATGAAAGTATTGCTTTCATGCTCAAGTACAAAAATACATAAGTGCTTATGCTGGAGAGGCAATGGGCTAGAACCACAACCAGTGTAAAATGACATAGATTTGCATCAGCTGAGAATATAGCCCATTGTTTTAAGATGTGTGAGGAGACAAATCAATGGAGAATCCACTTAGAGATGACACATTTTCCCTACACTAATGGAATCCATTGGACCAGATTCTGGTGGAAATACAACTCCAGGCTTACTCCATGGAAAAGTAATGATTCTGATGGAGTCGTCACAAATTAACAGTAGTGTAATAGAGCCAAAGGTGGTCCAATAAAAATACATAGGACTTTAAGTTTTACTCAGTGCTGTAAATTCTTAACAATGTGGGCATGTTTCTGCTGCCAAAGGACCATGCTAGGGAATATTGTAGTAAAGTATGTATCACTGCATGCATACTATACCTGGAACTGGGGGTAATTTAGACACCTTAATGCAGTGCTGGGCTTGCATCAATGTATTCATTCTCTTGAGAATACTGTTGCACACCCAGAATCCCATGACGGTGACTACATTACAAGTTGTATTTCACTGCAGCACCCTCCAGCATGGTCCTATGATGGAATAGACATAACTTTTAGCTTCAGTATACCAACAGCTCTGTCCTTGCTGCTCTTGGGGGAAGAGAACCTATTGTGTGTTCCCTGGTAGGGGCTGCTTATATGGCACTGACCTCAGTTAGTTTCAGTCTAGCCACCCTCAATTCAGGGAGAAGAATTTTCCTATCATTGAGAGCACTCATGTTGGGAAAGTTAGAGACAGAGCTCTCCCAGCTGAGGCATCAGAATGTCCCTAATTATCCTGTCTGGCCACCCTTACTAGGAGATAGATGAATAGGAAAATGAAAAAAGACAGCAATCAGAAGAGACCTTTTCACAAAGAGTCCTAGAAGGATCCACAGATTCCTAGAAGGAGGGAACACCCATGAGCTTGACAGGTTTGCATTCTATTGCTTGATGTATTGCTTCTTTTAAACCACTGCCTAGGACCTAATTCCAGAATTATTATGTAGCTAACCCATCCTCTCTTATGAAGTGCCCAAATTATCACTTATTAGTTTAGTTTCCTCCTGACATTATTTAAGGAGGATTAACTAATGTTGGCAGGTAACATTACTGTAGTTTTAATGTTGTCCATAAAGCTAAGTACAGACAGTCAGAAAGCCTGAGGCTGAGTCAATTCAATCTTTGCAGGTTAGTCTAAGCCAGTGGTTCTCAACCCATTTGTGATAGTGGGCCACACTTGCAGCTCTCAATGTGTTATGTGGCCTATACCTCATAGCTGAGGGGGCTCCCAGCTGCCAGGGCTATGGGCCAGGGCCTGCAGCCCCCTGCCCTCTTCCCCACATCAGTGCCTGAGCCCGTGGGAGGTGGCGGTTGCTGTGGCCAAGGCAGATTGAGGAGCCCAGCCCTCCCAGTGCTGGGGCAGCACAGTGGGAGTGGAGCCCATGTGGGGGGCAGATGCAGACTTCCTGCTGCAGCCTTGGGGCTCTCTACCTTGCTGCCCTCCTCCCAGGGACTCCATGGCCCAGTGGGTAGGACCCAGTGCTGATAGGCAGGGAGGCTCAGTGCTGCTGCCAGAAGCCCCACGCCAGCCATGCTGCCATGGTGAGGCACAGCCTCTGCCCACCCAGCAGCACTGGCATCATGGAGTTGTGCCCCTCACCGCTGCCAGGTAGGCAGGGAACACCTTGCCATGGTAGTGCGGACAGCATGGGACTCTTGGAAATGGCACCAAAACTTCCCTCCCCACTCTGCTGCGGAGGTCCCCAGTGGGACGGTAGCAAGGCAGGAAGCCCTGAGCCCACAGCCACTATGCCTCCCTCCCTGGGAGTGCACAGAGCAGCAGGAAGCCAACCCCCTTCTGCTGCCTCCCATGTGAGCTGCCTGTAGCTCCATCTCACTCCCTGGCTGCGCCCTGTGGCCGCACATTCCCACCCCAGCTCTGGGTCCCATGCACCACCCTAGCTGGGCAGTGCCCCCAGCCCCAGCCCTGCTCTGCTCTACTCTGTTCCAGCCCTCCCTCCCTCACTTTGGGGACCTCAATCTGCTCCAGGCTGCCATGTGCATGTGTACATGCACACATATACATGGTACCCCCTGCCTCCAATTGCCCTCCCCACAGCACCAAGCAGCCCCTTGCAGGCTGGAATTCTGCCAGCCTGCAAGAGGAAACCTGCCATTTCTCACATTTTTCTCCCTGACTCTAACAAACTGCAGGCAGTCATTTTTACCACTTTTTTTCACAAGATGTCACATGGGCCACATAAGTGTGCTGGTTGGGCCACATGCAGCACCCAGGCCAAAGGCTGAGAGCCACTGATCTAAGCTGCATAGATTGAACTGATAAGCAAGTGAACAGATGTTCACTTCTGATTTTAGAAATGCTGCCACATACCTTCAGTGGCCCAGGCCAGAAGCCAGGTGCCACTAGAGGATACCTCCCTAATCAGCTGGAGCAGACAGCTTGGGCCAAGGCTAGCCCACCCATCCTGTAAGGGGAGGGGGAGGTTGTGGGGGAGGTGCAAAGCATCATGGGATGCTTGGGGTCTGTGAGTTGACTTGAATCTGGGGGGGATCCGGGGCAGAAGTTCAATAAACCAACTTAACCTAAATCAGTTAAATCTGATACTACATCCATCCAAGCTTTTCTTAAACTGGTTTCAGTCATTTTGAAAGCAGTTTATGTGCATTGAACTTCTGTTGTGTTACAGATTTGAACTGGTTTCCAATCACTTATAACAGTTTATTTATAATTTCTGTCTTAAACCCAAAATATAGCTCTCTAAGTATAGTGCTCATGGATCTCCTAAAATATGTTTTGAGTGCTCAGGAAGTAAATTTCCAACAGTAAAGGCAGAAGCTGACGAAACAGACATGTTCATACAGATCCTGTTCCTCCTTCTCTCCACAGAAGTAATACTAGTGAAACATCTGTACAGGTTTCCTGATATGAAAGCAGCCTACTTAATGAAGTATCACATCCTAAGTCTTAGTAACATTCACACAAAACCTGTTGACTTGCTCTTTCTTTCCTTCTTCTTTTCTTGGTTTTCTGGGCCATGATGTTTTGGCTAGATTATATAACATACATACGCTGTCCATCTTGTTTCACTCTAAGACTGAACCAAGTACTGTAATGACAGTTAAAGTCACATATTTTTCTCTCTGTAGCTTCAGCTGAAAAACTAAACTTTCAAGTTTATAATGTAACGCAAGCATGTTTTCTGTGCAACAGATTCAACAGAAGGTACATGGCGTATACTAACCATCGGGTTACATATACATTACAGAGAATTAAAAAAGCATACCATTACTTTCCCAGGCATATTTCCAATCTCTGTTCTAAAATGCAGATCTTTTAATGGCTTTTAGCAAAATACTTGAAATATTATTTTAACATAAAAATACAACATATTTTTCCCCTGCATCATTTTTAGAAATGGTTGAAGCTCTCCTGCTTTACCAGGTTCTAATCCTTACATTGAAACCCTGAAATTTCATTCCTCTTTTCTTAGAAAAAAAAAAAAATCAACCACCAAGGACTTGAATTGAAAATGTTGTAATTAAAAATTAACTTCTAGCACATCTTATCTATACCTTTTTACACAATTTGTACTAATATATGCTAGAGTTGCAGGTATTTGGTTGGAGACTTTTAGGTGTTTTGTAAAATCTGCCACCTTCATAGTCACTAGCCAAGACAAATAGCTCTATCTCTAAAGGTCACTTTGGCCTGTACCAACTGTAATCCCTTCTGGAATGTTTTGGGAATGATCTAACTCTCTAATTTATGTTGGAATCCTGGTCCCACCTTAGAGCACTTTAGTGCCCTTCCAATATGAAATTGGCTTCTTCAGCTGCAAGCTCAGGCCAACCGTTTCTGAGGTATGTCAACGCAATGAAGTCCCTGTATACTGGCTCCACATCTCTTTGCTTCTCCAATTTAATTCTGACGTGGTTTTCAAAACCACAAGCTAGATACATATGCATCAATTGGTCACATAAAAGTCCTAAATTCTGTGCAGTAAATTCAATATATAGGACTAGGAAAAAAACAAAAAGCATCTGTTCCACAACAGCAGGACATGTAAATGGGACCCATTCCAACACTATAATTTAAGTGAAGACACCCCCATAATAACTATATCTACCTATTATATACAACTATATTTGGCTAGATCAGCAATAAGTACTAATATTTCCCCATTTTTCAATTAAAAAAACTAGTTATTCTACTTCTGCAGTTCAGTACTACTCTAAAGAACTATCAGTTTCTTGTCCAACTCAAAAAACCTATATTACTTTTAATGCTGCAGTAGAAACTCCAGGATCTCACAACAGCAGAGACTCCCTATGCCTGAAGAAGGGTGACTGTGCCTGAAAGCTTGCCAAGAACTTTTATCCAACTACTCAGTTGGTCTAATAAAAGATATCACATCTACCTTGCCTGCCTATGTCCTTAGACCAACAGGGCTACAACCAAAAACCCAGAAACATGGAAGACATTGACTTCAGAAAGGCTTTTTATACAGTCTCCAACAGCATTCTCACAAGCAAGCTAAGGAAATGCGGGTTGGATGAATGGATTGCAAGGTGGATAGAAAACTAGCTAGATCATCATGCTTAAAGGGCAGTAATCAATGTCTAGTTAGCAGCTGGTATCAAGTGGAATGCTCCAGGGGTTGGTCCTGGAGCAAATTTTGTTCACTATCTTTATCAACAATCTGGAAGATGGGATAGAGTGCACCCTCAGCAAGTCTGAGGAAGACGCTAAGCTGAGTGGAGTAATAAGTGTGCTGGAAGGTTGGGCTAGGATTCAGAGAGACCTACACAGATTGGAGTATTGGTCCAAATGAAAAGGGTTAGAGGCCTGGGAAACATGACTTATGAGGAGAGGCTGAGGGAACTGGGTTTATTCAGTTTGGAGAAGAGAAGACTGAGGTGGGATTTAATGATAGCCTTCAACTACCTGAAGGGTGATTCCAGAGAGGATGGAGCTAGACTGTCCTCTGTGATGGCAGATAACAGAACAAGGAGCAATAGTCTCATGTTGCAGCAAAGGAAGTTTAGGTTAGATATTAGAAAAAACATTCTCATCAGGAGGGCAGTAAAACACTGGAACAGGCTACCCAGGGAGGTTGTGAAACCTCCTTCCTTGGAGGTTTTTAAATCCCAGGTAGACAAAACCTTGGCTGGGATGATATAGTTTGGGATGGTCCTGCTTTGAGCAGGGGGTTGGACTAGATGGTCTCCTGAGGTTCTTTCCAACCCTAATTTTCTGTAATTCTTTGTTGCCAAAATTTACAGCTAGAGGTATCAATCTGAGCAAATATCAGAAGGGGATTGGATAATCCCATTTCTATGTAGTGTACACACTATGTGACTTTAGTTTAAAGTTCATATATGTACTTTTGTTTATTGTTTAATGAATATTTGATGCATATAAACATACTGTTACAAGTAGGATTTGAAGGTGGGCTTTACCCAGAGAAATCCCATTAAAAATTTTTCTCTTTTCCTTTTAGGCCAGACTGATTCAGAGAAATCAATTTTCTTTGTGGTAGCTGGACTCCCTGTGACTCTGCATTTTATTTTATTCTATTTATTATAACATGAAGTTTCTAGATTTAAAAACTAAACATTATTCATTCCCTAACAGCCCTGCAATAGAATCTTAGATAAAATTGTATTATTTATAAACCGGTAAGCAAGGTAACCCAGTAGGCTAGAGGCCTTTTATCTTCTAAGTGCTGTAGAAGTGTAAAACAGATGCACAACATACTGTAAGTGGCATAAAGAAAACCTTTCTTTTGCTAGCATCTTGTTGGAAAATACATCAGACAAGGAGCTAGTCAGAGTGATCCTCTGTTTCTCATCTCCAGGATGCTTCTTTAATTCACTATATGTAGGACTATGTGTGGATACAAAGGCTTCATATTATGCAGACCCTATTTTCACCTCCTACACAGGACAAGTCACTATGACCACCCAAGCCTATTTTCTAATCCTGTTGCTGGCTCGCAATCTGCTATACTGTAAATGGTATGGGAAGATGGGGTGATTGTGATATTGACCACACACTTCATTTAAGAGAAAGATAAGTTAAGGGCCACCATCACCCAAAATCATTTGGGTGACCAAAGAAGGATCATGGCCAAGGCAGCCTGGAGTTGTGCTGATTTATTTCAGACTTTTTCACTAGGACTGTATGTAGGTTCTGCTACAACCAAAAGGTTCACCTCATAGAGCAGAAAAAAACAAACACTCCTTCCTGAATAAATCCCTTTAAAGGGGTTTCTCCTTGCAAGCAGGAAGAGTTCCAGCATGCAAGGGGCAGCTTGTGGCTGGGGGGAGCAGGAGGAGGCTGATCAGATGCAGAAGACACTGTGTGCATGTGTGTGCATGCACACATGCATGTGGCTAGCAATTCAGCCCCAGGCAGCACAGTGGGGAGCGCGTCCCCAGCTGCCTGCAGGTAAGTCTATGGGAGGGCAATAGGCAACTGAGGCAGTAGTGGTGGCTCACTCTGAGCCCCCATGGTGAGGGAGGGAGTTGGGCAGAGTTGGCAGCGGGGTCTGGGAGTGCTGCCCAGCCGGGGTGGTGTGTGGGTCTTGCAGAGGTGGGAATGCATAGCTGTGGGGCCTAGCTGGGGAGTGGGATGGAGCCACAAGCAGCTCATCTAGAGGGGGGCTGGTGGAGGGGCTAGCTCCCTGCTGATATGCACACTCCTGGGGAGGGGTCAGGCACCAGAGGTGATGAGTCAGGGTGGAATGGGGGGGCACATGCTTGGGGCTGGGGGGAGATTTGTACACAAACTGCAGGGCACAAGGTCCAGATCAACACTGGACCACATCTGTGGCCCAGTAGGCGGTTCCCAGAGTGGGAGGGTGGAGCAAGGTGGCGAGACTTGTTGCTGCTGCTGTTGCCACTGGGACCCCTGCACCAACTGCAGTGCCATGAAGTAATGCTGTGCCACCAGCAGCATGAGGAGTCAGAGGGCTGCATTGCCCTCACCTCCTCCCTCTGCCAGCCACTCACATGTTGCTTTGTGCCTCTACCCTAGGAAAGAGGCAGTGTGGGAGGCAGCATGAGTAGCCTGAGGGGAGCAGTGGCAGTGGTGGCTGCTAGGTTATGGCCATAGGGTAGAGCTGCAGCCCAGTGCATGAGTGGCTGGTTGCAGGAGAAGGTGAAGGCAGCACAGCCTCCCCCGGTCTGTTACTCCTTGTGCTGCTGCTGGTGTAGCGGTACTTCATGGAAGTACGACCGGGGTGGAGGTTCTGGTGGTGGAGGCAGCAGCAATGAGTCTCTCTGCTCCGTTCCACCATTCCACAGTGGGTCCTGCCCACTGGGCCAAGGATGCAGCCTGGTGCTGGTCTGGCCAGACTGCAGCCCAATGCCGTGCTCTGGGTGCACAAATCTGGAGGGGACACATGCCTCCCCATGTTCCCCCGACACATCATCTATGGTGTTGCCTGTGGTTCGGCACCCCCCTTACACCACACACTGGGGAGCTAAGGCCTCGGGGGTGGGGGGGTGACAGGCCAGGAGTGAGGGGCACTAGTAGGGGTGGAGGGGGGTGGGGCTGCGGTTTGAGAGTGAGGAGCACTAGCATATAAGGGCTTCTGAGCTCCACAAAGCACCAGGGGGTACAGCTGCAGCTGGACCTGGATCCAGGTGAGCAAAGTGGGCAGAGGGAGCTCTGATTTTCTATGATACGAATACGAAAATCAAACGCCAAAATATACAGGTATTTAGAATTTATTTTATTATAATGATTGAGGCACTGGTAGGCTTCAAATTTGCTTTAAATAAATCAATAAATATATCAATAAAACATTTTATTCAATTCATACCCACACAGATAGATAGATAGATAGAGCTTAGTCTGTCTGTCTCTGCCTGTGCATCTGTCCATAGCACTCTTGGAGTACTCTGATTGGTTGTCTCAGCAGCCAATCACAATGCTTACTGAAACAACCAGTGTTCCGCACAGATAGACACACAGCCAGACATGCCCCACCCCCCACCGCTGCTCCTGAGAGGCAGTGGTGGCAGCACAGGGTGGTGGCACGTGATGCTCCACCCTGCCCACCCCTCCCCCC
>NW_017728931.1:98640553-98648053 GCF_001723895.1 Crocodylus porosus
CTACCCCCCATCATCCTTGATGGGCAATTCACTGGTATACACACACACATAGTGGTGTTTCATTTCAGTTGTGGAAAAACATGGATTTTAAGTGTTTTAATCACAGAATTTTGCATTTTTTTAATCAAAGTGTTTTTTATTTTTAAACAGAGAAAACCAAGATCCCTGGATCATCTACCCATTTGGAGCCTTCAGAGAAAGTCTGGAAGGAAGCACAAACTCACACCCTGGAATCAGTAGTGAGACGCCTTAACCACTTTGTCACTATATGTCTCAGTGATGTACATGTGAGTAAGATAACAATAGAGTTACTTATAATTTGTTTTAAATAGCCACTAATAGCATCCCCTCACATTCCACAATAGAAGAAGATCAGTTCTGCAACAGCCTTTTAGGTAGATTCCTTTACCCGTCAGTAACAGATGAATATATAACATGCAGCTAACAGCCTCCCATAATGCCTCTTCTTTGGAGCAAGTGCAATTTGTCACTCTCCCCTCCCCCATAAAAAAAAATAAAAATGTCTGAACAGTCAAGAGATTGTGACTAAGTACAGACATTCAAAAAGCCCAAGCCTGAATTGATCAATATTTGCAAGTTAGTCTAACATGCATAAACTGAACCAATTTGCAACTGAATAGACATTCACTTTTGATTCTGGAAATGCGGCCACATGCCTGCAGTGGCTCAGGCCAGAAGCTGGGTTGTGCTAGAGTGAGTCCTCCCTTCCCTTCCACAGCAGCCCCGTGGCTTGAGGTAAGCTGACAGGGGTGTGGGGGGGGGAGGGCATAGCCAGGCCACAGCAGGCCGCTAAGTATTATGGGGGGAGAGGTTTAAATAACCACCCTGGCCTGCAGGGACCCTAGCCAGAGTGTGCCTGGAGGGGTAGGAGAGAAGCTGTCTCTGCCAGTTTTGTCCCAGGGGTAGGGGTTGGCATGGCCAGACACCAGCTTGGGCAGTGCCTCAGACAAAGTTGGGGCAGGAAGGAGGATTAAATTCCCCTGTCTCCTCTCTGTGCCACCAGCATGGGGACACCATTCAAGGTCTGCCCAGCTTTCTGCTCCACTGGCTGCTTGCATGGCAGGGTTGTGGCCAGAGATAGCCATCATGGTCCCACCATCTGGCCACCTTCTGCCTATGGGTGAGGCTGAGGCAGGCTGGCCTGCAGGTGCTGCTGAGGCTGGGACCGGAGGGGCTGGCCCATGCTGGGCCATGGGGGTAAGGCTTTCCCATCCAGCTGTGCCTCAGGCTGGGGCCACAGGAGCTGTGTGCCCAAATTGCTCCCAGCTGCCTGTGCTCAGGCCAGGCTGCACTGTTACAGAGCTGTGGCCAGCTGGGAAGGGTCCTGGCCCCACAGCTTGGCTTGGTCTGGCCTGGTCCAGCACCTCTATGCCCACCCTTAACAGTACCCCGGGTAAGATGGGTGGATAGTGGCACCAGTGAGCCCAGAGCCCAGCAGCTAACTGTCATGGTCATAGGTGCTCATGTCCCCACAGCCTCTCCTGTACCCTGTGTCTGTCACTGTGCAGGACCTGGCCACCTGCAGCAACACCAGAAATGGTGTGCTGGCTGGGGCCAGCGAGGTGAGTCTGCCTCCCTCACCTCTAGCTGCTCCTGCCATAGCCACTGCCACTCCTGCCCCTACCACACTGCTGTGGATATGTGAGTGAGAAGCTTCAGCCAAGAGGCTCCTGCCTAGTGCATGGAGCTCTGGCTCTAACCCTCAGCCACTTTCCACCTACTCTGCCTCCCCAGCATGATGAGCAGTCCCCGCGGGCAGGTGGAATGGGTGGAAGGCAACTGGGAGCTGGAGCCAGAGCTCCACGCACTAGGAAGCTTTCACCTGCTCCCAGCTGAAGCTTCCACCTGCCCAGAGTAGCATTGTGCAGTGTGGCATGGCAGGAGCTATAGCTGGAGGTGAGAGGAGTAAAAAAGCCCCAGCCAGTGTGCAGCTTCTGCTGGGATTCTTTCTGGTGTGGCTGCAGCCGGCTGGGTGCTGCTGGGCTTGCCTTGCCTCCAGCAGCTCCTCCTTCTCCCACTCCTGCCCCTGCTTTGCTGCTCTGGGTGGGTAGGTGAGGGGTGGTGGAAGCTTCAGCCCAGCAGCTCCCACTGGAGGTGAGGGAAGCAGAGGGATATCTGGCTAGTCCATCACCATGCAGGGGCCACAGCGGTGGTGGTGGCAGTGGCAGCTGTGAGCACACAAGCCCCCGCAGTGGGCAGCTGCTGGGCTTCAGGCCCACCAGCACCTCCAACCCAGTTGGGGCAGCTGTGGGCATGATGAACTCATCCCACGCAGCCAGTCTGGCTGCCAAGACATCTTCCTGCAGCTGCAGTGACATCACCTCTACACTACTGCTTGGCCAGCTGGGCCGGGCTGTCATGAAGCCACAGCTAGTTGAGAAAGGCCCTGCCTCCATGGCGCAGCCCAGGCAAGCCCCACTATCTGCCTCCCTTACCTGGGGTGCTGCTGAAGGTGGGCACAGAGGGGCCAACATGGGCCAGGTCAGGCCATGGGGTATGGAGCTCTGTTGGCTGTGGCTCTGGGACAGTCCGGCCCAGACTGGGTACGGGAAGCTGGGGAGAAATCTGCATGTCCAGCTCCTGAAGCCCAAGCCTGAACCTGAGCCACAGCTGGCTGGGAAGGACCCTGCTCTGACAACCTAGCCCAGGCCAGCCCCTCCATGCCCACCCTCAGTAGTGCCTGTGGGCTGGTTCAGCTCCCCCAGCCCCAGCCTCAGCCATGGTTGAGGTGGGTGCATGGCAGGGCCATGCCTCCCAGCTCTGGCCATGCCCCCATCTTTGCCACGGTAGCGGTGGGGGGGGAGGGCCCTGATGGGTTGTTCTGCCAAGCAGACCCGAGCTGTGGTCGCCCAGGGATAGAGGGGAGGAAAGTGCTGTTTGCTTCAGAGAACAGAGATGGCCCTGCCCCTCTGCCCTTTAGCCAGAGCAGGGAAGGTGGCATGGCCAGACGCCAGTCAAGCATGACCCCTTCCTTTCCCATTCACCTTAAGGGGCCATGTTTGGCTGGCGTCTGGCCATGCCACCATCCCTGCTCTGGCTAGAGAGCAGAGGGACAGGGCCAGCTCTGCTCTCTGAAGCAGAGTGCACAGCCCAGCCCAGGGCTTAAAAGCATGCTGGGGTGCTGGGGGACTCTGATTTAGCTTAAACTAGGAAGGGGTCTGGGATAAAAGTTCAATAAACTGATTTGACTCAAATTAGTTAAGTCAGCTACTACATTCAATCAGGTTTATCTTAAACCAGTCTCAACTATTTTGAAACTGGCTTATGCACACTGAACTTATGTTCTGTTACAGGTTAAAACCAGTTTCTGATCATTTAAACTGGTTTATGTGTCACTTCTGAGTTCCCTTGTCCATTCACCAGTATTGTTTGCTCCCATACAGTAGCATTTCTTGAGCAATCCACATACCACTCTCTCCCATGTGGCATTTTTGCACCCCTACTCCACCCCAGATCCATAATTAAACATAGTTAGCATAATAGAAATTTCCTCTTCCTCTCTGTAGCTGAAGGGAGTTCCTACAGCAACTACTTATCCTGTTTGTCTCAAGAAATGTCTCAATCCTGGATATCAATTATACTTCCAAGCCCACCTCAGGAGTCTGCTGCTCTTGACTTTCCAGGAAGGTGAGACAGACTGTACAGGGACACAGACTTTGACTGAACACTATTTTTGAATAGTTAGTTTATGCTGATGGTAAACCTTTAGGAAAAAATACTGTAACCCTAAAAAACAGAGGTCTGTTGTGTTCAATATATAGCATTCCACTGAAGGATTCAGTACATACTAAAAACTTCCTTCTTTGTTTTTTCCCTCTAATATTAGAAGGCAAGCCTACTCAATGAATTAATAGCTAGCAAAATACTATTTTACACAGCATATAGTCAACCTGTGGAACTCAGTGATGCAGGAGATCATCTAGTCAAGTGTTATATTTGAAGTTTTTAAAAAAGCTGGATAATTTTATGATAATTAATAAAGGTTCCATGTAAATTAACACTAAGGAATTCTCATACTTCAGAATGCAAAAAGGTTGGGGTGGGAGGCAGAATCTCTCCTTTGCTCAGTTAGCTGGGTGCAATAATTATCATAATTATTATCATTAATGATAATGATCACAATAACAACAATGTTGTTGCTGTTGTTGCTTTTGCATTATAATTATAGAATTCCTTTAATTCTTCATTCTACTATCAGAACCAAGATACTTAGCGTCATAGATTAATGGTGTGATCCAATATGGTATACCCATGTAATTTTAATGAATTTTCATGTATGCATCCATGCATTTTTTTTTAATATTAGAGGTTTATTTTTCTTGCTTTATAATTCTCTTTTTAAACCTTAAAAAAAGTTTATTCCATTTTCTTTCTCTATTCTTGCTTCTCCTATTTTTCTTCAGTTACTCTATTTTCCCTAGCTTCTTTTTTCTCCCATTATTTGTTTGTTTTGCAGAAATAGGAACCTCCATTTCTAACTGAACCTTTGGTTAAGGTTCTAAGATATCTGGCTTCATTTTCATTTTATTTTATTTGCATACTTTTGTTTTGCCCAGTTCTGGCAGAGACCAGGGTCATCCCTGTCTTCTAGTGCTTGAAACAAATAACAGAAATTAGGCCATGGGCTAGGTCTCCATCTTAGGTTACACTGACAGCTTGACTCAAGATGAAGAAATCTCCACAAGGTTCTTCTTGTAAAATATTCTTGCCCCTCCCTGCAATCCTCCTCACTTCCAAGAGATGTGTTTTTACGCTTTTGCAACCTCTAATCAAAGGTCATTTCACTTCTTCAAGGGACTCTAAACTCAAATGTACTTTACCAAGAATTCCCTTCTGTAAGAAGTCTCACATACAGTAGGTACCAAGAATCCATGCAACTCCACTGACAGCAATGGAGTACCCCCCTTACATCATCAATAAGTTTGGTCCAAAGCGTCCAAAGTAAAATTGGACAAAAGCATGCATGGTTTGTTAAGCTGATGTTTCTTTTAAATAAAACAAGAACAGCGCAGCTTGAGTACTGCATCCAATTCTGGGCTCCACACTTCAAGAAGGATGTGGAGAAGCTTGAGAGAGTCCAGAGGAGAGCCACATACATGATCAGAGGGCAAGAGAACAGGCCTTATGAAGAGAGGCTGAGAGCCATGGTGTTCTTCAGCCTGGAAAAGCACAGGCTCAGGGGTGACCTGGTGGCAGCCTGTAAGTACATAAGAGGCGTGCATCAGGATCTGGGGGAACATCTATTCACCAGAGTGCCCCAAGGGACGACAAGGACCAGTGGTCACAAACTTTTCCAAGAGTTTTTAGGCTGGACAAAAGGAAAAACTTCTTTACTGTCCGAGCCCCCAGGGCCTAGAATAGACGCTCTCCAGAGGTGGTGCAGGCACCTACTCTGGACTCTTTTAAGAAATGTTTGGACTCCTTTCTTGCTGGGATCCTTTGATCCTAGCTGACTTCCTGCCCCTGGGGGAGCTAGGCTGGACTCGATGATCTTTCAAGGTCCCTTCCAGCCCTAATGCCTATGAAATCTATGGAATTTATTTGTAGGCAACATTTGAGCAATGTCTATATGGCTATTGCTCAGGGATTCATAGCAGTAGTGTAACTAGGGATGGAGCACCTACTCAGGCAACAAAACTAAGTACAGATATTCAAAAAGCCCCAGGTGGAAGCATTGTAACCTATGATGACTAGGTTCAGTTACAGCCAAGGAGGCAGGGACGGCCCAGAGCTCAGGCAGAGCAGAGATTGCCCCAGTTTAAATCTCAGCCCTGTGCAACATTGCCTGGGTTGGCAGCAATCACACTTAAGTTAACCCTCAGTGGGATCTGACACACACATTCAATACAGTGCTCTAATAGAAAGCACTTTAGATGAGTACACATCCATCAAGGGTTAACTTAGAGTGCAATCCATCACTTTTTAAAGCACTGTAAGGGCCATGAAAGTCTGTTTAGTTATGGCTTTAGAGTGCTTTCTGCATGCCAAAAGGACACTAAGTGTAATGCCTGTACCTAGCCCAAGTTAGGAGGGGTGCTGTTATTGCCCCCTACCCCCATGCAGTTTGTGTCCCAGCAGCATGCAAAGCTGGGAACTACAAAACAGGTCCCAGTTGCTGTTGCTTTAAGAGCAACAGAGCTGGGTTGGGCAGAGCACACAGAGGCAGCAACTTAGTCAGGACCGTTCAGAAGTTTCTAGCTGGGTAAGGCCCTCACTTCACCTCCCACCCCCACTCTTAGAACCACATGGCTCCTCTCCCCCACAATTTCCTGCAGACTTTGCCTTGGATACCAGCTGGGCTTATTACAACACTGATTCACAGTACCTGGAGCTGTTCTCTCCTAGAATAGATTCAAGAGTAATGAGGAAAGCCTATTAATAGTGAGACAAACAGTGGGTGTGATATGGAGTAACATAATTGTCATCTCCAGGTTGGACTATTAAGGTAGTTCTTGTGATGTGGAAAATCTCATGTCTCCATGCCTCTCGTTCATCACCCACTGGGGCCTCCCCTCATGCATACTAGTGGTTTCTGGTAGTGTTTACGCATACGCATGCTGGGAGGCAGGGGAAGAGGGGCTCTTGCCATCTTCTGAGGTCTTGGCATCTTGGCCACAGCTAAAGCTACGGAGGTTGATTAGGATGTACTGATGCTCCTGCTGGTGCTTACAAAACCCTGAGGTTCCTGGCTAGACAATTTTGCTCTTCTGCTCAGGGTCAGACAGGTCAGATTAGTATGGACCACGTTTTTTCTACTGCTTGTTTTTTGCATGTTGCTTTCTGTAAGATCTCCTGAGTATCCATTAACCAACCATTTCATTGTTGCTGTAGTATACTTGTCTTCCCTGCTTTTGCTTATGGTAAAATATAGGATATTCTTAGTGTCTAGGTACTGGGCCTTGTAGTTGAGTATGGGGGTGTAAAGTGGTGATTTTGGAGATTCTTTTGGTTACCAATTGCTTGTAAATATTGTGAATGTAGGGGCCTGGACTCAATGGCCCAGGAGACTCCTGCCAGTCCTATATTCTATGACAATGCCACTAAGAATAAAACTGGCTGGTGAGGTAACCAACTATGATTAGATGAATGAAAACCTCTGACTTAGATCAGCTAGGAAGGCAGCTGGGAGAAAACCTATACTACTTTATGGCTAGGGACAGAAGTTACACATAAACTGGTTTAAGTGATCAGAAACTCGTTTAAACCTGGAACAGAACAGCTCAGTGCACATAAACCAGTTTCCCAGTGGCTGAAACTGGTTTAAGATAAACCTAGTTGAATGTAGTATATCAAACTTAACTGATCTGGGTCAAGCTGGTTTATGAAACTTCTGTCCCATATCCCTTCCTGGTGCAAATTAAATTACAGTCCCCCAGCATCCCAGCATGCTTTCCAACCCTAGGCTGGGCTGTGCTGTCTGCAGTGAGAGCTGTGAGGGCTGGCTGACAAAGGGTGGGGAGGGGCAAGCCAGGCTAGGGA
>NW_017728931.1:98658053-98666189 GCF_001723895.1 Crocodylus porosus
GGTGGGGACATCAGCTTTGAAGTTGCCTGTTCCTTGGGGAAGCAACTTTCCCTCCTAACAGATGAAAGAAGAGGAAAGCCATGAGAGAATCCTTAAGGCACTTTCCTCCTTATGGGCATTTCCAGGCCTGGCAATGAGAAGGAATACATTCATTTAAAATTGAATTTACAAATTCATAGTTTTTTAGGGCCTGAAGGGAACATTATGATCATCGACTCTGATGTCCTGCATAGCACAGACCAAAGACCATCACAGAGCACATTACTTTATAATTAAAAAAGCAGTCACTAGTGCACATTGTACTTGCTGAATGTCATAATGCAGATATATTGTGGGTCAATGACTATAGGAAACACATGCATGTCCAGTAAAACTAGCAATTCCAAGGTGTATTACAGGAGGCCAAGTATGGAAAGGGTAGGGTTCAAAGGGTTCAATAAGTTTGCCAATTTATTCTTAATCCTTTTATTGATCAGCTTTAAAGTACAAATACAGGACTTTAAGGGACATTATGGACTGAGCCTAGCTCCTTTTATAAACTTACAAAACTCCATCTAAAAATGGTTTTCTTTGTCTGTTTTATATTCAGAGACTTCAACTACTCAGACATCTCATGGGAAGAGCACTTGGCCAAATCCGAGCGGTTACAAAGCTTTCTCTTGTGTGTGAATGAGCTCTGATACAGGAAGTCCACAGGCTGACAAGAGGTAAAGCGCTGCTTGTCCTGGTACTGGCAACCAGGGACAACCTAATCAGTGACCTAATGATTGAAGGGAAGCTGGGTAACAGTTACCATGAGCTGATCACCGTCACCATCAGCCGTAAAGCTGGCAAGTCAGTCAGTAATACAGAAGTCCTCGACTTCAGGAAAGCTAACTTCGACAAGCTAAGGAGGCTTGTCAGTGAGGCCCTAAAGGGCCACAACCCAAAGGGGAGGGGAATCCAAGATGAGTGGTTGCTCCTCAAGGGAGCAATCCTGGATGCACAAGCAAAGTCTATCCCATCTTGGAGGAAAGGCAGCAAAGGGCACAGCAGCCCTTTGGCTGATGGAAGTCAATCGTCGTAGTGTGCTGTGACCAGTGGGGTCCCTCAAGGCTCTGTCCTAGGGCCTATACTATTTAACATCTTCATTAATGATGTAGACATTGGTGTCAGAAGCAGACTGGCCAAGTTCGCCGACGACACAAAACTGTGGGGTAAAGCATCCACACCTGAGGACAGGAGGATGATCCAGGCAAAACTTGACAGGTTCAGGAAATGAGGGGGATGAGAACCTGATGGTGTTTAACACCGAAAAATGCAAGGTTCTCCACCTTGGGAAGAAGAACCTGCAGCATGCTTATAGGGTTGGCAGTGCTACGCTGGCTAGCACTACAGACTAAAAGGACTTGAGGGTCATGATTGACCACAAGATAAAACCTTCAATGTGATGCTGTGGCTAGTAAAGCAAGCAAAATGCTGGCTTGGATCCACAATTGCTTCTCAAGCAAATCCCGGGACGTCATTCTCCCCTTGTACTGGGCCTTGGTGAGGCCGCAGCTGGAGTACTGCATCCAGTTTTGGGTTCCACAATTCAAAAAGGATGTGGAGAAGCTTGAGAGGGTGCATAGGAGAGCCATGTGCATGATCAGAGGTCAGGAAAACAGACCTTATGATGAGAGGCTGAGAGCCATGGCACTCTTCAGCCTGGAAAAGAGCAGGCTTAGGGGTGATCTGATGGCCACCTATAAGTTTATCGGGGTGACCACCAGGATCTGGGGGAATGCTTGTTCACTAGAGCACCCCAAAGGATGACAAGGTTGAATGGTCACAAGCTCCTCCATGGCTGTTTCAGGCTGAACATAAGGAAGAACTTCTTTACTCTCTCAGCCCCCAAGGTTTGGAATAGACTGCTGCCAGAGGTGGTTCAAGCACCTACTTTGAACACCTTCAAGAGACACTGGTGCTGGGCTCTCTGCACTGTTGTGGGCCCCGCAATGAGGCCTCCTCCTTCCCCAACAGCCTCAGAGTCAAACAGCAACTAAAACATGAGCCCCTGGGTTATGACATAATATAAGTGGTTCCACGTGTGCTCTATCCCTTTAAAACATCAAGCTTCTCCCAGCACTAAGTGCCTTATGAGCCAGAGTCTCGGGTGAGTTCCTGGAGCCTCTTAATCCTACCCAGGGTAGAACAAGCAGCCCTTCCTCTCTCATGAGCTTCTTCTCCAATAGCTCCTTCCCCCTCATCTGCTAACAGAGAACTTCCCTTCTACTCCTAGCCCTGGGCCAGGGCCCTGCCTCTCCCGATCAGCTGACTGGGTGCAGGTGCAGGCTAATTTACTCATTGGCCTGTTGCCACAGTAACCTGCACCTGTGGGCTTCTGCCCAGCTCTTAGGATGCTCTCCCAGGCAGTTTCTGCTCTTATAGGAGCAGGTACCTTAGTGCCCTGCGAGACAAGGCTTCAGATCACATTTACAAGAAAAAAGTAGAAACATTAGGTAAATGGAAAATGTCATGAAATGCAATGTGTTTATGGACAGTAGATACTACAAGATTACCTAAACTCTGAAAAAATAATTGCTTTTCTAGGCAAGAACAAAGCAATAGATCCAAGTTCCCTAGATTTCACAAAAGTTCCTCACATGATATTAGTTAAGATGGAGAAGATGGAAATTGATTGCACATTGATACGGAACCAACCTAATGGTGCTTAGTACAAGACTTACGAAGCAAGCAAGGAACTAGCTAAAGGAGAAGTATTGGGGTGAAAGGGGTCCCCCCTCAGAGACTGGTCTTGAAACCAATCTTATGTAATATTTTCAATAATGATCTTTGCATAAAAAATGGGAGCATGAAAATGGCATTTTGGGGGAATATAAAGTTGAGAGGCTTTGCCAATACAAAGGAGGATCGGGATATCATAGTGGAAAAAGTAGGTGACCTTGAGGTCTGCAGTAATAAAAGCAGGATGGAATTCAGTAATACAGAATGCAAGATCATGTATTTAGAGACTAATCACAGAGATTTCTCTTAAAGCTGATTGCTCATCAGCTAGAAATCACAAAAGAAGAGAAACAGCTGGGTGTTCTAGTCAATCATAAAAGGAGACCAAGGCCCTAGGATGATGCAGCTGTGAGAAAAGGAAATGCAATTTTAAGATGTGTCAGAGGTTTTGTCAATAGAGAGAGGGAAGTAAAATACCATTGTGTAATGAGCTAGCAAGACCTTATCTGGAATATTGTGTACAACTTTGGTCATGCATGTTCATGAAAGATGAATTCAAACTTGAATGGATACAGAGGACTATGAGGATGATCATAAGGCATGAAAAGATTATCTTATGATAGGAGAGCAAAAGACTCTATTTTGTTTCGCTCAGGCAAAATGGAGGCTGAGAGGGGACATTACTGCTTTCCCTAAAATATACATTCAGTGGGCAAGCACCAAAAAGTAAAAAGAGCAGTGTAAACTAAATGACAATTTTGGCACAAGAGCAAATGGTTACAAACCAGCCATGGTCAGACTTACACTGGAAATGAGACAGAGATTTTTAAGCATTAAAGAAGTGAGGGTTTGAAACAGTCTTTTAGAAAGAATACTGGGAACAAAAAAACCTAACTAGTTTTAAGATGGACCCTCTAAAGTTTATGAAAGAGATTATATGAAGTAGCTGCCTTACATAGCAGCAGGCTGTACTTGATGACCTCGGCAGTCTTCCTTTATCTTTTAAGCACTATGTTTCTATATACCTTTGATAATGTGGTTTAGGCAAGCTGGCTTCAGCAGTCTAAAAGCCAGCCTAAAGGTCTTCCCTTTCTGCAACCTGGAATCTAAGTTGTTCAGATATAATTTCTTCTGTCTACACTTTCTTTTTACCTTGGTGTTTAAACTGACAGTCTCTCTACTGACTTCTACTGCCAGTCAGTCTGAATATTGCTTATATGGGGACTTGATAGGTGCATGGTGCACTGTATAATTTCATATCTAAGAATTCATAGTGTTGATATTATCCACTGCAGGACACTGTCATACCCTTCACCAATACATTCTTACCTGCTTGATAGCTGTGAAACAGCCTCCCACTAACAGGATTCTTTACCCCAAAAATATTTCTGGTAACTATTGCAAGAGTAAGAGTAAATTACTACTTTCCATACTGCTATTTATTATGGTCAGCAAATGTGTGTGTGTGTAGGCAAGAAAGCTATGGATCTCCATACCCTCTTGCCCATCTTTCAGTGAAAAAAATGGCAAATAGCTCTAGTTACCCCCATACATCTAAACCTAAGCTTCAGACAAGCTGTGTGGTTCAACTCAACGCAACTCTATTCTGAAGTATTAATGTTTAGAAGCTCAGCACTAATAAATTTGTTAGAAGACTTGTTGGAGAGGCCCATCAATTAGGTAATTTAATACTATTCTATCTGTCTATAGGAGAGTACACTAATATGGTCAGTCTAAAACACTCAGTTTAGTAAGACTGAATATAGGCCATAGCTGGAATAGACAAGTGAAGGGTATTCAGTAAAAAGGTTTTGAGCATTCTTAAGTGATTTCTACTTTAGCCCTGATTTGTACTTTAGAGATAGTTACCTGCATTGTGGATAGTGTTGCATCAGACTTTAATTTAACATTAAATCTGACCTTCATTCTCACTGTATGATTAAAAAAAAATCACTGAATTTGTCAATATTGCAATACCTCATGTTTTTCCTTATGCTTCATCTGATTTCAAGAAAACTCCTATTTTTATTAAAAATAAGTTTCTGCCCTTATGGTGCCAGAGAAAAGATTGAAAATAAATGCTTGAATACGTTTTAAAGGCTCAACTACCAGGAGGCAAATAAAAAGAGTGCCAGTTTTTCATTTTTTTCCTAAATCTCATGAATTGTAAGTCAGTTTTTGGATCTTCAAATTACAAGGGTAGTCCATAATCATTTTTAGAATAGTAAACTACTATTATTTATTGTGATATATACCATGTGATACTACACCATAACTTACTTATGTATATCTGTATGGTCTCAAAGAGCAATATTATTTTCCAGGAATGTCAGGGCCCATTGTACCATGACTGTGTGGCTGTTGCAAAATATATTCCTGGCTGACAAAATTAAACTTCAGTAAACAGAAATTTGTTTAAAAATAATTTTAAAAAGGAAAATAGTCCTCATTATTTCACCTCTCATGGCAGATTATAACTAAGTACAAAATGTCAGTGTCTTTCTAAATTTGGATGTGGGAACAGTAATTCCAAAAAGTGCAGTCCATCCCATTCATGTCAGTAGGATGTTAACTCTGAAGCTCAACACTGATAAAGTAAATAACATTGTTAAATAATGCTCCACATTTTTTTAAAGTTAGGAACACCGTCAGTACACTTACCCCAATATCCCAAAAGGTCCCCATAGAAATTTTCAGGCTCCTACCTGGAAATGCCAAGAATCAGGAATCCTGGCCACAGAACATAGCCCAGCTACATGAGTCTTGATCACTGACAAAATTTCCAGTATGTGGCATATCAACTGTACACTCCAGTCACTTTACAGCTATGACATCCCTTTCCTGTTAGGTTTATTTCATCCAATCTGGTCCTATTCCACTTGTCCCACTTACTACTCTCTTCCACTTCTAGGTCATGTTACCTATGCATCCCAGCTTTATGTTGCATCTAATTCTTCCTTCTTTAGAGAACATGTTGCTCAGGCACTCCAGTTAATTTTTCCTTATATTTGCATGCTGTACCAAAGATATTTCACTTATACAGTACACACTAGCTGTCAGTTGTATCCAGCTCTCTTTTCCTCTGTGGAGGACATGTCACCCATGATAGCTAAGCCAGCTGTCACTCATGCACAGCACTTCCAACCTTATATCTAGGACATGTCACTCATACGCTTCGGCTGTCCCTTGCACCAGATGTCCCTTAAATCCAGCACACCATTCCTCTGTCTAGTACATGTTTGTGTTCATTACAGCTGTCCCTTTTCCCTATCACTTTCCTCTTCTGTTTAGTAAATGTCATTCATTCACTCACTCCATCTGTCTTCCTCATCAAGCAATTCTTTTTCTGTCCATACACTCCAGCTCTCTTCAAAACACCATTTTTACTTGTACATTTACAGTGCCTGTTGCACCTAGCAACTCAGTGCCGCACCTGGAAGTGCCTTCACAAAGCACACCCTGTCCACTTGCACCTTCACAAATATCAAATCCTGAAAATGAGGTAATGTAGCTGTTTTAATGCTGAGCCCTGAGCTTGCCCAGTAAGTGCACTTGAGTCAAATAACCTCAAGGGACTCTGAGCATATGTTCAGGACCACTCTTGGGTGACTACCTTGACTTTTGGGGGATTTGATGTGTGCTGAGTGTAAGCAAGCAGATGTGGTTCATGGCAACATTTGCAGGCATGGCAAAGAGAGAGCGTAGACATGCCTGTAAGCATGTAAAAGCATCCCTCAGCACTTAAATGGACTATTTAAGCACCACAGGCCCTCATAATGATCTCATTCATCAGCTGCCTAATTCCTTTGACATTTACATTTCCAACAGAGTCCCCTAAGCATATGCATACGAGATTGTTCCAAGTCAGGGTGTCAAATTCATTTGGCCCCATGGACCAAATGAATGGCAAAGAGCAGGTCCACAGCCCGAACTGGATCCCTCCTTCTAAGCTTACTGAATTCACAATATACAGTGCCCATTCCAGCTGCTCTGAGCTCTGTACCACACACAGCACACACTCCAGCCGATCCGGGACCTGCACTATGTGTGGTGCTGTGGGTGTTACATGCAACCTGGGTCCCAAATCAGTTGTAGTAGGCACCACAGATCCTAGAGTGGTTGTAGCAGACACCAAGTGTGACATATGGTGCCCACCCCATCCAGACTGTGCTACATGCTGCACTCATTCTGGCCACTCCAGGTTCTATGCTGCACACAGCACCTTCCAGCTGGTTCAGGACTGTGCTGCACATGGTGCCTGCTCCAGCTGTGCTGCACATGGTGCCTGCTCCAGCTGTATGGTGTGCATCCCAGACTGGCAGGGAGTGGGGGGAAAAGCACCATATGCAGTGCAGATCCCAGAGTAGCTGAAACAGGTGCTGTGTGTGATGCATATCCCAGGCCCTGCCTGTGAGACTGGGCCCCATGTAAGTCAACTTAGACCTGGGGCCAAGTCCTGGGGGACAGAAAATGGGGCTCTGTGGGCTGAATTTTGCCATTGACTGTATCGTTCATATCTGTGTTTTAAGCATATCAGATCATCCTAAAAATGTAGGTGAATTGTAAAGTCATAGAAAAGTGGGGCTGGAAGGGACCTCTGGAGGTCATCTAGTCTCAAGGCAGAGTCATTCCTATTCAAACCACCCTAGCTAGGGACAGATATTCAAAAAGTCTGAGCCTAAATTGATTCAGTCTTTGCAGGTTAGTCTAACCTGGCTAGATTGAACCTATTTGCAAGTGTTCAGACATTCCCTGTGGCCTGCAGAAATGTGGGCACATGCCTGCAGTGGCTCAGGCTAGAAGTCAGAGGACACTAGAGCAGACCTCCCTTCCCTTCCATAGTGCTGAGCTAAGGGTGGTGTGGCCAGGCCCCAGCAGGATGCTCTGAATAGGGAGGGGTTTAAATCCCCACCCTGCCTGCACAGTCGCAGGCTTTTCCCTGCTCTCTGCTCAAGGGGCGGGAGTGTTGCCAGCTCCCAGCCCCTGGCTACCACTCTGAGGCAAAGGGGAGAAGGGGTGGGAAGACTACCTGCATGCATGCATCTGTTGATGAGAGTAAGCTTTTCAATCTCCCTCTACTTGCTTCTTCATACTGTCTACAGCAAACTTGACAGGTGAGGGAGCCATCAGGGAGCTGATAACACAGTGTTTAGCAGCCCATCAAAAAACCAAAAGACTCTCTTATTAGTTAAAGATCTTCTTAAACAGTTTTTCCCAAGGAACATTACCAGCTGACCTATTGATTAGCTCCAAAAAGCCCTAAGCCGCATTGTCCTGTCTGCCTTTGTCCTACCCCAGTGAAATTAGACACACACACACACCTTGCAGCATTAGCTAGCATACCATATGCCTAGGGTCCGTGGGGCTGGCAGCCGTGCTCTGAGAGATGGAAGGGAGGGAGGAGGGAATCCCTGCTTAAACAGCTAGTGG
>NW_017728931.1:98666289-98718630 GCF_001723895.1 Crocodylus porosus
GGGGCAGGGGGAAGCCAGGCAAACCCTGCTGTGTCTGCAGTCTCTGCTGGAGCTCTGGCTAGGGATGTTGGAGGACTCTGGTTTAACTTGAACCACGAAGGGGTCTGGGACAGAAGTTTCATAAACCTGTTTCACCCAAATCAGTTAAGTCTGATACTACAGTCAACTAGGTTTATCTTAAACCAGTTTTGTCCATTTTGGTTTATGTGCACTGAACTTATGTTCTGTTACAGGTTTAAACCGGTTTCTGATCACTTGAACTGATTTATGTGCATTGTCTGTCCCTAGCCCCCAAGTCTAACCTATTCCTAAAGCTATACAAATCAACCTTGTCTACAGGGCATATTGCCAAAAGACACCAAAAGTAGCCTAACCTGCCACAGGTAAAGTAGGGGAACAAGGACTGTTAGGGTCTTAACGCACTCAAGAGATCCAAGGAAGAGGGTGCTGCCCCTTGCTACAGAGGAAGGCAAACCCACCACCCCTATAACACCCCCTCTCCCTCCCCCCACAGTACCAATCTGATCACAGGGTAAAATTTATTTATGATCCTAAAAGTAGTCATCAATCTGACCCTCGGTGGATGAGCAAGACCCTCTAAGCAGAACCTCTGGGTTTTAGACCCAGCAGGATCACTGGCACAACACATTCCAAATTCCCAGCCTTGGCTGCAGCCAATATCCACTACTTCTGAGGAAAGAAAAAACAAACAAACCCTAACACCTCCAGCAACAGGAGCAATAACATTTTTCCCAACAAAATCCAGAAGCACTGGCAAAACAATCAAATACCCTGTATCTTCTCTGCAACCTGGGGATAGCAAACATAACCCCACACATCACTCACTTGAACAGGAGAGCCAGAACGTCCTTTCTGTATCCTCTCCATAAGTTCATCCCAGCTCCTTTAGTCTTCTTTCTCAACTAAGCCAGGTATGGAGGGAGCTGTGCTTCACTCTCTCACTGCTGAATATGGTCCTCTCCAAAATTCATTTGCTGTAGGCTATAGAGCTAGTTCTCCCTTATCTTTATGGCATCCCTTCAAGACTGGCATCATGTCCCCTCTTAATGGCCTTTTCCACAAGCTGATCATGCCTATTTTTTCCAACCTCTCTTCTTAAGGCTTATCTTTCAAGTCTTCATCATTTTTGTTGTGTAGCCTGGACCCTTCCACTTATACCCAATAGCTGAGCAGTTCAAGCAGGCACATGGGATGTAAAATACCAGTCTCATGATTTACAGTGGATGGGTTGAACATGAACATTCACTCTGAAGTGAGTGCTCTGGTCAGTTGTCTATAAAGTCATTCTTGTTCTTTTTCTTTCTGGCTCACCATTTTATACAAAATGAACAGCTTCAGCAGGAGAGACTGAGAGCTGCACCCCCCCGAATGCCTGATGGCCTGATCATCATGGCCCTCACCTAGGCTGTAGATCTGGGTTCAAGCTCCTGTTAGAAAAGACTGACAGGCACACTTAACTCCAGAGACCATGCCAGGGTGAAAATTCTGAACTGGGATAGGCAAGAGATGAGGTTTAGGGCCAACCCCCTCTTCAGTATTTCCTTCTGGTTGGCTTAGGTGGCTCACTGCTCACATAATCCAGCTAACTGGCTTCTATATACAACTTGAGGCATCTAAGTTTCCCTATGCATCATACAGTAGAATCTGGGGACTTAACTTTTTCCTTTTAAAAGTTTTTTGATCTGTTATGAATTCTCCTAATGCTGATTTTAACTGACTTATTTGCAATTAGATGTAGCACCTTCTTGATTCCAAGACACATGCCTCTTGTGACTTGTAGATATCAGCTCAATCTAAACATGATTAAGATATAGCTCTTATTCTTTTCTCCAAAAACTTACTCCACTTTTTCTGTCAATTATTGTGGACACTGTTGCTATCTTGCTGGACCTTACCCTGGGTACCATTTTCAACTGAGATTTCTCTAAGATATATATACACATTTTTCCCAGTCCATCTACCTAGATAAAACTCTCACTTGATTACAGTATCCTTTTTTCTGGCCTTAATAAATTCAATCTTGTCCCACACACAATTATTCAGAATGCTATTTTGACATCATCCCCTATTCAAATCCTTCTGCTCATTTATTTTTATTGCTTCAAACATACGTTGCTTGTTTTTCCTTTTTAAAGTCTTTTACAGTGAACCTCCAAACCAACCTCTTCATTCACTATCAGAACACAAGTCCCATCTCCCTCTGGCCAATACTGGTAGCCTACATTACTCATTTAACACGTTTTTGCACAGAAAAGTTTGTTCTTTCTTTCACATTTTCCCCTTTCACTTGAAAGGAATGCTCATAAACATTGAAAGAGATAGACATAGATACCTCTTTATTCTTCTCCAAATCTCTCATGATAATTCTCTTTCATTGTCTTTCCTATAAAACACATGAGAATGATTAGGTCACTAGTATGTTAAGACCACTTCCTGTCATATTGACTAATAATGTCTGACTGTTTCTTTGTACTTGCCCATCTGCTGGGATCCATCTGCTGTCACTTGCTAATAAATAGACTGCAAGTTCTCTGGGGCAGGGACCAGCTTTTTGTTCTATATGTTTATCCTTTCTAACATAACAGAAAAGGGTCTGTGACAAGCATTCATAGAATCATAAAATCATAGAATCAATGTGTCAGAAGGGACCTAGACAAATCATCTAGTCCGACCCCCTGCCATGGGCAGGAAGGAGCACTGGGAGTGGCAGGGGTCATAAGACCCCAGCCAGGTGCCTATCCAGTCTCCTCTTGAAGATTTCCATGGAAAGTGAGAGCACCGCCTCTCTGGGAAGTCTATTCCAGGCTCTGGCCACCCTTACAGTGAAGTAGTTCTTCCTAATATCTAACCTAAACCTATCCTCCCTCAGCTTGTGGCCATTGTTCCTGGTGACTCCAAGGGGGGCCCTGGTGAATAGATTTTCCCCGACTCCCTGCTGGTGGCCCCGATAAGGTTGTAGGCAGCCACAAGATCCCCCCTCTGTCTCCTCTTGCAGAGACTGAAGAGATTCAGGTCTCTCAGCCTCTCCTCATAGGGCTGGCCACGGAAGCCCTCAACCATATGAGTGGCTCTCCTCTGGACCCTCTCCAGGTTCTCCACGTACTTCTTGAAGTGTGGCACCCAGAACCAGACACAGTACTCCAGCTGTGGCCTGACCAGTGCCGCATAGAGGGGGAGCAAGACCTCTCTGGACCTGTTAGTGATGCCCCTGTTAAAGTATGACAGGGTGCAGTTGGCTCTGCCTATTTCTTCATCGCACTGGTGATTCATATTCATCCTGGAGTCAATCCTGACTCCAAGATCCCTCTTTGCCTCTGTGCTGCCAAAAGGGTCAGCCCCTAACCTATAACCATAATGCTGGTTCCCTCTCCCAAGCGCAGCCTGCACTTGTCCTTGTTGAACTGCATCCTGTTCAGATCTGCCCACTTCTCTAACTTATCCAGGTCTGCCTGGATGTGGTCCCTGCCTGCCGGTGTATTCACTTTACTCCACAGCTTGGTGTCATCAGCGAACTTGAACAGGATGACCTCCACACCCTCGTCCATGTCGCTAATGAAGACATTGAACAGCACCAGCCCAAGGACCAAGCCCTGGGGGACTCAGCTGCCCACACACTCCCAGGTCGACATCAACCCGTCCACCACCACCCTCTGGGTTCACCCCTGAAGCCAGTTTGCCACCCATGTGACCGTGCATTCATCAATGCTTCAGTCCCTCAGCTTGCCCACCAGAATTGGGTGGGACACTGTGTCGAAGGCCTTCTGGAAGTCCAAGAAGATGACATCGACTTCTTCTTTCCCATCTAAGCTCTTTGTTACCGGTCATAGAAAGAGACGAGATTAGTCAGGCAGGATCGACCTTACGTGAACCCGTGCTGGTTACCCCTCAATATCACTTCCCCTGCAGGGCTCTCACAAATGTGGCCCTTGCTAATTTTTTCAAAGACCTTCCCCAGGATAGAAGTGAGGCTGACTGGCCTGTAGTTGCCAGGCTTTTCCTTCCTCCACTTCTTGAAAATAGGGACCACATTGGCCCTTTTCCAGTCCTCAGGGACTTGGCCTGAGCACCAGGAGTTCTCGAACAACCATGACAATGGCTTTGCAATGACACCAGCCAATTCCCTCAGCACCTGTGGATGCAGGTCATCCGGGCCTGCTGACTTGGACACATCTAAGCCCTCCAGGTAGTCCTTAACTAGGTCTGAACTAACAGTTGGGGGACTCGCATCCTTCCTGGGCCTCTCTGCGCTATCACCCAAGAGCACCCCATTGTCAGTGGACAGGAACATGGAGGCAAAGAACTTGTTAAAGAGTTCTGCCTTCTCTCGCGCGTCTGTCACCAACTGCCCTGCCCTGCCTCGCCTCATAGAGGTCCAATGTTACCCCGAGACTTCTTCTTGCTACCTGTATACTTGAAGAAGGACTTTTTGTTATCCTTAATCCCAGAAGCTAATCTAAGCTCTACTGCGGCTTTAACCTTCCTCACCAAATCCCTACAAGCTTGGGCCAGGGAGATGTACTCCTTCTTTGTCCCTGCCCCCTGCTTCCACCGCCAGTACGCTTTTTTCTTAGCCTTCCAGTCAGCCTGGATATTCACGCTCAGCCATGAAGGTTTCTTGGACCCTTTTCCTGCCTTCCTGGGCAAAGGAATTGTGTCCTGCTGTGCCCCAAGGATAGCCTCCTTGAGGAAGGACCACCTTTCCTGGACTCCCATAATAGCTACCCCCTGAGCTCCGAGTGCCTCCCTGACTACTGCCCTGAGCACATCAAAGTTGGCTTTCCTAAAGTCAAACATTTGCACTGTGCTAGTTACCCTCCCCACCTTTCTCTGAATAGCAAATTGGATCATTTCATGATCACTGCCCCTAGCCTCCCTTGTACTAGCACCTCCCCCACCAGGTCGTCCCCAGAGGCTAACACCAGATCCAGTATGGTGTTTTCCCTGGTGGGGACGAGTACTTCCTGCACGAGGTGAAGGTCCTGTATGCACATCAGGAACCTGCTCCTCCCAGTTGATGTCAGGGTAATTCATATCCCCCCTGACCACAACTTCCTTTGCATGCACGGCCTCCCCCAGCTGCCTGGAGAATTCCAGATCCAGCTCTTCCTCTTGATGTGGTGGCCTATAGTAAACCCCTACCACCAGATCCCTCTCCCCCTGCCCTCCTCCATTCACAGGTGCTTTGGTGATAATAAAGTAGTAATGTCTGGAGATGGAAAAAATCTTGATGTCCATTAAATATGCAGAAAAGGGGTATCCCTTACACTTGATCTGAGCCACATAGCCTAAAAGAAGTGATTCATTCCTCTTTAAACAGCAATAAGAGATGTATTTTTCAATAATGACAGGGCTTAAATAAAAAGGGGAAGTCAAGTGATACAGTTCTTATATGCAGTAGAGAAATATTGTCTTACAGTATGTATGTAGCAAAATGTCTCCTCTGTAACAGGCCTTTCAGGACCTCAGAAAGAGAGTAATGACTAGACCTGGGAACATAAAGAGCATGAAGGTGTTATAACCATTTTGCCAGGCAGTAGACAGCAATAACAAGGACTGGGTTCAAATTTAGGTGTTTAACATAAACTTTCTACTTTCTAAATCTGGTTTGAGCCAAAAACCTTGGAAAATAATTTTTAACTGGGTGTTATAATGTGAACAACTTCCCCACTTGCAAGCAACATTAAAATAAAACAAGATTTATTGCAGGGGAAAAGGGAACAAATACACAACTTTAAAGAAAACCTTAAATACAAAAAATTAACTGAAACAAACCAGTTAACAGTCTCAATTCTGGCAAACCAGCCCAGGGGGTTACTACCTAGCCCAGGAGCTTTACAAGGGTCATCATCCAGGCAACAGTGGCAAGTGCTGGGCTGGGAGGCTTGCATCACAGTTGCTGCTACTCCACTAAAGAGGAACATGGCTAGGGTACGCTGCTGAGGATTGCTCTGCTGATATCACCAGAGTCATCACCACTCCATCACTCCCACTAGGGCTCACCACCAGTCTGCCACTACTACCAAAGTTTGCCCCTAGGGGCTTGAAATGCTGTTGACTCCCCTGGTACCTGGCCTAATGAACTACATGGTAAATTGTGAGTCTTTTGGCTTTGGACTAATAAGATGCATAGTTTGCATTATGTATAGGTAGGTGCCAAAGTGCTACTTATAAATGTGTTTATGGAGTACCTGTGCTAAAACTTGTAACAGTTTCAAAAAAGGTAACATGCACCAATTCTGGATCAACTAACTTTGTGTGTACTGTATGCAAATTACTACAGCTGTGTTTATTTCAAGGTCAGTTTTTGTAACTGACATAGAAGTAAATTTGCTTTTTACTTCCATGTGCTCAGGGAAAGCAGGGTCTGACAGTAGCGGGGGAGGGGATAGGGGAAAGAAATTGTGGGAGTCAGAGGGTAAAGGGGCTACATGATCCCCTGGATTTACTTTCCCTGCTGTAGCAGTGGGAGGGGGCCAAATACAAGACAAAGCTACAATAATTGGATTTTATACCTGGAAAATTAAATCAAATTGATAAATTTTCTATATATAGAATTTAATTATTGTTGGGGTTGTCTTATAGTAAGGGTCATCCTGTGTTTGAGTAAACACAGTATAGCCAATTTCTGCAGCATGTAAGAAACTCACAATCTTTAATCTTAATCTGTCCATTAAACTGATTGAAGACTGAGGCATAAAGAGACTGAGAGTGAAGGCAAGATATCTAAAGGTATTTTGATGCCATGATACAAATACTTAAATACCTTTGAAAATCCTGCTGCAAATGACTTACTTAGAACCACTCAGGAAGCCTGTGGCAAAGAAATGAGTCAGACCTGGCTATCTGGCTGTAGTCAAATCCTGTGGTCATAATTGGTGGTGATACACATGCTCTGGGGTGTGTGTGGGGGTGGGTGGGGAGGGGACATTAATTAGAGCCACTTTCAGGAGCTGTTATCTCATGTATTAAGTGTCCCACATTTCAAATGGCAGCATGGGTGCTTTAACTGAAGCTCATTTGGTTAACTCAGTAATATGACTGGTTAACTAACTGGTATTAGTTAAAGTGCCCCCACCACCATTTTGAAATGCAGGATGCTGAATACACAAGACTCTGCAGCATGCTGGAGCGTGCTAGTCATGTCTGCTCCAACACGTTCTAATCAGAATGCATCAGAGCACATATAGAAGCACCCAATAGCTCCATTCTTTCAGCTGAGCTACCCAGAAAACTTAGGCAAATAAAATTAAGTTAACACTAAGGGTTGTAGGGAGGCCTGAACTTTCCTTCCTTCTTTGAAAATATGGCCACTTACTTGGATTCTGAGCACATCTGAGGAAAAAGGCATGCAAGAGAGAAAGCACAGAGGGCGAGACTCTCTAAAGGAAGATAGGCTGTAACTTTTTAAAGATAGGCCAGTACACATAGAATTATAGAGAAGTAGGGGAAGAAGGGACCTACAGAGGTCATCTAGTTCAGCCCTCTGCTTGAGACAGGATTATCCCTATCCAAACCATCCCATACAATCCATAATTTAAACCATCACCCCTGACAACACAGACCTAACACCCTAACCTACCACAGATAAAGCTGGGGAACCATGACAGCCAACATCCTGTTTCTATGAAATGTTGTTCAGATATGCTCAAGAGATCCCAGGTAGAGTGCCAGGTTCCCTGCTACATAGGAAGACAAAAATCCACACAGTCCATACTAATCTGACCATAGGATAAAATTTGTTCCTGACCCCAAATATGGGAATTGGTCTGACCCTGAGCAGAGGGGCAAGATGCTGTAGCCAGAAACTTCTGGGTTTGGTCCCAGCAGTTTGACCCCAGTCAAAGTCCCCAGCCTTGGCTCTTGCCAGCACCTAGTGCTTCTGAGGAAGGCTTACAAACACCTTAACACATGTAACAAAAGGGGGAAGGGGTGGGCAGGGGACAACCAGAAAAGCCCAGAAGCATGGGGAATATCCATAGTAGATCATAGGCATAGCTATTCCTAGGTCATCGCCAAGCAGTGGCTGTCCAACCTCTTCTTGAACACCTCCAGTGATGGAGAATCCACACCTCCCTTAGGCAGGTGCCTCACTATTCCACTGTCTCACTATTCTAACAGTGAAGAAGTTTTTCTAGATATCCGTTTTAATGCAACTTCAAGCCATTGGTCCTTTCCTCTCTGAACCAGGACAGAAAAGGTGCTTTCCTTCTTTTTTATGGCAGCCCTTCAAGTATTTGAAGACTGCTATCATTTCCCTTCTTGAGTGTCTTTTCTGCAAGCTGAACACACCTGCCTCCTTCAGCCTCTCCTCATGTGACTTGCTTTCCAAGCTCTTTAATCATCTTTGTTTCCCCCACTGGACCATCTCTAACTTCTCCATACCCTTTTTAAAAATGTGGAGTCTAGAACTGCAAACAATACTCCAGGTGAGACCTAACCAGTGCTGGATAGAGAGGCACTATCACTTCCCATGTCTTGTACCTAATGTGTCTACTGATGCATTGCAAAACCACATTCACCTTTTGTGTGGCTGCATCACACTGCAGATTTATATTGAATCTATGATTTACCAAGAGTCCCATGTCCTTTTTCATACTGCTGCCATCCAGCCAGATATCACCCATTTTATATTTGTGTTTTTGATTATCAGCGATCTGGGTTTTCCATTTCCTATGGAAAAAAAGCGTGTCTGTGGGAGGGAGCGGATTTCCATTTTTAGCCAAGAAAAACATGGATTTTAACAGAGAAATGGGGATTTTGCAATTTTGTAAAGAGCTCGCTGAAGTCTGGGTATCTAAATCACAGATTTGGGGTTTATATCAGGGAATCTGTAAATTTTTTTTCAGAGGAAACTAGGATCCCTGTTGCTTATTCCTTCTGAGGTCTACCACCTTGTAGTAGGGGAAGAAGGGACCTACAGAGGTCATCTAGTTCAGCCCTCTGCCTGAGACAGGATTATCCCTATCCAAACCATCCCATACAATCCATAATTGAACAAGAACCTTGTTCTTCCCCTACTTCTCTATGATTCTATGTGTACTGGCCTATCTTTAAAAAGTTACAGCCTATCTTCCTTTAGAGAGTCTCACCCTCTGTGCTTTCTCTCTTGCATGCCTTTTTCCTCAGATGTACCCAGAATCCAAGTAAGTGGCCATATTTTCAAAGAAGGAAGGAAAGTTCAGGCCTCCCTATAAGGGTTTTTTTGTCCTTATTGAATTTCATCCTGTTAGCTGTAGCCCAACTTTCCAATCTGTTGAGAGTCTTCTGAATTGTGCTTACATGCTCAAACATGTTTGCAATCCTTCTCCATTTCATGTCATCTGCAAAATTGCTCAAGATGCTTTCTATGCCAGCATCCAAATTGTTAATGAACATGTTGAACAGCACTGGGTGCAGGACAGATTCCTGCAGGACTCCATTTGAAATCTCCTGTCATTTGACATAGATCCATTAATAATCACCCCTTGCTTGCAACTGGTGATCCAGTTATGTATACTTAAAACTACTTATAAGTAGTTTTACCTAGCCCACATTTCTCCAATTTGTTTATGAAATGGTTGTGCGGGACCTTGTCAAAAGCCTTGCTGAAATCCAGATACACTGTATCACAGGATTCCCTTCATCCACAAAGGTAGTTAATTTGTCAGAGAAGGAAATCAAATTTAATATTATTTCAATTCCACGCTGGCTGCTTGTGATCAGCCTTTCCTCCTCCAGATGCTTACAGATGACCTTCTTTAGGATATGCTCCGATAATTTCCCAGGTATTGAGGTGAGGCTAAGTGGTCTGTAGTCTCTGGGTCCTCCTTTTTGCCTTTTTTTAACAAAGGGCACCACATTGGCCTTTTTCCAGTGTTCTGGTATCTGACCCATCTCTCATGACTTCATGAAGATCATTGCCAAGGGCACCGAGATCTCTTTTGCCAGTTCCTTCCGTACCCTGGGATGAAGTTCATCTGGCCCTGCTGACTTGAATTCATTTAGACCCAACAAAAGCTGCTCAACTATCTCCTCTTTTATCTCTTCCCTCAGCTTGCCCCTTTCTTATTTTGATAATCCTTATTAGGTATCTGACTGCAGCTTAGGGGTTTTTTGGTGAAGACCAAGGCAAAGTAGCTTTTGAGTAGCTCTGTTTTCTTTACACCTTGAGTTAGAAGTTCCCCCTGGCATGTTGACAGAGGACCCACAGCTTTCTTGGTCCTTCTTTTCTGGCCAGTATATTTATAGAACCTCTTCTTGTTGTCCTTAACCTCCTTTACCAGGTGCAACTCATTCTTTATCTTTGCCTTCCTGATTTTGCCCCTTCAGATTCTTGCTATTTCCTGGTATACTTCCTTGGTGACCTGCCCATTCTTCCATTGCCTATATACTTTCCTTTTGCATTTGAGGCATTTTAGAATGTGCATCCACACTGGTCTCTTGCCATTCTTTTGGTGCTGCCATCATGTCAGAATAGTTCCTGGTTGGGCTTCCAATACTATACCCTTTAGAAGCTCCCAGCCCCCTTGGGCACCTTTGTTCCTCAATCTCTCCTTCCATACTACCATGCCTATTAACTTCTTGAATTGATTTATATCTGCCTTTTTTAAATTTAACTTGTTAATTTTATGATCTCATGCTTTTCCTGTCTCAGGATCTAGAATTCTATCATATCATGATTGCTTCCTCCCGAGTTACCCATCATCTTCACATCTTCCAACAGTTCTTCCCTGTTGGTCAGGAAAAGATTCAAGATAGAGGATCTGCTAGCTGTATCCTCCACTTTCTGGAACAGACAGCTGTCCTCTACACAGGTTATGAACTGGCTTGACATTTTGTGTTTGGCTGCATGCATTGACTCTTGCATTCCAAGGGCCAGAAAAAGATCACAAGCACAGAGTGGAGTGGCATTTTGTAGTCCAGTAATAAAGTCCTGTGGCCCATGGCATGGAAAGACCTTTGGTTCCTTACGTTTGTATGTTAAATGTCCCTTACACTGGTATAAGGGCAGGTTATCCCAGTGTAAACATGTTGGGTGTTCAGGCTCTTCCTGGCAGTTCAGGCTGTGAATCCCAGTTTCACATACATGCCAAAGTCAGGGAGATAAACAAAATTGCATACACCTTTCCCTTCAGCATTTGGTTTAAGTATTCTCAACCTCAGCCACCCCCTCCTCCCTTCTTACACTTCAGTAATCTATTTGGTATAAAGTTATCTCCAGAAATCAGAGCTCCACCTGCTCCTTTAGCTTAGCAGGATGCAGGTCCAGGCCCTTTACTCCCAAGCCACAGTCCCCTGGCCCTGCCCTCACTCCTCCCTATAGCCCCCCAGCCCTGCTGGTGCCTCTTGCCCCCCACCCACAGCCCCCTGCCAGAGGGAGCCCCCAGCTGCCAGGGCTATTGGGCCAGGGACCTGGGTTCACAGTCCCCTTCCCCCGGCAGGAGGTGGGGGCTGCTGCAGTGGAGCAGAGTATGGAGCCTGGCTCCCCCTGTGCTGTCTGCCTGCCTACTGTGGGCTTGGGCAGGGGTAGGTTTGGCTCCCCAGTGCTGTGCATACTCCCAGAGGGTCAAGAATGACCTGTGCCCCCCCAGATATGTGCACAGGGCAGGGGTGGGTGCAGGCTGCCTGCCATAAGCAGTGGGGGAAAATATTATTTGTGGAGGCTGAGTCCCACCAGACCCCCGCCCCACCTTCCCACAGGGCTGTTGCAGCCCTGGTGTACACTGGTGCTGTACATGGTATCAGAGGCGCAGCTGCATGCAAAATGGCACCAGGCACCACAGGATAGCAGTGCCATGGTGCTGCTGCTATCACCAGCCATCACAAAAAGTTTGGGGGGAATAAGCCCCATTAGCCCCAGCCTTCCACCGCATATGCTGCCTGTTGTGGGCTCAGGCTTTCTGCCCTGATGCCATCCCCTAGAGCCTCTGCAGCCCAGCAGGTACAACCCAGTGCTGCAGGGAACAGCAGGGCTGTGCAGGGAAGCTCCTTGCCACTGTGAACTCTGTGCTGCCCTGGCAAAGTGTTCGCTGCCTGTGCAGCTGCCTCAAGAGGCAGCAGTGTGGGGTTGTGCCCCTCACTGCTGCTGCATGGGCAGGGGGTGCTATACCAGGGCAGCATGGGCTTACAGCAGCAACAAGCTTCCCACACAGCTTCACTGTTCACTATAGCACCAGGTTGCAGCCACTGGGCTATGAAGACCTTGGGGAAGGGCAGCAGACAGCCTGCCCCGCCCCTGCCCTACACACAGATCTTGGGGTATTAGTCCCTCCTGCTGCCCCAGGAGTATGCGCAGTGCCAGGGAGCTGGCCCCACTTCTCCTCCCCCTAGATAAGCCACCCACAGCCCTGTCCCACTCCCCTCCAGGTCCCTGTGGTGGTACATTGCAGCCCAGGGCCCCAAGCCCATGAACCACCCAGCTGGACAGGCCCTGCCCAACTCCCTCCTTCCCTCCATATGGGGGCCTGAATCTCCCTTCCCCCTGCCAGATTTACCTGCAGGAGCTGTTCTCCAGGCTGCCTAGTGGCCCTGCCTGACCGCCCTTCTCCTGCTCCCCCCAACCGGTAGCAGGCTGGAACTCTGCCAGCCTGCAGAGAGCTCTTAACAAAACTGCAAAATCTGCAGGTTTCTCCTTTACAGTGAGAAATCTGTGGTTTCCTCTGGCAAAGTGGGAAATCCATGTGTTTCTCCATTTCCCCATGGGAAACAGAAAACCTGGATCCCTGGTTATCGCTCATATAAAAGGCCAGCACTAGTCATCCTTCAGCTTTTTTTACTATTATTTAAGATTTTAAGTGGTACAAAACCTTTACACTACTCTGAATGGGGTGAATTTGGATCTCTGAACAACTTTCATTTACATCAGAACACAATTACATAAAACCACTGATGAAATGTGCAACAAAAATTATTTTAAATGTCTCATTTACTTCCTTGGGTTTTTTTATTTCACTTTGCAGGAGGCCAAAGTATGAAACAAGACTTGATACCAGGCTGCTTTCTTTAAAAAAAAAAAAAAGTGGAGAATTTGTTACAGTAGTAGGCGTGCTGTGCTGTGATACAAGTATATTTCCCTGTATGAGAACACTTTTATGTCAGTGCCTTTAGGTGGAATGTCAACTTAAAACCAGCTCTGTTAGGTATTCAGTGAGCATAATTTTGGATATTTTAAAAGAAAAATTAAGAAAAAGAAAGGGAAAACTGGAGGCTTGATTTTCAACTGACAAAATTATTCCTGGTTGCCACTACAAATGTCTCAATGAAGATACACCAATATAAAATTGGTATAAACAAGATGAAAATCATGATCAACATGTTGCTGCTGCACTAATTTTCTTTTAACAAAAATTGCTTACTAGGTTTCTATTGAAAGAACTTCAACTTTATAGTCAAGATGCAAAAGTTGCTGAATGGACCCAAGGGCATGTTGGTATCAAGTCTCTTATCTTTTTCTGTAAACACCAGAATGACTTTCCCAAATGTGTGTATGACTAGGTCATCTCCATGTGGGGAGGACTCTCAGAGGTGCTGACAACACAGCTGAATCACAGAGCTTTAAAAGCAAATACACATGGTTCTAGTTTACGCCTGCCTGTAACATACTAAATTTATTTAAATGCTCAAGCTTGCAACCTGCTGTGTGAATACAATTGTATCCATGTGTGGACTATGGCAAGGAAGAGAAGACATATGATCTTCCTTATATGGACTTCTCTCAAATGCATACATGCAATTAGGGATAAATACAGTCTTCCTTCTGTTTGTCTTTCCCTCACACAAGAGGTCAATGCACAGTTTGCTGTTGATTTGTAGGAAGTATGATTTTCTAGCTTCAGCCACTTCAGGATTGAATGTGAATTTCTTGTTGTGAAATTTGTTGTGTTCATTTGATTTTGTTTGCCACTGCTAGAGAGGACTAACTTCCTGATGCATACTTATTCTCATTCGGGAAAAGAAAAGTGGAACCTAAGTTGTCAGCAAGACAGAATATTTTATCATTATCCCAGAGCTTTAGTCCTTACACAGAGAAAAGGCTTTCCTTATAGGAGACAGCAGTTACTTTGCAAAGGTGTGTTCCTTTCCTGATGTCTAGTTTAAATTTATGGGTGGGCAACTTGCCATCTTTAGGAATGAGTTTAAGTATACAAAAAAGCCACTGGTTTCTTCATCTGGATTTGTGCAGTGCCCAATATACCAGTAAAAGGGCCCTCATTCTTTTGTATGACACTGGGAGCTATAGCAATATAAATGAAAAAATAAGAATATTAATAATAATAAACATGTGTGGCTTAAAGTTAGAGTTCTGAGTTCACTTTGCTGTTCACCTTTGTTAATGGAGTACCACTACCATTACCACTAGTAATTTCCCTGCTTTATATACTGGACTATATAACAAAACTAAATACATGTATATAATGCTGGTGTTCTGGAAAAGATGTGCTTGAATATTTTAAAAGAACTATCTAAGAGGCTTTTGGAACCTCTGAAGGTAATCTTCATCAAGCCAAAGGGAATCAGATAACTAAAAATAGCCCAGTGCAACGGGAAGGAAAATACTAGCCAATTAATTTTATATAGATGCTGGGTACAATATTCAGGCATTTGAGGGAATCAGTATGTGAAGAGACTCCAATTAGTAATTAAAAATAGGTTTACTAAAATAGTGCTCAGAAAGAAAAAGGAAAGGGGAGACTGCAGTAACAGAGAGCCTACCATGTGTCTGATATTTTGAGATGGAAGCTCTTGGCAAAGAAGGGCCAGCCTGTCTCCCCTCTCCCACCATTCTGCCTCTGTTGGAGTCCGGTGGGCATTGAATGAGTGGAGGGGTACATCCACATGGATCAGATTGTAGAACTGAAGCTTCTGTAGCCAGATTAGAGTGCAATGGAGAATGGAGTGGGATAGCATTTTACATGCAGTTCTACCCAGAATTTGGCAAAACTCTGTAAACACTTATCAACTCTGCTATAGCATTGATTACAAACAAGCAAGAGTAAAACCTCAAAATGTAGAGCACTACCAAAAAGGGTCTGGGAGGCATCAGTCATTGCTATTGGAACCCATCATACTTTATATAACTATTTTATTATGCAATCCTTGAGAGAGACCATCCAGAGTTATGTATTTCAGAGGATCCTGGGCATGTAGGAGAAGATATGTAGAGAGATTAAAGTGCCTAAAGAAAAGCAGATAGGTGCCTTCTCCACTTCACTGGTGCCCCTGACATTTTCAAAGTTGAAGTTGAGATGCCACTTAACCCCCCACAAGGTGCCTACTTTGCTGCTGGCATGTTCAAAGAAAACTATGTGCTGCTACTTCCCCAGAACAAGCTGAAGTCTTAGAGGGCACCACAGCAGGATTTTTAGACTAGGTGGAGAAATAATCACAGGCAGGTCCAGGATTTTGTAAAGGGGGATAAATCACTTCCCAAGCAAGTGGTCTACCCACTCAGCTACTGTATTATGGATATAAGCAACATGGTACAAGGGCTGGAGCATGGATAAATGAGAAGAGACTGAGAAAGCTGAATTTATATAGTCTAAAATAGGGAAGATTCAGGCAAGACACAACAACAGTAAATAAACACTTTCACAGAAAAAAAAACCTGCAAGAAGGAATATAGTTATTTGCAGTTTAAGAAGTTAATATGACAAGGAGAAATGGCCTGGAGACAAGACAGAAAATGGTTAGGCTAGATATTAGGAAAGGGCTCTTATCCATAAAAGAAATTGTTCAGAGGCATACTCCTGCAGGGTTGAGGGTAGCTGAAATTCCAAAACTATAGAATATTTTAAAGCAGGTTAAAAAACCAAGAATAATTTATGTTGCAAATTGCCCTTTGTATTAAGGCAGGGGAAGAGGAATGACTGAGTGATCTTTAAAGCATAGACAGTAAGTGGTCTAATCTACATCTGCATCTATAATCCACACCAAGTTTTTGGCTCTGTTCAACAAAGCAGAGTGCTGGAAAGTGTATAAGAGTGTTCAGTGTTTGATAGGCTGTCTTCATTATTGTATAATTCAAGGTCTCCTGGTATTGAGGAATACTCGTGTATTCTTTGTGCCTTTCTTAAAATGGCAATAAAATATAATTCTTGAAAGAACCCTCCTTCTTCAGTTCTGATTTGTGAAGAGAGCCTGTAGCACCTGATAAATTTCTGTTCCATCTCTTTGAAAAAACAGTGAAACACTGGCAGTGCATTCCCTCATTCAACTGGACGTGCAGCAACATTCCTTTTTACATGCAGTCTAATTTGTTGGCAGCCCTATGGCCAAAAGTTCTGTTTTTTAGTCAATTAATAAGACCATTGGTAGTAATGCCATTAATCTCAGGCTTGTCAATTACAATAAATTCAGTAAATTTGATCATGCCGGTCAGTAATTTTAAAAGAGTAAAAATATTATAATCGATTCAAGACATGTCATTATTTTCAGTTCATAACTGAAGAATGGATTATTTCTATTGTTTGGCAAGCATGTGTTTTAGCGTCTTGAAGGACTGAAGAGTTTTAGTACTCATGTGCACAAAATACGAATTGTGTTGCACTAGTGAAACACAGATGTTGCTCTCAGTTACATATATGCAGCCATATTCACCTATAATGATGCATAAAGTACATTATACCTACTACTAAAATTTCTAGTCCAATCTTTTAGTGCCAAGCTATATAACATAATCCCTCAGTCTAAAATACTTCTTTGTCTCACCACTCTGTACTTAAATTTGTTTGACCAACCGGTGTATAGAAATGAGGAGACTATAATGGGAAAAGGCCAGAAGTATTTTATGGTATCCAGAGAATTTTGAAATTATAGAAAAGAAAAGAAAATCTCTATATTAAAAAGTTATTTGAGAACTTTTCCCCTGAAGCTAAAAGATCAAGATCAAAGGTTCTCTCAAGGCTAGCAGCTAATAGTGCTAGCATGCTTAAGGTACCCCAGGTTTTTGGCCATCTGCATGATGGAGATAGCATCACATCTGTCTGTGTTGTCTCCCCAGTCCAAATGACCATTTACAACAGGAGTCCAATGGCAAAAAAGCCACAGCAGAGCTTAAACTCATTCACTGGTACTTAAGCAAGACATTTTAACAATTCTGTCACCTCACACCCCTTTCCCTTGAAGGGCTGAAAATATGCCTTTCATTCTTGAGATTTTTTTATTCTCTATCTTTGAAATGTTCTGATAAAACACATCTTCATCAAGATAAACCATGGTCAAGTAGCTAGAACAAGGAACTGGCAGAGAAGACATCTGGATTTTTTGTAGCTATGCCACTGATTTGCTCTGACACCCTGAACAAGTTAGTTAACATCACTGTACCTCAGCTGTAAATCATTTTTAATTACAGCACCATCTGATCAGGAATGAGGCCCAAACATGTCTGATACTGTACAAACACAGTTTAACAGTGTCTCTGCCCTGAAGAATCTAATTTGAAACAAGACACAACAAGTAACTCTGACACAAAAAGAAAGGAGGGAATAGAGAAGAGAGGATAAGGGTAATGAAAATACTATAATGAGGTTACACAGGGAGCCATTGAACAACTTGATGGTTCCAAAGCATTAATTAATTGATTAATTAATTAAAATTAGCTCTCCATAACTGCAACGCAGCCTAGACATCATTGATTTTGTGTAGGTGTCACAACAGAAGAGGATCATGAAGAGGGATTTGTAAAAGGGCAGGGTTCGAGGCCTTGTGGATTAATTCAGGTAGGTTAATCTATGCATTGGGAAGAGCAAAAGAAGAAAGTGCAGAGATGATTAATTGGTTTTAATTGGGATTAAACTGGGTTCAAGATTGACATCACCAGAAGAGGGAAGAGTATAGAGATGTGAAAGATAAGACAGTAAAAAGAGATATTAATGCTTACTCATTTTTTTGAGATCTGTAGATGGAAAAGTATCATTAAAAGTTCTGTGTATTTATTAATTGTATTTCAAATGGGCTACCTCATGGAACAGAAATTATATACATGTATACTTTTCAAGCGTCTTGATTTCCATTACCACAGAAAAGGAGTATTTCACTCATTGAATTGTTAATTCTACTTCTGTCATTGAATTTTGATCATTTCTCTTTAGAGAGCAGGTGGAAATTAAAAAAATGAGGAACATATCCCCAGTGTCTTGCACTTGTGTCAATTCCACTCTCTTCCCTTTGCAAACCAAACTAAAAACCCCAATCCTTCCTCAGTGGGAATCACTTCTCTTTCCCAACTAGCTCCCATTGAGCTCTTAGCTAATCCCTTCTCCTTCCACCCAACAAATGTACAGGCAGTTTTCCTCTTACTTTACCTCTTCTGTGCTTCAGTTTCTTCTCCTGACCTCAATTCCTTTCCTAAAATTCATATTTCTTTAACTACTGCCTTTAGTTTCCCATTTTCCTCGCTTGAATCCAAGGCAATTCCTCCAGTTTCTGTTTCTGTTTCTTTTCTTCCCACAGTTTTCTCTGTAGCTCATTCTTCCCCCTCCTCATCAGTACCAGCTGCCAGTTATCTTCTTGGTAGGCAGTGAGTAGCAAAAGGAGTAAAGTTAAAGATCTTGATACCTTAAATCTGTGAGTGCAGCCTCCAGAGTAACACAAGCCATTGAACTTCAGTTATGTGCACTAATACACAGAACCATGTTTATCAACCCAGTTGTAGCAGGCAGAGCCCACTTCTAGACTTGCAAGAAAAGCATCCAATGTAGCACGTGGTAATCTCAGTGATAGGTATGGTAAAAGGATTTAAACACACTGGGAATGTCCAGAAAGCACAGTCCAGTACTCCAAGGCATAGGGATGTCAGCTTTGTGATAACTAGAGTCCTGTTCTTAGTACAGAACAAGATCAGTACAGAAGGCGCCCTAGCTTGTAGAGGTGGCTGGAAAAAAACAGCATTTCTACTTTCGCAGAAAAATTCAAGCATTTGAAAATGGTTTTTGTTCTGATGCTGGAAGAAATTCAGACTTTTCAAAATGTTTCTTGAGGGCTAGCTCATTCTCATTTGTCAAGAAAATGCACCATAGTTTCATGGTTAGGACATCTATATGGAATGTGAGAAAATCAGGTTTGTGTCCCTATTCTGCCTGAATCAAACTGTTGGATTTTCTTGCTCTCTCAAAATGGAATTCTCTCAATATAAAGGTCTTCCTGGTAAAGAATTAAAAATAAAAATGGATGTATTTGCAGAAATATTTCAGTTTCAACAAAAATATCATTTTTTTTTTACAAGAAAAGGTTTTGTTGAAAAATTTTCAGTACATTTTGGACCTTGTACTTCTGTCTGACAAGGGTAAAATTGTGGCCTCATGTAGGTCACTGGCAAAAGTCCCACAGATTTCAACAGGTTCAGTATTTCTCCCTAGAGATTTCATTTAGCCTGTTTCTACTTGACATGCCACTATAAAAGTGAACGTTTTAAAGTTCTAAAGGAAACCATTGATTGAAATGCATTGCTTCAGCATTAGTCCAAGAGTATGCAGCAGCAAACATTGGTCCACCAAAATGCAATGTCAGCATCTTTATTCTGCATCCAAACCTGTATACTGCAACTTTAGATCCATTCTTCTTCCTCCCTGTTCTGGCGAAAGCTAGTAGCTTTTCAATGCAACTAAAATGATATATGTAAAAAATGGAACATATGACTTCCAAGTCTTTAAAAATATTTTTAAAAAATCTTCTCTGCTTTTTTGAAGGTAACTAGACAACAAAGAAAAAAATTAACAGGACTTCAATTTATTGCAAGTAATGGGACATACTTGAAAAAATTATCAAAATGTTACAGAATGTAAGAAATAGCTCTAGTTATAGAGAAACATTTCTTCATTATGCTTTACACACAATTTTGCCAGATTGCTTATTTTAATTAGAGTAGAACTCTAGCTTCTGCTCACTGGTTTAGCGGGTACAATAAAATGAAGTTTATTTAATTTTCTAAAATAAGTAAAGCAGAGTAAAGTTAATTAAAAGTTAATTACAGTATAATGAATCATTCACACTCACTATGCCAGTTTTGCCCAAATGATTATTGATGTCATCCTTTCTGAACACTCTTACCCTCCCCATTGAGGATTATTCCCACAGTCAACGTAGGGTGTTTCCATATGCATTTTTTAGTTCAAACAATATGTTCATTGCCTACTTCAGAATGAAGTTGGAAAAAAAAAAAACAACCCCTCCTCATTTCTTTTCTTTTAATACTTTCCTCAGGCATAATTTTCATTTAGCCTTCTGATTGCCTTTTAAATTTGACAGAATATACCTATAAAATTTGTTAGTAATTGTTTCATTTCCCAGCATGGCATGTGTAGTTAACCTTGAAAGACTGATTGGATGTTGACTGCACTGAACCCAACCTTTACTGGCATCACAAAGGTCACAGAACTGCTCTCACTGAACCTGTGCCTTTAAACACAAGGTTCTGTACATATTGGAATTAGAATGCTTTACTGCTCATTAATTCATCATTAAAAAGATGTTAACTAATCATTCTCTATAAGACTTCAGTTTAAAACTCTCTCTGGCATGAAGTGCCCATGACCTGGCACCCAGCCACTTGAAACCTGTTATAAGCAACACAATATTGGTGAGAGGCATGCAAATATTGTTCCTTATGCATGTTTTGGTGATACTTTTTTCCATCACCTAGTATTTTCACATTTATATTTCAGTTTAATTAGTAATACTAACTATTTGGGTTTTTGTAGCATCCAAAATCCCCAAATGCCATTGAGGCTCTTTTGGATTTGCTGTACAAACACTGAGGATGCAAACTTTGAAAGGCTGATTAGCCTGGACTGATTAGCTCTTAACCAGACATCACATAGTGGCACATGAGCCACAATGAAAATGAAATCTCCAGATCTCCAGTGATACAATTTCAGCTCTGATATGTGGCACTGCACATTATGTAGTGTCATCATACACCTCAACAATTTCCAACTGAGAAAAAGAATAGGGATGTAAGCCATCAGAGTAAATCATTCAGTAATCATGAGGTGCCAGTATCTATGGTCTTCCATTCATATCATTCCTCCCAAAAAGCTTTAAATTATATTTTTCTATACGAGAAGTACTAGTATCATTTATTATTTGCTTTAGATAATTGAAGAAGTTTTCCAGATTGTCTGTGGGGGTTGTACTAGGTACTATTAAACATTTAATAATACGTAATCCCTGCCTCAAAGAGTTTATAATCCAAGACAAGAGTCAACATGTGGCTGAACAGACATCTTAAACAAGGAGTCCATATATAGCAAACTATACTGTGTACAAAAAGACTATATTAAAAGAACATTAACATCAAAACTCAAAACCTATAAAATCCCAGAACTAGGATCCCATGTGAACTTGATTCAGCCTTCTTGCATAAATGCATTACAATATAGTCTTTAATGATTTGAACACTTACTTGTTTCTTCTGCATGGGTTCTCATCCAGGCTTGAAGGCAAGACCTTCATTTCTACAGCACAGGTTCCCCTCCACTGTACTGTAAGCAGTAGCGATAGTAGACTATTACCCTTTGAGTGGACTTGTTCCCAAGGTTGGGACAGACATTCAAAAAGCCTGAGGCTGAATTGATTCAATCTTTGTAGGTTAGTCTAACCTGGCTAAGCTAAATCAGTTTTGTAACTGGACTGGCATCCCAGAAATGCAGGCATCTACCTGCAGTGGCTCAGGCTAGAAGCCAGGTGGCACTAGAGCAGCCCTCCCTTCCTTCCACAACATGAAGCTGAGGGGGGCATGGCCAAGTTCAGGCAGGACCCCTGATTAACTTAGCAGGGAATTGATAAATGTTTATCACACAATTAAGAAAACAACAGAGGGACGTTACCAGCTTTTTTGATTCTCCCTGTTAATTCAGCACCAGCTGTAGCCGGCATGTGGTCTGCTAGCTAACACACACACACCTCAGCAGCAAGGCAGAAGGGATGGGAAAATTCCTATTTAGCAGGAAGTGGTGAGGGAAGGGGGGAAGGAGCCCACAGTCTGTGCCAAAGCTGCAGTCAGGGAGCAGAGGGGAAAGGACAGAGGTGCTGGGAAGTAGCGAGCCCTACACAGCCCAGAGAGCATGCTGGGATGCTGGGGGTGCCTGTCTTATTTTAAACCAGCAAGGGGTCTGGGGCAGACATTGCATAAACCGGTTTGAGTCAAATCAGTTACGTCTGATACTACATTCAACCAGGTTTATCTCAAACTGGTTTCAGCCATTCTCAGACTGGCTTATGTACACTGAACATCTGTTCTGTCACAGATTTAAAACGTTTTTGATCACTTAAACCAGTTTATGTGTAATGTCTGTCCTTAGCCATAAGGAAGAAACAACATATACTTTACCACTGATTTTTAATTATCGAGAAGACAGCAACAGTGTTGGAGATTCTGGATCTAGGAAGTATGTGTTGGTCTAATGGGTAGCTTGATGGGGAAAAAACACCATAGCCAAGCACGCAGAATTGGCAGACATATTTTGAAAGCCAATTCATAAAGTGATTAAGTTTTGAGTCCATCATTTGGAAAGGTTAGATTCTCTTTGCAAATCTGTGGTCTTGTACAGGCTAATAATGTGGTTTTGTACATCTCAGTTCCCTTATTGATAGACTAGATTAAACTAGACTTCTCTGCATCTCATATGAAAGACAGATATACATAGGAATGTACCATACAGAAAGGCAGGTGTGCTGGTGCTGCCAAATTCATGAGTCAAATGAGATGCCTTGAGCAAGATATATCAGTATAATAATTATTAACATGTAATTATCATACAGTATTGTGAGATTTACCTACCTAAAGACCCTAAAGTGTTTTAAAAATAAAAGTAGATATAGTAAGCTTGAAGGATCACTGATTATGAGAATTACCATATTTATCTGAATCCAGGATGAATTCCAATTTAAGATGACCTCCCACCATAATTAGATTTATTATAACATTTAATGTATAGAATTTAATTATTGTAGGGTCATCTTAACTTTGTCCCCCAACTGCTGTGGCAAGGAAAGTAGCTAAACCCCAACCTGTTGCCCTCCCTGCTAAGCCTTTTGCTCTGCCACTCAGTGCCTGCCTCTCCTGTCACTCCCCCCCAAAAATGTTGCCCTCTTGCTGCTTTCCCCCTGCTCCCCACTATATGCCTGTGTCTCACTTCTGCCTCATATACACCCCCTGAGGACCCTCAGAGACTGTGGAGCTACTTTCCTGTCCCTCATCTGTTCACATCTCTGGGCAGTTTCACTGGGCAATATCCTCTGACTCCTTGGACTCAGGGAGTCTGGTGTGCTCTGCTCAGTGTCCCTTATTTTGACCCTGTGACCTTACTTCCTAAAAGATTTTCTTGGTGGCCCATGATCCCTTGAAAGTAGAAAATAGGCTTGTCCCCACTGATGCCCGCTCCCATGCCCCTTCCTATCCTGCCTGTGCCTGTCCCATCCCTTAATTTTCCTCTGCCAGTGGCCCCCCAATTCTTATGCCTCACCCTGCCACCTGTCCCCCACTGAACCTGTGATAGAATCATAGAAAATTAGGGTTCGAAGAGATCTCAAAAGGTCTAGTCCAACACCCTGCTGAATCAGTCAGAAGTAGCTATGAGCCCAGCTGGATTGGGGCTGTAGCACAAGGTAAGGGAGGGAGGGAGGTTGGAGTGGGGCAGGCTGCACAGTCTCTCCTGTGCTCTCCCCAAGCCGCACATGCAGATCACCCATGTGTGCATCCCCTTCTAACCCTGCAGTCTCCCCTCCGATCCCCCAGCTGCATGCCCCTTCCACTGCCACACAAGCCACTGCAGTCCAGGGCAGGAGGTGGCTCAGCTTCAGCTTCCATCCCAGGGCCAAAGCGGAGCTGAGCCACTACCTGCCCTGGTCCAGTACTTGAGTCTAATATTTAGCTTCCCTGTGTCCCCTCCCCATCCCCCATGTTTTGTAGGGATCAAAACTCTTCTTTGAAAATATTTTATTAGCATCATCACCACCACATCCAGTTTTGCTGGCTAGGTGTTGATGCGTTCTAATTAGAGCAAGAATTTACAGTGGGCAAGGAGATGGAATTTTCCATGGCGGAGATGGAATTTTCCATGGCCAAAAACACATTTAAGAAATTAGAAGTTTTTCATCTGTTTGTCAGGTAGCCATTGAGTGGGGCTATCTCAATAGTTCTCTGACTTCCTGAATTGAGCCATTCACAACAATTATTGGCATACCTATGAATGAAAAATTTAAATAGAAGTTTTCATACTTGCCTTTTCTGTAATATATCACAAAGTTATTTATACTGACTTTAGTGTCAATAAAATTAGACCCACAGTAATTTAAGATAGTTTGATGCTTTTCTGATGCCTCTGAAGTCTCACTGGCCTTATTAATGCAAGTAGGTAGTACTGCTTGTATAAGATTGGACAACAGTTTGGGCATAAATTATGAAGTGAATATTTTGTTTGGACTATGCAGTACATCACAGAAAAACTAAAATTATGAAATATCAGTGTGACAGGTGTATCTCACTAGAGCCTTTCCATTGGTGGCTCCGCCTTCCTGTCTTGGGCTAACTGCCTGCTTACTCGCCTGCCATGCCTTGATCTTAAATTGATTGAGTGATGTAATTAGTGGGAGTCTGCCCACTTTATATGCCCAGTGTCAGGGGGCACTATCTGCGGCTCCTTTTCCTCCCCTACACCACAGCCCAAGCCTCGCAGATGTACTTGACATGGTTTGCCCTATGCCTTGGCCCTCTTCTTTACTTCTGGGGCTCCTCTCGCTCCAGGGCTTCCCAATGCCCCCTCTCGCTCTTGCTCTCACTCTGGGACTGGGGTCAATGCACCCCCAAATGCTGTGCCCTCTATGGTGCCAGGGTCCCCCCACTACTGTGGAGCTCCTATGAGGCCTCCTCCAACCCCTAATAGCCTCACCCGGTCCTCCGGTAAAACAGTAAACACAAAACACAAAGCCCCTGGGCTATAACATAAACTAAACCAACCAGTCAAAACCACTTTCTATCCCTACCGGGAAAATGCTCCAACTCATAGCCACAACCAGGGGATGCTCCTGCAGTCTATCTCCTCCTTTCTCTCTGCCCTGGCCGAGCTCCCCACTCTTTGGCCGCCGGAGGGGAACTGCTTTCCTGGCCTCATGCTTGGACTTAAGGGGCCAAGCCCTGCCCCTTCCTGTCAGCTGATTCCCTTGGTTCCCCTAGCAACCAGCACCTGTGCTGCCCTGGTGACTGGCAGTTGAGCCTCCCCCTTCTCACCACTAGGGGTCTCTCCTGAGCCATTTCTGCTTTTAGGTGCAGGGCACCCAAATGCTCTGGGACAATCGGGAACAAACGTTTTGAATATTGCCAGCAAATGACTTTCTACAAAGAATGTAAATACAGAAGCCATTAAAAAGCAGTCAGTATAGCTCACCAAACAATACCATTCCAAACAGATCAGTAACAGAACTCTTCATAATTTGAAGCCTTTGCAGAAACTGAGAATTTCTCTTGCATTTATTATCAGATATCAACATTTCTTCTCCTGAAATCCAAACATAACAGGAACTATGCTGCCCTGTTCATTTGTTTTGGTCATGAATGGGAAGTCTCTTTAAAATCACCAATGGACATATACCTAGGAGGACACTGTGCTTCTAAAAGTTAAGTAAGAAGCTGTTGACTCAGGAACTGTTGATGAACATCTCATTGCTTTAGGCTTATAGTCTTGTTTTGCTTTTATTCAGCAGAGTTCACTTAATTTGTAATATATCCAGAGGGATACTCTGTCATCAAGTATGACACCACACATGCAATAAATAATGCAGTCTTTCTCTAACTTTTTCTAAAAATATTTTCCTTGCAGCAGCCACAAATGCATTTGCCTGTTTCTTCATTAATTGATATAATATTGGATACATTGAGCAGGCATTTAGTATGGCTCAGTGCTTAAAGTGATTTCTTGCAAAATATTCCACAATTGCAGTGAAATTATAGATGTGCTATAGGAGTTCCTGAACTTGGAAAGACTAATAAATAAATGAGAATAAAGCTGAATTGATTAAATAAATTGTTTGTCATTACATATGTAATAGAGTGCTATTAATAAAATAGAGGTACTGGTTAATTAATCAACTATATCTGATAAAATAATTTAGCAACTGAAAAAATGTCTAGGATATCAAGTCAACTATTAAATAAAAGAGGAAAAGCTTCCAGTAAAACCTTAAGGTATTTATTTAAAGCATACAAGAAGTATCAATAGCAGTTCTTAACATAACCACTAAACAACCAGATATCAAGCCTGCTGAAGTCAACAGAAAAATTTCCACTAATTCCATGGGGCTTTGCCTAAGACACCAAATCTCTACTATGGTCCTGTCAGGAAAAGCTAAGAGCCTGAATCCAGCCAGAGTGAAACAATGCTGTGCAGTAGGGCTGTGCAAAGCTTTGGGTGCTGATTTGATTCAGAGGAGATTAAGCCCAATTTGGCAGCCAAATCTCTGAATCTGAATCAAATCAGGAGACGAATAAAAAGGTCCAATTCAATTCAAAGCTCTGGAGACCAATAAAATAAGAAGACCAATAAAAAGGTCTGAGTTTTTGGAAAAAGGTATAGGAGCAGGGGAGAGGAGACCAAGGAGGACCCCTGCCATCCCCATCCCCTGCCTGCTCCCTGAGCGGCCCCCAACCCATGCCTGTTTTCCCAGCCACATCAATGGCTGGCCTGCCCGGCCCCAGCTCCTGGTTCTTTAAAAAAAAAAAAAATTAAAAAAGCCCCCACTCACTGGCTCCTGCCAGATGGGGAGGCCATCACTGCTGCCCCCCACTACCCTGCACTGTGTGAGGGGCTCTTCAATGAGCCCCCATCCTCCTCTTGCTCTCCCAGCCCCTCCCATGGCTGTGCCACCTAGCCCCAGCTCCTGGTTCTGTAAAAAAGCGGGGGGAAAGCCCTGCACTCACCAGCTGTTGCAGCAGCCATCGGAGTTTCTGGGGGCTCCTGGCGGAGCCCCCCACCCCATGCAGCACAGGGCAGTTGGGGGCAGCAGGGATCTCCCCCTGCCTGGCAGGAGCTGGTGAGTGCAGGGCTTTTTTTTATTTTTATTTTTTTAAAGAGCCAATGCTGGGGCCAGCCTGGGCAGCCATGGGGGCAGGGGCGGGGGCTGGGACAGTGGGTGGGGGATGGGGGCTCATGGCAGAGCCCCCCATGCAGCTTGGGGCAGTGGGGATTTCCACCCCTAGCAGCATCTGGTGAGTGCCAGGCTTCTTCTTTTAAAGAGCTGGGAGGCTGGGGGCAGGTGGAGCAGCCATTGACATGGCTGGGAGAGCAGGCGGGGGATTGGGCCTGTTTGATTTGGAGATTCGGCTGATTGGGCGGTGGCCAAATCTTTGAATCAGATTTGGCCAAATTGATTTGGCACAGTGATTTGAATTACTGAATCAAATCACTGTCAGCTGAATCCGAATCTGAATCCAAAGCAAATACTAGCCGCTTCACATAGGCCTACTGTTCAGTGCCCATTACCAGTTTATCTTTTTTTTCCCCAGGTCTATGAGTTCCCCTTCCCACTTTCCAGGTTGCACTATCAGCTAGTCTAGTTCGATTAAAAAAACAGCTTGTACCTCCTGAGGAAGTAGTCCACAGTACCTAGTTTTGGAGCCATTTTCATATGCCCCAAGAAAAGGGATCTAATTGTAGAAGTACAGCTTACATATGTGAGTTAGGGTTTACAGAAATAGGTCTTTCATTTATTAAATCAAGGACATTATCCAATCAAGTTATTCCTATCTAAATTTGGCAAAAAGTTTCTTCCTGCTGTTTTTTTTTTATATCATATTCTGTAAGAAAAACTTTCCAATTTCTTAGGTACCCAACCTAAGTAAACAGTTAAATTTAAATACATGACTATACCTAAAGACCCTGTTTCCTCAGTTTACACAATTGCCAGACTTTAACATTTGGCTGTACCTTGATAATTAAAGAGCAGTCAGCTGGGTGGGCTAAGTTCTTCTCCCAATTCCATTGTTACATTAAGCAGTCATTGGGTAATTCCGCTGCCATTCTTAAAAAAAACACCAAAAAACCGAGCCTTGCTCCAGTTCTTGAAAGAACAGTTGAAAGTGCTTATCTTTAAGAGGTGAGTCTTGGCTGCAGATCTTGTATGGATGGAGGTGATTGCCTGAAGCTCTCAGTCATGAGCCTAAGTCTTGGAGAGGGCTGGGCTTTAACCTTTGCCTTCAACATTTCTTTTTAGCTAGTTCGAGGCAGCTTCCTGGCAACTGTGTAAGATTTTTTTGGTTCCCCATTCTATACTTTCTAACTCTCCCCAGTCATTGTATAGGCAACCTGAGCATGGAGCTGGCCTTAGGTAAAATGGCGATCTGGGCATACTTGTATTTTGGTGCCCTCACCACCCCGTGCACTCCCCCCTTTCTCCTCCCATCAGCAGCATTGCTGCAGGCAAGAGCAAGGTGGGTGGACTAGAGCAGGCACCACCCTGCCTGCACCCATCTGTCCCAGCTCTTCCCAAGCAATGACTAGAGGTGGGAGCAGGCTGGGGTGGACACCACTCCTCCTGCCTGAGGCAATGATTGGTCAGGGTGGGGTGGGGCAGGGGGAGAGTGCTGCTATGAGAGCAGGCTGCTCACATGTGAGAGTTTACATGCATGTGTGTGTTTGGTTTCCCCTGACCACAACACTCTGGACAGTTGCCCACATCACCCATCCCTAAAGACTACTATGCCTAGGAATCTAACTCAGGGTTCAGGATTCCAATCTGGGATCAGATACTATATTCAGAAAGATTTGTAGGCACCCTAAGTGTCTAAACTTCTGTTTAGTTCCCCATAGAACTTCCACTGAAACTGAATAAAAGTTTAAGAAGCCTAACTTGTCTAGATACATTTTTCAATCTGGCCCTCAGTGCTTAAGAGTTAGACAACAAACGTCAGGATTCAAATAGTCTCAATGGGTCCCTCAATTTACACATTGCCCCCCAGTGTAATTTTTAAGTGTCTATCTGAGGAATGAGATTTTAAAAAGAAGTTCAATTAGGCATCACAAATTCCAACAGTTAGTTAAGAGATTTCAGGTACACCTAAGAGTGGTTAATATTTGGGTGCCCAAGACCATACAGAAAGAGAAAGAGCATTAAAACACCTTAAAAGCATGGTTTAAAAGCACAAAGATAGCCAATGAAGCACAGAGGTGAATCTTAATGCCAATCCCCTTTACAAGCTTAGGGCAGTGTTATACTTTATGCTGTAAATTGAACAAGTATTAATCAGTTTAGTGGTTTTTGGCTTTGTGGAGCATGTATACTTAAAACAAAGAAAGTATTTCTGACTGTCCATCACTTGCATAGCTGTGACTTGCCACTAGGTCTAGGTATAGATGATAAAAAAGCCCAAGGCTAAATCGATTCAGTCTTTGCAGGTTAGTGTAAGGTACACAGATTAAATTGAAACAGAAGTGAACAGACATTCACCTTTGATTCAGGAAATGCAGCCACATGCCTGCAGTGGCTCAGGCCAGAGTCCAGGGGGTGCTCTCTGGTTGTGTGTTCATTTCCTCTTCCTGATGCCCCTGAGGTCTTCAGGATTTCCAGTTGAGAATTGAAGCAGCAGGACTCTGCAGGTTTGCTCATCACTTCATAGTTTCATAGTTTGTAGGGTTGGAAGGGACCTGAGTAGATCATCAAGTCCAACCCCCTGCCATGGCAGGAAAGAATACTGGGGTCAAACTTCCCTTTCCTGTTACCAGGTGGCTCTGGGATTTGCAGTCCACAGTTCCTGCCAGCAGTAAGTTTGAGTGGGGAAAGGGGCATATAACTCCCTCTCTGACCCCAGACCAGGTTTGCTGGGGGGGCAGTCCCCCCACCTTGCAGACTGGACTGCATCCCCAGTCAGGCTTGCTCCCCCCCGCCCACTGCACTTTGTTAGAGAGCCCTCACTGCTCCAGGTAGAGAGTAGAGGGATGCCCCAAGGCCAGCCTTGCTTTCTGGAGCAGACAGCACAGCCTAGCCCAGGGCTGCAAAATGCCCTGGGATCCTGGGGTACTGTAATTTAACTTGAACCAGGAAGAGATTAGGGACAGAAGTTTCATAAACTGGTTTGATCCAAATCAGTTACGTTTGATACTGCATTCAACCAGGTTTCTCTTAAACCAGTTTCAGCCATTTTGTACACTGAGCTTCTTTTCTGTTACAGAACAGAACTGTTTAAATCAGTTTCTGATCATTTAAACTGGCTTATGTGTAACTTTTGTCCCTAGCCTTGGTCTTCCATATTGCTTCCTAGAGGCTTGATGAGCAGGGGAAGAATTAGGAGCTATGGACAGGACTGGCTTGCTGTTTGAGCTCTGGGGGGCAAATCCTTTTTTATTTTTTTGGAGCATGACCAGATGTACATGGTGCCAAGGAGAACCATCTTTGACAACCTGTGCCTGGTGTGGGACCTCCTTGAACTTGTCCTCTAGGAGGCCTGTCATTTGCCCTATTGTTCTTTGACCAGAAGGTGTTTGACAAGATGGATCATGAATACCTCACAAGCACTCTGAGGGCATTCAGCTTTGATCCTCACTTCATACAGTTTTTCCAAGTGCAATATGACTTCAAAGAGTGCACGGTCAAGTTCAACTGAATGCTGATGGAGCCTATCCCATTCAGGTGGAGAACATGTCAAGGTTTCCCACTGTCAGGCCAGCTCTAAACCACTTTCCTCAAGCCTTTTCTGTGGCTCCTGTGCAAGCAAATAGCTCTACATGCTCATGGTCTAAACACTCTGCCATCCTGTCCTCACATCCTACCTGGACGTTATATGGTGGGACATGCTCGGTGAGGATGGGGGTCTCCAGTGCACAAGCATATACTCCACCTTGATCTTGCTGGCCACTGAGGACCTCAGCAGGTGGCTTCCCCATGGAGCTGTCACCACAGGTATGCATCTGGCACATTTCACAGATACTCCCAATGCCCGTCCCTTCTGCGAGCAGAGGGAGACCCTAGTGCACACCTTCCTAGAGTGATCAGGGCTGCAGCCCCTTCACCACCTCACCTAGAACCTCTTGTTGAGGTTCTAGATGAACTACTGCCTGCACCTTTTTATTTATACACACCCCATCTGCAGCCCCACCAAATCCCAGAACCTCCTGGTCAACCTTCTGCTGTTCTTAGTCAAGACTGCCATATATCTGACCAGGAATGAGGCTCTGGCCAGGAGGACCCCAGGGACTGTGGACTCATTTGATATGCTCTGCTCAGTCTGCCCTCTTGGTGCACTTGTTTTGAACCTGAGCCTCCAATTCCATCCCTGTTATGTTTTTAGTTGCCACAAGGAATCAGTTGCCACTTTTCCAGTAGCCTTCCTTTTTAAGGGAGGCTTATAGTTTTTCTTGGTGGGCATTGGCTCATGATCCCATAAAGTAGCAAATAGACCTATTGAAGATGGACCACTGGGTAGCTGGAATACAAGAATCACAGGGTCAGAAGCAGAATGAGCACTGAGCCATCTTTGGGCTGCTGGTAGGTGAGTTATGTCTTGTAACCTAATAATATTGTTTAATCATTTCACTTTACATAGTCATTAGTTTTATTTATTTATTTATTTGATTTCATATGCTGCCATTCCCAACATGGGCTCAGGGCAGATTACAATAAGAAAGCAGAGTAACTTTTAAAAGAGAATAATGATTGCAAAGCAGGAGAAAACATAAAACAGAAACCCATTAAACAATATCCTAGCCTAGCATAATATGCAAAATGTCTACCCAAGCACGAAGGTCTTAAAGTGCTTTCAAAAGACATTTAAGCTTAGGCTATGAAGGGCCTCAAGAGGGAGGGAATTCCAGAACTAAGGGATGACTTACTGAAAATGAACTCCTACATGCTGAAAAACAGGAATAAGCCTGACAGTAGGGACTCACACAATCTAGGTAATCAGGCAAAATGTAGGTAGTGCTACCACCAAGCTGAAATCAGCACTATCAACCTGAGTTAGTTATGGCTTTTGAACTTAACAACATGTCCCTTTCTGGGGATTTCAGCAGTGATTAGTCACCTCCTATGGAAGGGGTGGGCAGTTATTTGGGCCCATGTGCCACATAGGTGGTTCCAGGGAGCTGCTGCAGGCCAGTCAGCACCTCCTTCCTGCAACAGCCTGGATCCCATGTGCCACCGCCAACAGTGAGCAGCCCCAGCCCCAACCCCAGCCTGCGCCACCTTTCTAGGTAGCTCAGGAAGTGGCAGCTCCTTCTGGCTGCCACTGCTGCTGGCCCCAGGCCTGTGGTACTGCTGGGGACCCCCCATACACAGCCCTGACTCCAGCCCTGCCCACCCTATGTCTGCTTCAGACTGCCAGCCCATGCTGAACAACAGCAGTGGTGAGGCAGAAACTACTGCTAGGCCCCAAGGAAAAGTGTCCCACCCTGCCACTGCCAGGCCCTTCTTGCTACAGACACCCAGAGCCCATGCCCAAGCTGCCTTGCAGCTCCTCTCCAATGCTGTCTCTGCTGCCTCTGAGCCACCCAGAGGGGCAATGGTGGCAGTGCAGAGGAGTATCAGGGGAGCCCGAGCAAGGGCTCTGGGTGGCTCAGCAAGAAGGACCCCACAGCGGTGAAGGGGAGGGCGTGCTTTTCCCCTAAGCCGAGCAGCAGCTTTTGCCTGGCCGCTGCTGCTGCTGCTGGTATTCCTCAGTGTGGGCGGGTGAGTCTGGAGCAGGCGTGGGACAGGCTGGAGTCAGGGTGGTGCATGCAGATTCTGGCTAGTCCATATCTGTCCAGTCCACCAAGCCAAGTCTGGGCAGGCATGGCATGGGCTGAAGTCAAGGCTGTACCACGGGGCTGGGGCCAGTGGCAGAAGCAGCTGAAAACAGCCACTACCACTGCCTGTGCTGTCTAGAAAGGTGATACAGCTACAGAGCTGCCTCAACACTGCTAGGGCAGCAGGACATGCCACGAGCTGGACAAAGTCCCTCTGCGGGCCAGATCTGGACTACAGGACATATTTTTCCCACCCCTGTCTTATGGCTAATTTGAATCAGTCTGGAGCTTAGAGGACAGTTAGCTGCCAAAATTCCTGTTCTGGGTTGCTTCTGGGCAGAGGCATGTGGGCCTAAGTGTAGCCATCTGAGGAAACCTGATGTCGCAAATGGAGCTGAATATTGGTTTTAGACAAGTAGTGATTTTTTTAGGCTGCTGGTAGGGACTAGGCCTCTCAGAATCACTTTTTAGGACTTAAGCTACTGAGATAATTTGCACCTGGCCTACAGAGCCTGATTTTTAAGCACTTACCTTCTTCATTCTTAATCAGGGCTCTGAATGAGCATGTCTTTAAAAATCAAACCTTGAGTAAAAGAACAGCTTTTCTGTACATTGCAAACACTGAGTCCATCAAACTGTCCCTAACAACCAACTATTATGGCAATACATTTTGAATATACATTTTTAATCTATGAAACATACATAAAGTCCATTAAAAATGCATTCTCAGGGTAGTAGATCATTATATGACACACTGGGATTGTACTGCTAAAACTAGGGCATTTGGTCACTTCAGCAGTTCTGCCACTCTCCGAGTTCAGCAGTATTTTATTATATATGTATTGAACATGAATAAAAGTATCTTAGGGGATTTTTCCAAGCACCTTTCCTATGAAAAGAAACATGTAACCTAATTTCAAAGCTAAAAGATACAATCACATTTTTTAAAATACAAAATGACTACCTAGATGATAACTTTTCTTTCATATTGCTGGACTGACAAAATTCTTCATTTAGGTCACAGTGGGTGCATCTACATGTGTGATTTAATGTGCATTAGTTTATTTTAATGCGCATTAAAGTATCACAAAGGGCACATGCACACATGCATGTGACAAAGCGCCTACTGCTGCGTCGCATGCATTTGTATAGATGGTGAAATGTATGTCAGTGCTGAGAAAATGGTGGTGGTACACTTTTGAACTAAACCACATCAAAGGTGTTTTAGTTTGTAAAGTCACCACTGCCATTTTCTTAGCATTGATGCACATTTTGCTGTTTATATAAATGTATGCTATGTAGCGCCAAGCACTTTGTCACGTGCATGTGCCCTTTGTGACACTTTAATTCTCATTAAAATAAACTAATGCACATTAAAGCACACATGTAGATGCACCCACTGTGACCTAAATGAAGAATTTAGGTCTGCCGGCAGCCCTCAAAGCAGGTCTTAAAAACCTCCAAGGATGGAGAGTCCACAATCTCTCTGGGTAACCTGTTTTACTACCTTTTGTAGTGAAAAAGTTATTCCTAATATTTAACCTAAACTTCCCTTGCTGCAACTTGAGACCATTGCTCCTTGTTGTCACCTGCCACCATTGAGAACAGTTCAGCTTCATCCTCTTCCTAACCCCTCTTCGGGTAGCTGAAGGCTGCTATTACATCCCCTCTCAGTCTTCTCGTCCGGTGCATGGGATTTTTCTGTCCTAAGTGCAGGACTTTTCACTTGTCCTTAATAAACCTCATGAAATTTATTTTGGTTCAGTACTCCAAGTTGTCTATGTCTGTCTGAATCCTAGCCCTTCCTTCCAGTTTATCTGCTACTCCCCCCAGCTTGGTATCAACTGCAAACTTATTGAGGATGCACTCTATGCCATCTTCCAGGTCATTGATGAAGAAATTGAACAAAACTGGCCCCAAAACTGGCCCCACAAGGCACTCCACTTGATAGTGGCTGCCAACTAGACATCAATGCATTGATTACTACCCTCTGAGCCTGATGATCCATCCTGTTTCCTATCCATTTTACAGTGCATTCATCCAGCCTGTACTTCCCTAGCTTGCCTGTTAGAATGTTGTGGGAGACCATATAAAAAGCCTTGCTAAAATCAAGGTATGCCACATCCACTGGTCTCCACACATCCACAGAACCAGTTATCTCATCATAGAAGTCAATTAGGTTGGTCAGGCATGACTTGCCTTTGGTGAATCCATGCTGGCTGTTCCTAATCACCTCCCTCTTCTCCAAGGGCTTAGAAATGTATTCCTTGAGGATCTGGATTTTTTCCAGGGACTGAGGTGAGCCAGACAGATCTGTAGTTACCTGGATCCTCCTTTTTCCCTTTCTTAAATAAGAGCACTACATTTGTCCTTTCCAAATCACCCAGGATCCTCTCCCAATTGCCATGAGTAGCAGCTGAATGCCTAAATTCCTGTGAGAATCTGGGGTAAGTCTTTATATGAATCTAGCCTAAGGAGTCTATAAAGTTCCTGTCAGTTGGGCTTAGCAATGACAGTCTCTGAGTATGTCTACATGTACGCTGTAATGCGCAGTAGCCTATTCCACTGTGCACTAAAGTGGCACATTAAAAAGTCCTAATATGCTAATGCACAGTGAATTAGGTTACTTTGCATTAAGCATCACCTAAAAAGTATGCGCTTGTGCTACATTGCATTAGCACAGCCTAATGCGCATGTATTTAGCATCTCATATTGGAGGTACTACATTTAATGTACATTAGGAAAAGCTCATTAATGTACATGTAGACATCCCGTGTAATGACTGGTAGCCTATCTGTCCCTGAGGTCATTATTAATGCAAAAATTTGAGAGCACCATGGCCTGCAAAATGAAGAGGTGACATTCTCTTTACAATCCTGCTTCTGTCCAAGTTCAAAGGTCCTAGTACAATGTACAGTAAATTCTGGGTAGTTTGCCTATGGGATAATTCACTGCTATGGTTTAATCCATTATTGTTCCAATTCCCAGCCAGCTCCCTCTACCCCGGTTGCCAACTCCTGATTATTGGTTATTACTAGATAGTGACCTGTGGTCTTGTTGGAGTGGTGAATTATCCAGAGTTTACTGTACAATGCAAAGGAATCCTGGAGCAACTGTTCCTGTCTGGGTCATTCACCTGGAAGGCAGAAACGATGCTAAACAAACAGTGTTCTAAATGGCACTGAAAATCCACTTCCAAGCACCAGATAGAGGTACATTTATTTTGACTTGATTTGTAATTTTATTTGCTGCCCTAAGTACTTCAAGAGCAAAACAACCATGGTCATAACATCTTTGCTGTCAATAAACTCTGATATAACATGCCAACAGATAAAAACACTGGGCTAACTGGGCTAATGCATATATGCACCTAGATCAGGAATGGGCAATTATTTCAGTTAGAGGGCTGCTGTGTTGAGACCCCAGACAGAAGAGGGCAGAGAGGCCCATGTAAGTCTTCAGATGCCTGAGGCCGAGCGAGGTGACATACAGAGGGCCATGAGTAGAGGGGGTGAGTCAATGGCCCCAATTAGGAAACCAGTGGAGTGTGTTATCTGCTAAGGGGCCAGGGACAGAGTTAGCCCAGTGTTTGGCCAATTGCCCAGCACCGTAAAGATGAGGGCTGTGGGAGAGCCAAAAGGCTGTGCCAGGGATGGCCAAAGAGTATTGAGACAAGCCTGATGGCCTACATGGCGGCTTGAGGATCCAGGGCAGAGTGGATTTGGCCCTGTGAGGGGCAAGAGTGCAAGAGGCCTGGTGAGAGTGGGTGGAGTGGTAGAGGCCCCACTGAGAGAGGGGTGGTGTGTGTGAGGACCCCGAAAAGGGTAGCATGAGAGAAGCCTAACAGTGCACTGAGTTGAGCCCGGCCTCAAGCCGGAGCACAGCACAACTCACGGATATCATCTATGAGGCATGGGACACAATAAAGGAAGATCAGAGTCGTGTTTGTATCACCCTTTGACATCAAGGTTTGTACCACCCTTTGAAGGGGAGCCTCCCGCTTAATTACCATCTTAATTATTTAACAGGGTGTGGCAGGAAAGTTAGGCGGGCTTCATGCCCAAAGACAGGTGGGCAGGCAGGCTCTGTAACTAGGCCTGGGAGTTTGCCCTCTGCCAAAGCTGCTTAATGAGTTTTGGTGAGCTGTTAAGAGTCACAAAGGTAGCATGGCCCCTTGACAGGTGCCCTGGCCCCTGGTTGCCAACTTGAGAGAGGAATTTCCACCACTAACCTGTGACCTTTGCCACTGGAAGTCCTCTCCTCTGCCCATCGCTGTCCTCCTTTTGGGAAGGGGAGTTGCCATCTTAGAACCAGAAATAAACCAAATCATATACTAAAAGTCAAACATCTACTATAACATATTTTAAGTTTATTACAAAAAATATTTTTGTCATGATTTGTGTTTGCATAATGTATATAGAGGTGCTTGCATAGTAGCTCAAAAATAAAGTCTTACACTTGTATATTGTCTGTGGGGGAGTGTTTGGGGAGTGGCTGGGGGTGGTTTTGTATTTATGGTGGGATGTGAGGGTGTGTGCATGTGGGTACGTGTGGGTTTTGTGAGAGGGTATGGCTTAGAGTGTGTGGGTATGTAGAGTATGTTGCAATGTGTGTGTGTTTGTGGGTTTATGTGAGGGGTTGTGGGGTCAGGTATGGTGTGTGGAGTTTGTGGAGTGTGAGGAAAGCCCACACCGCCCACACAAATCCTGCTGCCAGTGGCTGCAGCAGCAGGTGGCAATTGCTTCAGGTACTATGGTTTTTGCAGGTGCCACCACCTGGCAGCACACAGCTCCAGCCAGTTCTGGGAACTGCATGTGGTGGTAGAGAGCGAAGCCAGGCACTCACGCTCACTCTAGAGGTTAGCTGATCATCTGTCTGGGGTCTTGTGAACCCAGCATTCATTCCTGCCTGTGGCAGGGGGTCAGGTTAGATGATCTGTTCAGGTCCTTCCTGACCCTAGCTACTATGAAACTATGACACTCCCAGCGCTTGCACTCCCAGGGGGAAGCCCTGTGAAAGGAAGCTGGATGCCTTCCCCACACCCTGCTGCCATGTACAGCTGCTGGGACTCTGCTGGAAGTGGCAGGGAGTCCTGCCTCCAGTTTCCTAGCTGAGTCCCATGAACTGCACGTGGTAGCAGGGAGCAGAGCCAGGCCACCGGCTCCATCATGCAGGGCTTCCCCTCAGTGGCATGCAACTACCAGGAGCTGCACGTGCATGATGAGGAGCCCTGCACAATACAGGCAGGCTAGCTTGGCTCCACTCCTTGCCACCACATGCAGCTCCTGGAACTGGCTGGAGCCATGCACCGCCAGACAACAATGACTGCATGGGCAATGAGCACCCCAAGAGCATGCCACCTGCTGCTGCTGCCCCTCATGGTGGGGGCTGCGCGCCATGGGGAGGAGTGTGCGGGGAGGTCCCCACACCCCTGCACCCTCTCTCACCCCACACACTCACACATACACCCTGTCCACTTGAGCTCTGTGCTCCTGCCACCCTCTCGGGTGTGGGTTCTGGGCTCTGTGCTCCTGGCAGCCCCAGCCCCAAACTCCCTGCCCCTGCCCAGCTGCAGCTCCCCCTTCCCCAACCTCTGCCACTTCCCTACCTGCTGTCTGGAGTGAGTGCTGCAGCAGGGACAGGAAGTTCTTCTGGATGCTGGAAAAGCCAAGCAGGTACCCTGGAGGCTGCACTAGTGTCAGCAGCAGCTCTGCCCAGAAGCTGTGTGTACTGGCTGAGCAAGGCCCTTCTGTATATGAAGGTGGGAGCGAGGTATGTGGGCTGGGCAGGGTCCAGTTAATTGACAGGCATCTGTGGGCCAGATGAAATTTTCTGGCAAGCTGGATCTAGCCCACAAGCCATATTTTGTCCTCCCCTGATCTTGATTCTTACCTGCAAATACATACTGCCTCATTTATTCTTTAGGTAGCAAGAAGCTAATTATTTGGAGGTATTTTCTTTCATGTTACTGCCTTGTGACATCAATCAGAGTGAATTAGTGGTCTGTAAATTCTAATAAATATTTTCAAGTGCCACTGAGCTTAATTCTGTAGCTGTACTGTGCTAGGAACTCCCATTGATTTCAAAGAGAATTCCATGGACAACTTACTGGAAATCTTCACGAATATCGTTGCAGCATTGTCAGTACATCTTGCCTTGTGATTATGAAGTTCTGCCATGCTCTGAATAAAGTACTTGAAAGTAGCTTTGGTGCATACTTTTTATCAACATGTAAAAAGAGAAAAGAGCTTGAATTTGAACATTCATAATAATTAATTCACTTTTTCTTAGTTGGATTTTTCGCCCTTCTGAAGTTAGTCAATGGGGTAAAGAAACTGAGAAAAAAGTTAGCTCCATATGTTGCATTTCTTTCTTCCTTACATTAGAAGTAACTCACCTGTAGATATTTTTTTTCCAAAAAATGATAGAAATGAAGGGGCTACCCTCTGATTTGGAAGAATTATGTAAATAAAAGACTGAAGCCTTTCCATTTTAAACAGCATTTTATTCTTCCCTCTTCTTCCCTCAGTTCACTTGAAGGGATGTGAGGGAGATATAGTGGTATATCAAATGGAAATATGTTTTTATCTGTCAGTCTATCTATGCAGCTAGATCATACAAACTCCATTTTTGTACTGCATCCATTATCCAAGTGTGTGTGTGTGTGTGTGTGTGTGTGTGTGTGTATGTGTATTTTACTCAAGCATATATGCATTTATGCATGTGAAATGTTACAGGTTTTGTGTCTATATTATTCTTGCTTTGCAACCCCAGCATCTCACAAGCTAGGTGAGATCTGTCTGGGTCTCCATTTGTATCGGAGATAAATAAATTAGTGTTTTCTATATAGGTATTTAGTTCACAGCTAAATTAGGAGGCCATTTTATTCCAAACTCTTATATATATCCCATAAGCACTGTCAACAGTACAATATTTCTATTTACAAGAGACTACAAAGGTTCACACGATTGTAAACGACCAAATTTTGCCTTACCTACTTTTGCTAAAATAATTTAAATGAAAATTTTACCATAAATTCTCCAAATTTTGGGAATCTCTTTCTATATAAGCAGTGTTAAAACTGAAAAGTTCTGCTCTGACATATTTTACTATTTGCTATTGAAATAACACTGCTGCAGGTGGTTATGTATTTCAAAAACAGAGTAATTATTTAAACATAATCACAATCATTGTGTGAGTTTTACAGGTATGTACATGCCCAAATCTATCTATGTGACAGGGAATCTAAAATGGAGAATGGTAATGTCAAGAACACACTGAAACGTTAGCAGATTTCAGGAAAAATACCTACTGGATAAAAAGACACTGGCAACTTGATTTTTTTGAAACTGCCTAATTTCAAAATCAGTTATCTGTAATTGTAACTAGTATAGCCTGCATTAAAAATACCTTTAAATTTTATTAAAAGTTTTTAAGCTTCCCAGCTGATACTTAGGCTTTTTGCAGAGTCCTGGGACCATCATCACAAAACTTACACAGGCTCTCTTCTGTTTCTCTCCTCCCTTTGTTCCACATACCTGCTTCTTTCCTGATTCCTTTCAGTTTCAGTTCTGCTACTACTGCCACGACTAGCAAACATGCTTCTGCAGGTCAAGGGGCAAAAGCATGAAACTGAGAATACAAAAAGTGCTGTCAAATGAACAGAGAAAAGGAAAGGAAAAAAGAGAGGAAAAATAAATCTGTTAAAGGACACCTTGAATGTTATTTGTAACAATCAAAGGTGCAAAAATTCAGATGGATAACTTTTTTCAATCTGTATCCTGTTAAAATCTAAAAAAACCTTTTAGCAGTTAAGATCTTAGTCTTTTAAAAATATCACTGCTGTATTTTTGAAAATGTTTGTGGGGCTTGCACTTAAGTTCCATCAGTGCACTGATGGATGAGCTATTGCCTCTATCCTCATACGGGCAACAAGACACAAATGTTTTAAAAAGAAACTCAACAAATTGAGTTTTACGAGCTGGGGAGCTGTCTGTTTTGTTCATACAGCTCTGAGTGTGTGTGTGACACACACGCACACATATATGGAGGGTGGGGAAGAAAGAGAGAAAGAGAAAGAGAGAGTTTTAATGAAGGTCAAGAAGAGGACCTGGAAACAGGGTTTATGAAAGTGTTGTAAGGTTCATTATTGTCATTGTGCGGAAAAGGATAATTTTCCTAAGAGAAATGGTGACATATACATAATAAAGTCTCTGTCCCTGTCATGACAGCTCAAGAGCATGCCATCGTTACCACCTATGTCACACTGCAGGTGTGCCTGCCATATGGGTGACAGCCGCTGACTTCTCTGATCAACACATAATTATCTCTGAATAAAAATGCACGTTGAAGTAGCTGGACATAATGGATTGAGGACCCAGGGCAAAATCATCTTTATAGTGTCACATAGCACCACCTGGGGGTAGGAGAGGGTTAAGGAGAGCTACTGGAGCTAACGCAACCTTGAGAAAGCTGCTGCGATTGGGCCACCGTGAGGTTATCATGTTTATCCTTCCTGTCTTCTTTTGGATAGAAGAGGTCACTTGGTTAATGGTAGGATGCCCCTGATGGAAAAGGTCCTACTGATCAGTGCTATTCTCTACTGATCTAACCATATATCTCTCTCACAGCATCTGGATAGTTTCCATTTGCAGAGTCCCCTTCCCCCATAAGATAATAAATATCATATCACAAGGATGGCAGTGCTCCTTCATGGAACACTGACTGTTTATTAGAGGCAAAAAGTTTAAGAGAAATGCTAACAATGTTCATTAATGGCCTGCATCCAGGTTTAATGAGGCATGTCAATATGCGGACTGGGCAACATCAGTGGCATAATAGTGGTGGTAAATGGGAGTAATTGTATCCAATTGTACGGCACAGCTTCCAGGAATGAGCCCGAACTGCCAACTGACAATGACAGAGCAATTATGGGAAGGCAAGCGAGCTGTGTCAAATTAGCACTTGGTGAGAACTCATTTTTCAGAGATGTGCTTGCTCTACAACACCACAAGTGATAGCTACTTTATTGTGAGTGATAGGAAGACCAGCACTTAGACTGATGTTCTGATTTGTCAATAGCTGTATTTGAAAGCTTAGTGTCACAAATATATAGAGATATTCAGGGAGAGAGGCACACTGCTCATGATCCGAAGGATAAGAACGTTGCTGAGAAGGTCATCTGTCAGTGTGAGCTGTCAAAGAGAGATCACACTCTATGAAAAGGGAACATTCAGCCGACTTAAGTAATTACCTTTGACTGAGATTTGAAGATGTCTTCTTTTGTTGGCCTACATTGACTGCATAATTTATAATTTACTGCAATCAGTGAAGGGCCAGGAATTCTAACTAAGAAAATCCTTATTTTATTTTTCATAATTACATTTTTTACTCCCTCAGAATGGAAAAGAGGGATGTTGATGAAATCATTTTTAATACTCCCCCAAAGCCCGTTTTAACGTATCACTTGATACTCCAGGTGTTTATTTTATTTTCATTTTATTTGACCATAGCTATAAGCTGTACCCTATACCATGCTCTGTAGCACCATGTATTCCTGACGTGGTTTTACTTGCTTTGTAGGATAAAGAAATAAGTCTAGTTAAAAAGGATAAAGGAATAATTCAATTTTGTCTTTCTAGTGCAGAAGAATAAGAAAAAAGATTTGGAGTACTAAGCACTGAAATTGTAATCCACATCCTATTCTGAGATATAGATCAGTTTGATATAGTTGTCAGAAGTGCAGAGAGATAAGTATTGTAGCAAATATTTTAGAAGTTTGTGGATTAATAGAATTTTCATTGCTTGGTGTCTTTTTTCCTAGTAATCTCACTGGATCAATGTTTGAAAAGTAATTTCTTAGCCTTTAATAATCTTAAAAATAAAAGATAATATATGACCAATTATGCTCTAGGGTATAACAAGTATTACATTTTTGTTTTTTATCTTAATAGGAAAAAAAATCTACTTACATTTTATTAACTAAAAATATAACATGAATTGTTATCAATGTAGCTTTTGAATTTTTATTTCCTCAATAAAAAGTCATTTCAGAAACCTAACTCTAATTTGTCTTGTTATATTTGCCATTGTGGGATATTTGGGACATCAAACTTTCTGCTTCAAATAGAGTGATCACTTTATTGGGAGTGGCTGAATGATTAATGAATTGTAACAAAAAGAAACCAAGGATTAACATGCCTCCTGACCAAAAACTGTTGTTTAATTCCAGGTGTATTGATTAGCTGTAATGTTATTGACAAAAGAATTAATTTAAGTACTTTAAGTCAATGTTACTTTAGTTGAAAACTCTACCTTTAGGCACAAGGAAATACTAGTATAAAACTAGTCAATTAATATTAAGTCAAAAGTACTGTCACGTAAAAAAAGATTTTATATCCTCATATCTTAAATTCTTTGTAGGTTTTTTTATGCCATGCTCATTTTTAAGGTTCATCAAACAGTCATATTTAAAATTAGTAATTGTGGGTTTATTGATGTTTGCTAATTATTTAATGTTTCCTCTTAACTTTAAAGCTTCTTCTGAAATGTACTTTGTTTTCTGTAGTTTGAATTTCACTACCTCACATTATTTTAAATTATATGCCTTGCTGCTTCTGAAACACATTTTTAATCATTATTTTTTTATGTTTCAGAATTCTTTAGGCCATTCAATTTCCCCCATTGTTGAAAGCTGTTTAATTCACAATGCCTTGAGTACAGGCCCGTCATCTATTCTATAGTGACTATACCACTTAATAATGGAATAGTGCATCAAAGTGCCACTTAGGTCTCAAATTGTTATGTATGACTGTCAAAGCGGTGAAAAAAGGAAAAAAAAAACTGGGGGGGGAACGGGACTTGATTTGTCTTTACTACTGGAACGTGAATTTGTCAGCCAGGTTTTGAAATCACAACAGCATTGCTTGCATCCCCTGCGAGATGTCGAAAACTTGACAGGTACATATTTTTTCAACTACAAGCACTTCTATAATGAAAACTAAATACACAAATCTTATTTTTTTTCCTTTTGACAGATAGTTGTTGCCAATGGGATTTAATGTTCAGGTTCGAGTTGTCAAGAGAAATAACCAATAAGCAATCCAAGCAGTCAGTATACAGATATTCAAAAGCAAAACGCCTTGCTTCTGTGATATACTAGAAAGATTGGAGTATATAATTAACTAACTGAGGAACCAAGGACACTTAATCTTCCCCCTAATGGCAAGTTCAGCCCATCACAGCCTCTCTCTGGGGGACAAACTGTAGCTTGTTTTGTGGTCACCAGGGCCTTTGGATGTCATTTCTCTTTCTTATTCATCATATCCTTGAGCTCTGGCATTAATCCATTCATCATTATTTCCTTTCAATAAGAATTAACAAGGAAAGCTAAGGTTCATTTCTGAAGTACTATGTATTATAAGCATTTTTAAAATCTGGCTGTGTAGCTGTCTATCAACTTTACATCACAAGTTTATCTGTTCTTGGGAAAGTGTACAATGAGTAAATATAAGTGAGAACATTTATTTCCTATGTAGAGCATATACCTAATGCATGTACACTGAAAGCCATAAACAACATCTTCAGCGATATTATTTGGGGAGTTATTTACCTGCAGGCCATTTAACCATTTAAACAGAGCAATTTGGGTGTATGTGGTATGTTGGTTTGTGTGTGCGTGTGTGTGCATGCACTAGCATGTTGCGGGCTTTTGAACGTCTAAAAGTCTGCATCATTTTTTAAAATGTCATTTATTGTAGAGGGGTGTAGGTTGTAGCTGTGTTGGTCTAAGGACATAGGCAGACAAGGTTCTTTGGGTGAATCTGATATCTTTTATTAGACCAACTTAAATAATTGAAAAACAATTTTTAAACAAGTTTTTGGGTTCAAAAACCCTTCGTCAGGCTCAGCAAGTTTCAGCAGTTGGCGTGTGCTCTTCCTAGATGGAATGAAAAGTAAAGAAGCCAGAGGCTGGGCTGGTATGCATCCAAGATAGGTAGTCAGTGAAGATGTAGATTGAGAAGTCAGTGGGTGAGATACAGGCTGAGATGGGGGGAGAGAAGGGAAATGAATAGTGCAGAAGTACCTGGGGAGTCAGATCTCAGGCAGGTTATAATGTATCATAAATCCAATGTCTATATTTAGCCCAAGACTTTTAGTATCCAGGAGGTTGATGAAGTGGAGTTCATAGGCTCGTCTCTGGGAAGTGTTTTGTAAGTTTCCTTTGAGGATCAGGACTGAGAGATTGGAGAGAGTGGTTTTCTTGTGAGAAAGGTGCCCCCACAAGTAATTGAGTATACATTGCAGGCACATTTCATTCACCTGGCTTTCTCTAGCTGTCAGTTTCCTCTGTATGCATAGCCTAGACATAGTAGGGAACTGGGCCAGATTGCTCAAGTTATATATACATGTTATATAAAATGCAGGCATAAAACTGTCCTTGTAAACTTATTAATATTATTACACCAAAAAAATGAATGGATGTTTACTCACCTGACCATAAATATTTGCTTTGAGTGAACAAAAGTGTGAATTTTGTTACAAACAAAATTTGTATACACAAATTAGGCATAAACAGATAAACCTAGGGGTTGTGATGCATACAGGGCACATCTACACATGCACCTGAGTCATTTAGTGCTTGCTGAAGCAGTACCAACATTACTGCACAGTTCTGGCAGTGCATGGGCCATTTCCTACCCTACTGCGCAGTAGCAATGAGCTGTGCAGTAGCATCGGCATTATGTTCATGCCTGCTGATGCTATGTCGCCATACTGACAAGCTGCATTGCTGTAGCTCATCGCCACAGTGTTGTAGCATCTCATGGAGACACACCCACAGTGAACAAAAGAGTCAAAGTGAAAGCTGGTACTACTTCCTTATCTCATTCTTTTTAAGCTGTTACTGTCAGTTGTGTACAGTAGATCTGTCTTAGTTCATTGATCATTGACAGAGTAGACCAAAACATTTAAGGTCACTGGGATCAGCGGAGCTGCTGTGCCTTTGCATTAAGGGCTTGATCCTGTGAGAGGCTGAGGACCCTTATGTTGATTCCTTTGCAGCTGAGAGCGCCCAATGGCTTACAGGATTGGACCATCAGCCAGTATTGTAAAAATCTTTTGACATTTTGCTTGACAGAGATTGCATTAGTGTAGTAAATCTGTTTTCTAAAGATAAAAGCTTTGCCTTTTTAAAAATAAAACCTAAAAAAAAGGCAACTTGAAGTCCCTGTTCTGTGTAACAAACTACTTGCCTGCACATTTTCATATAAAATAAACAAATGTGTCTTAGTGTTTAACCTATAAGAGCAGAAGACTTGCTGGGGACCATTCAGTTTGATATCCCTATTTGTGAGCCACATTTTTAACAGTAAAACATCAATTTTTTTCACTCAGTGATTTTTTTTAAATAGTTTGTTAATCTTATCCACTGGGATGAATGGATTATAATGTAATTATAATTACTGAAAGACCCTTATTATATCAGTACAAGTAAGAGGTGCTATTATTCTAATGTTAGAAAATGTATGGTATCTGCAGTATAGTGTACAGTTGCACTGTGGCTGCTTGTCTGTTTACTTCATAAGAATATAGGGACTTTCAAATGCTAATTGTATCTGATAAGAGGCTTGCACTATGGTTGATACACATGTTATAGGTACTCTGTGTTGTCATCTGAAAGTCTGGATAGCTCAAGGTTATATGACTGGGTTAATAGGATGAGATTCGTGGTTTAACACTCAGTCTTCTAACACATAGTCATAAAGGAGCTGAATGAAATACTAGGCTGTCTCCTTCTAGGAAGAAGTCTTTAGGCCTCTAGTGATCATTTCAAAAGTTAGAGAGTCCTAAATGTCCTACATTTCAATGTGCCTAGTTTATACACAGACTTACAGGAGAAATAGCACAGAACAGACACCCACATAAAGGAAATCTGTGTTTAAATATTTATCTGATGATTTTTATTTTTTAAAACCATAATTTTTGTACAAGAGAAGAAAGATAAGAGAATTATTTTCATGAAACAAGTGATCTGTATCTAATCCATAGAGACACATTAATATCAAGAACAGGATCTCACAAAAATCAGGCATAGCAAAGATTTCATAATATATTTGATTAATCAAAACCCAAACGGAAAGTTCTGATCTTCCCAGATGCTGATAAGACTTACAAGTGGCTGCAAGGCAATATAAACTATACAGCACTCCTTGCATATATTACATAATATACCCAGCACTCAAATATTTCAGTAAAGTCTTTATGCTTTTCATCCTGGTCTACGTTGTACAGGGCAGCAGACTGTCGTGCTAATTTCTTAAAACTGGTTTCCCATTTTTTTCCTAAAACTATAGACAGACGAGCCAAACATGTAGGGGTTTATAGGTTATTTTCAGATGCTTGGAACCAGAAATATGGGTACTAGTCACGTCTCAGGGAGAAGAATGCAGAGGTTGTTTTATGCCATCTCTAATTCTGGGACTGTTTTGGTCTAGCCCAGCTCACTCACTTAAACTAAATCATCAGTGGAGCTGCTGCTTTGACTTGTTTGTGACTAATGGCCTCACAGAGTGAAAGCCGGGCAATACTGGGGATTACATTCTGGATTGGGGCATAGTGGACATTCTCTGTGTACCAGTCCACTGGAGGGGTGGTGAGGGACATACTGGGGTAGGTGTGTTATTTTTGGCCAAGGCAAGGATTGTCCATCTGTAGCTACATTAAGCAAACTTTAGCTCCATTTTGCACCAATAGTATAGCAAAAAATGCCCAAAAGCATAGGAAAATATGACCAAGAAAGTAAGTTTTGTATTTGGTCTCTTCCTGAAATAACATAAACATCATTTTGATTTTGGGTACAGTCATACAAGGTACCTAACATCCTTTGAACGCTGTCATTTGGAGGCACTGAGAATCTTACAGAAGTTCTTTCATGCCACTCCTGAATACAAATACCCCAGTGAAGACTAGCATTGCAGTATCACACATATTGAGGCTTCTGTTGCAAGGCTGCCCTGAAAAGAAGAAACACTCCCACCTGTTCACCATCCCTATTAAAAGAAGATCAGCTTTCATCAGTGCACTGGAAAAGAAAGGATGTAAGAAACCTAAGCTTTTCCTTTCCTTTGCTTTCTCCTTGCTGGAGTGTGGTGTATAATCTGGCAACTGTGCATGACAACAAGCCACAATTAATATTCCATGTTAATTGTCTGAAGCTTTGAGTCATCTCTTAAAAATAATTAATAATGAAATTATTATAAGTTGGATACCAATATAAGATATATTTTGACACATTTCACAGACGGAAATGTTGCCTGAGGTGCCAGTGTTAACACCAGGGGAAAATGAAAATCAAGAGAAGGCAAACTGCTAGGATTTTCCCTTGTATTTGGTCTTAAATGTTACAAAACATCTCAAAATGAGCCTTTCTAACAATTTAGCAACCTGTCCTTTATTTTAACGAATACTGCTGCTAAATACTTGCAAATCAGAAAAAAGAAAAGTAATATTGGCTTTCATAGACTAGCCTGTTTAACTGGCATGAGAATGTCTCTGTCAACACCAGTAGTATTGCAAACCAATCATATAACAAATAAAAAACACCCCCCACCCCCACTGTGCACTGGAAATAGAAAACAAGGTCAAGGTAATGCTTTAGCTAAAAGGCTATCTGCAGGCTGTGGAGAAATTAAACCGAGGTTAGTGCATTCTCTTTTCATGCCACACAGAAGTTTCATGCTAAAATGCTGTTTTCCATGCTAGTATTATTATTATAATGATCAGAACTATCAGAATTATTATAAGCATTATAATCATTATCAGTATTATGATTTTTCTTGTTACAATGTCATCATCCCATTGTTTTTATTAATGCTTCTGTATCCACTATACACATTGAAACAAACCACTGATATTTCCACATCATAAAGAAGAGAAGCCATGGTGGTAGAATATAAAGTCCTGGCTTTGATCACAGTGTATATTATTTATGTCTTATGAGATTGGTAACCTGAACAACAAATGAGCAATTCTGGAAAGATCCAAAACGTGAGAAAAGTACCCAAAAGACTGGATTTTCACTTTAATTTTCAGGGCCCTTTGAAATCTCCTTCCTTGTCCACTGCCATTTTCAATGTCCTATCCCATTCCTGTTCTCCCAACAATGCCCTCTTAAATTCTTAGCTTTTCTTTTACACAAAATTCTTCCATTTTGTTCCAATTATCAGAAGACATTGGGCCAGACTTCCAGCTGTGTACATGCATTGATTTCAATTTACCAATTTACATCAACTGAAGTTTGAACCCAATATATACCACTAGTGTTCTCTTTTCTTCTCTGTATTCGTTTTTTCCTTTCCCTCATCCATATCCTCTTTTGCTTTCCATAACCAGATAAACTTACCCCAGGTCTTTTATGGAGCAGGCTGTAAGTCTCCACTGAACTTTTGTAGTGGAGATATGGAGTTCAACTAGTTCAAGGAGACTTTCACTATCTAAGTGGGCTACAAAACTAGGAAACTGCGGGTGACTTAAAGAAAGTATCTACTTCATGATAACAGGACACTGTTATGTCTATGGTTAAAAAGTCGCAAAACACTTCTAACGGTTGGAGTGGATGCTGTGAGGGCACTGGGCAAATTTAGTTAGGATTGGATGGTTTGAGGTAGATGGAAGAAAAATGAAAATCACTGGATCCCCAGGTATTAGTTATAGCACATGTCTAGACCTGATTTCCACTGCTCTGAACTACATGTTGTCATGCATATAAAGCGTGCATAAAAATGTTGAAAAATCAGAATGGTAGACTTTTAACCTAGTTTGCAGTGTTATACAGAAAATGCAAGTCAATGGTGATCTGGGTCCAAAGAACAGGTGTAGTCATTAATTCCCTGCAAAGTGATTAGGCTTATTTTCAGAAGAGCTAGGATAAAGAGAAGGGAAACTGTGATGGAAAAAGTGGGAAGCTGTACTAAGAACTGGGTCCAGAGAAATGAAATTAAGGGAAGGGTAAACTGGGTAAGGATTCTAGTTATCTAGTTATCTAGACCTGATAAAAGAAGACAGCTGCCAGATATTTAATTTTGTTTAGAGTCAATTTGCAATAAATGAATCACTGCAAAAGCTTTACACAGTTTTAGGTATGGACCCATTCTTATTTTAAACAAGGCAGCTTGCCCATCCCTAATCAGCACCCTACAGGAAAATTTAAAGATTTAAAGATAAAAAGCCATCAAGCCCTAGAACTCAGTCAGGTGGACAAGGGGATACAGTTCATTAACTCAGCTACAGTATGAGACTGGTGTATTCACCTGTCTCATCACATCTACCTTCCAGTTACTCCAACTCTTGTACTGAACTCACATGAAAGAATTATAAAGACAGGTACTATACATTAGACGTCACTGTAAGAAATGGTTTCAGACACACCAATATCTGAATAATGAAGGTGAGAGGCTGCAGCTGGAAGTCTAATACTGTGGAAGTTAAACTTGCAGCTGGGGCTGCTTCCTTTTCACAGCTACAATAAAATTTTGTGGAGACAGGGATCTATAATCTCATCAAAACACATCCTTACAACTTGAACAAGGCATATGATGTGAAGAGTTTTAGAAACTGAGGTTGGAGTCCAGGTGCCACTGAAGTCAATAGCAAAATTCTCATTGACTTCAATAGGGCCAGGATTTCATTACTACTAATAGTTCAGGGCCCAAGCCTGCAAGGTACTGAGTCTGCTGAATCCTGACCTAAGTCAGGAACACAATATCCCAGTGCAAACTCAGAGTGATTGTGTTATAATTAGATTGGTTTAGATTTACTCTGGTGTTATTGGGAGCAGGATTTGGCCCATTAAGTCTAAGTTTGGTCCTTGGTTTATTCTGAAATAGTTGGTACTCTGTCTCAGTGTGAGCAGGAAATGTCAGAAGGCATCTAAGTTGTAGAGCTCCGAAAGGGAAAGCATGGATACCCAAAAGCTAATTTCTTTTCCATTTTTCTTTTTCTACGCGGATATTGCACATATAGGGGCCAAAGGAAAGAGAACACAGGTTTAATCCCTATAATGTTTCCATAATCAATGCTTTGCATCTGAACAAAAGTGTAAAGAGGGGCTTAAATGCACTAAGCTGCATTTCAAAAATGACACAGTAATTGCTGGGACTGCCTATCTTACCTTGGCCTCAAGCATTTACCAGGATTCAAATTTATTTCAAACTGTTCTCCCAAGTCTGCCTAATTTTTTTTTTGTCCAAATAGCAGCAACTCACAGTTAGTGAACAAAGCTTCAAGATTTTTTTTTACTTACAGCTAAATTTAACTTTACCCATCCAATAAAAAAGAAATAAGGGAGCCTTTATTATCTCCCTGGATTTCTGGGTATGATACCACATCATAGAGAAGTGGTTATTAGAGACAATGGCCTACCAAGGTGAAGTTTGTAATAAAGCCTATTATGTGGTTTCACCATTGACACTAATGGAATGTAACAGTGATTTAGAATGATTTAATGGTTCCCAGGTTGTGCTCTAATAGTGCTCTTTATATTATGATGTATATCACAAAACCTAATGTGGCTGTTGTGATATATTGACAGTATTCATGCTGTTTCATTTTTTTAGGGGAATTTTAAAAACTGTCAAAGAGGAAAATTAATAGGCTGCAACTGCTTTATTTTCAAGGGTTCTGTTTTTTAAATGTATGTGCATAAATTTCTATTTGGTGCCATGCTTAAGCTAATAAATTCATTTGCATTTTTATTCCAAAGTCATAAAAAGTGGCATATGTGCACACGCGCATGTGTGTGTGTTTGAAGCCCAGCTTTGAAAAGACTGCACTGTCATCTTAAAAATCTGTTTACAAAATAGTACTAATGGGTTCAAATGCATCTAGAAAGAGAGTATAAAAGATAGAATTTACCTTTGTGCAGGCAGCTAAAATACACAAAGTTAAGAAGATGCAGAAAGCAAGGGGTATTACCACCAAATCACTTTAAAAACACTAACCCCTTAGGGGTACAGGTGGCTTTTAGGCCAGCACTTAGAGTTGTGAGTTTAAATAAAAACACAATAATCCAGGAATAGACACAAAGAAAGATGTAGCAGAGCTGAGGCACCTGCGTTCTGAAACTGCTTGTGGGCATCTCAGCAACACCTGACCTATTAGCTCCAAGGCATTTTTGGTTCCAACTAGGTTAAGTAACAGCGGGAATTTTCTTGCATTTTATGAAAGGTTTTTTTTCTCCTGTAATTTAAAGAGTACCTTATGGAATTTCAAGTCTCTAAAGAGCCTCTCTTTTGACTACCTTCTGGGCACTCATGGCCCCTTCAATGACAGGGAGCTTGAAAAGAAATAAATATTATGTTGATCAGCAGCCAGTGAAAGGGGCAACAGGACTATAGATTCCCCCAGAGCAGGATTTTGTAGCAGAATAAGCTTATTCTGTGAATGCTAGAGCAAAGATCCTCAATATTTCTGTTGATATATATCTCACATCCTTCTCAGAAAAGAGCAGGAGAGACCAACCTGGTGGCCTTCTATGATCAGGTTACCAGATCATTAGATGCAGGGGTAGCAGTGGACATAGTCTTCCTGGACTTCCGGAAGGCATTCGACACTGTCTCTCACCCCGTTCTCATTAAGA
>NW_017728931.1:98719355-98749845 GCF_001723895.1 Crocodylus porosus
GTTTTTGAGAGGAGGTTAGATGAACATCTTGCTGGGGTTGTTTGACCCCAGTATTGTTTCCTGCCATGGCGGGGGGTTGGACTAGATGATCTACTCAGGTCCCTTCCAACCCTAGAAACTGAAACTACTGGAAGAGCAATTGTTAAGAAGAGGAGGCATGTCTTCCTTGCCCTCTGCTCATGTCCTCTCCCCTGACAATGCTAAAAGGAAGGAGTCATCTCCTTTCTTCCCATTATGGCTGAATGACTAGACATGTGTCTCTGCACTTCCACAGAACCAAGGCAGAGAGAGAAAAAGCAGTTCTGTACTTGCTAGGGTGGTGAGAAGGCACAATATGCCCAGTCCTTCCAAGTGTTGCTTCCCAACTCCAAATGACAATCCAGGATGTATCTGGAACCTGGCAAGATTCCCACCCACCTTCAGGTCTTCTGACTATCCTCAGGTAGGGATGGATAACAACTTTTCCTGTCTCCATTATCACTATTCACTACCACTCAAACAATGACATCTTGTTCCATAAGCAGCTAAGGTCAGTGGGACTTCTGACTAAGTAAAGTATGGTTTGACAAGAATCTGACTACAGTGATTTTAAATATTTGACTTGAGATCAATAGAGTTACTCACCTGAGCCAGGTGGTGAAATACAGGCCTCTGACCATAAAACAGGAAGTTTTACCTAGTTCAGCTAGAATGGAAAAGGTCCTGACTGCATAGCCTTCATGCCATCGCTCTTATTTTTAGGGTCTGATCCTTCAGATGATATACATCCTTCTGGCTTCATGAAGTCAACAGTTACATCAGTTTATTCCAGCTGAATACCACCTTACTCCACAAGTAGTCCCATTCATTTTAATGTAGGGGAGGGAGTTCTTACTGGGAGTCAAAGTGGCAGAAACAAGCCCCCAGAATAGGGAGTTTTCTTATGATTCCCAGCAAAGGTGAGCCCATTTGTGAAATGCCCCAATTTATCCGATATTGTGACACCAAGAGCTCCAAAGAAAAAAACAAACAGATAGTATGAGCTCAAAACCTGCTCTGAGTTGTTCTAGAGCCATTTATTCACTGATGGCATTCTTTAATTGCTCTAATATGGGGCAATAACACAATATTTTGGTGACATACTGCTGTAGGTTAAGTTACTTGCAGACATTTTTTCCCAATGAAAATATTAGCTTGTGATAAAGCTACCTATGATGCGATCCATTGGAATATTGCCAGACATTTCCACATGGGATCACAGTTTGCATTGCATGTGTCTCCACTATGGAAGTGTGGGATCTTAGTGAACCCAAAAATACATATTTCCTGTCTCCCTGTTTCACCCCTAAAACTGTCCACAAAATCATAATTTTTCAAGTGTAAAGAGTATGTACAGGCTGGAAAATGGTCATATAAATAGAATCTTACATTGAATAATGACTTTGAGGCACTGAACTGCAAGAGGACAGGCAGAAATTTGGAGAAAGTCATTTGTTTTTGACACTGAAGTTATTTCAAAGTTATAAGCAAGATATTTCTCAGGAGATGCTCTCTTTTTCTTTCTGTTTTGTACAGTATCTTCCCTGTGGAGGGCTTTGTGGAATCCTACAGAAAAAAATTAGGCAAAGTGCCTGTTATATAACCTTACTGTTCTCTAAAAATAATGGGAGCATCATGATCATCCGAGCTTTTTCCTTTCCGAAGTGTGTGTACTGTACACAGAAAGTGGGGTCAGGGAGGAGAGGACATAGCATAATGAAATACAAAGATCCTTTTGAAAGCAATACAATGCTATTTGCATAATTATCATCCCATTTTGGCTTTTTAACTTTAGAGAATCTATGTGGGTCAGTTTTCCCTGTTTTAATTAGCAAAATCAAAATAACAAAAAATGGCAATTTCCTTCTTTCAAGCTCAAGTGTAGCATGCAGCCTGTAGCAATAATTATATTTTTCAAATGCAAGGTGCCTAATTTAAAATACAAGGTCCCAGTAGTTACAGAAGTTTTAAGGACTAGAAGTGACAGGAGCAAGTGAGTCTTTTGCTCCTGTAGCTTCCCTTAATGACAGTTCTTTCAGAATGTAAATGTAGTAGGAATTGTATCACACATGTAAATACAGTTCAGCATCAATATTATTTTTTGCAAAATATTTTACTACTTGGGTAAATGAAGAGCAAGGGTTTATTAATCAGATTACCAGCACACTTATTCTAATTTATACCTTCCACAGTTAGCCTCTAAACCACAGTTGACCTCTTATTTTTTATATTAACTGGAAACAATTCATCAAGTGAGTTACCCCTCTCCTTTCAAATCCACTTGTATTACTAAAAGGTTGAGTAAAGACCTCTGGGGAACAAGGGCAATTTTTGACATGGGTCTCAACAGATTAAACTATGCAGGGACAATATAGAATACATTGAAGCAATAACATTATCACATCATAGCCTGATTGAGAGGCATTTCCTTGCATTTTTGTCCTTTTACCATAAGCCAATAGTAGCCACAGGCATTTGACTGGAGAGCCCGGAGGATTGACAGGCCTGGCAGTCATTACACGCTGGATTGAATACTAGATTACTCCAAAGTGGCTCAGGGTCAAGGATCAGTGTGTTCCCTTTTGGCACTAAATGACTTTAATATCCTTACTGTATTAGTCAATTACTTTAAAGCCGCTGCTCTCTGAGCTCTCTCTGCCCCCCTGCAGTTTACTATGGACATTTGAATTGCTCCCATACTTAACCCACACATCTGCTTTTAGCTGTCAAAAGAATAGTGCTATCACTGATGCTATTGACAATATGAAATGAACAGAGATTCTTGCTGTAGGTGCCAAGTGGCATTTTCTGTTCATTGTTTATTTTAAACAAATCTTAAATAACTTCACAATAGAAGTGTTTGAATCGAAGAACAGTTAGATCATTTTTGCAGCCTTCTGTGAGCTAATCTCATCCTGACAAAAAGTGCTAAGAACAGTTATCCTGGCTTCATGGCTAATTGTTATGAAAAATGTATACATTTTTGTTTTGTTTTCTAAAACCCTGAGCAATTTGGAAAGAGACATGAAAAGAAGGGTCTCTATTGAACATCTGCTTAAATTTCTCAACAGTCACGGCCAACAATTGTGAATTACACCGGACTTCTGAATTTATTGGTGCAACACAGTGAAGAATTCTATATCATGGCCACTGAACATTAAAAGGTCTGGCTTGGCTTGGTGTTAAACCAACATGTCTACATTAAATATGGGCAGAACTGATTTGAATTTTAAAACTGCTTGGAAGTCATGCTTTTAGTGTTTTAGTGAAAGTGATATCATCGCAGTTGAAAGCACATCTGTGCAGTGGGGCCCATCTCATGTGTGTGATGTCACTGGGCGAAAAAGGCAAGTCAGGACTTCATAGCTAGATACATAAAGAGATATTTTCCAATAAATACCCTTTTTTGTTTCTGTGCAGGGGATGAACGTGCTCTGGGTATTCACTGGAGAAGCTTTTACTTTTGTAGCATATTTACCCCATACAGATATCACTGCATTTAAGCAGTCACATATTTTTCCCTTGTCTTTTACTTCGGAATTTGGTTTTAAGGACTGAGTTGTTCATTCATCATCTCATATAAATATAAACAGAATTTCTGAGGAAAATAAATCACTCTTCTTCCCATCGGCTCAATATAGTTCTAGAGCAATCTGGGAAGAGATTATATCTGTCTACTGTGTCATTTCTATGCTAAATCTTACGCAAATTTCAAAATGGTGATAACAACATAAGCAAAGAGTTCAGAGTCTTCATTTGCCACCTATATGTATTAAACACAAATGTTGACTTAACATACTTGGTGGACACAGTATATGCCACTGCTGCTTGGAACCTAAACAGCTGTGGTATCTAGGATGACCATTTATGTTTAGTCTGCAAACTGTCTCCTCAAATACTACAACATGCTAGCTGAACACAGTGTTAAATGGAATATGAATCAACTTTGCACACTAAAGGTTTTGAAGGGGATAGACAGTATCAGAGACATCATAGCCGCTTGATTTGACAATCTTTGCACTACACTTGAAATTAAAAATCATGTGCAATGGACTATGTAGAATAACATTTTAAAGAAGGTCCTAAATCTCTGAGCTCCTGTCATTGTTATTTGGGATGTTGGAGAGGATAATATATGAATTTTAGAACAACCATTAATAAAAATGCAACACCACCCTAAATGCAACAGGGTTGTTGTATATCAGAAATTCAGAGTTTCATACTTAAAGTGAGATATTTAATGTGTTTCTACTGCAGGAAAGCAGACAGACATGTGGACAGTAATATATATTTTTTTTGCAATGGGCCTCTCTGCTCAGCAGCTAAGCATAATGAATGGCGCCTTGGGGAATGCACTGAATAATTGTGCTAATTTAAAATTTAGTCAGCAAAGGACCTTAAAAAACTTGATACCTCTTGGTAATGATGCATCATTAGCACTTTTCATTCATTTATATTTTGTTGTGTTTAGGGATTTGGGTATTCAGGAGAAGAAAGGTAGCCTGACAAGAGAGTGATTGAATGAGCCCCCTTGATACCTGGGAGTGACAGAAGGTGAAGTACTGTAGCTGCAGTTGACAACTACTTTACTATGAGCCACTTATAAATATTTACAATTCATAAGTCAATGATGAGCCTGTGTATAGCACATAAATAATATTGTATGTATTTGACATGTTTATTTGGAGCCTGATCATTATTTTTTAAACCATTTCATGTTAATGAGCTAGGGGAAGGATTTCAGTCAAAATAACTTTATTTAGCTATTTCAGTGCAAATATTTAAAGAAAATAGCATTTGTTAAACAGTTGAGTTCACACTTCTACCCAACTGCCACACAAAAAAATCCAAGAACCAAAACAAACCCCCTCTCATCTTACTAGGGTAGGACACCTGCTCCAAAATAATAATTTATGTAGGATGACTAAGATTGGCCCAAGATGATTCACTTGGCACGAATTCCATGACACTTAAGATAGTACCTTCCTACTATACAAACTTAAGCCTGTTGCAAGATCTCCTGGCAAAGCTTAATTTTAGCAGTATAATCATGTTGTTCAGGGGTTCGAACAACAGAGCTGATTTTGTAGCCTCTCTGATATCTGTGGAGCATGACACTGCTCACACTGTAGCAAAAGACAGAGCTCATTGATTTCAGGGGAGAGACTTTATTCACAGGTAGATTTTATTTTCTTTTGTTTAAAACAGAAAAAAAAGTCTTTGCAAACAAATTTATTTTAATTCCTCAAGTCAAATATTGCAAGCTGATCAAAAGGCTTAAAAAATCCAGAGAACAAATCTGAATTGGAAAAAGAAACGCTTCTAGAGAATGCCTCACTATTTTTGAAAGGGTAAAATGTCTGTACTTTTCTGAACTACTTTAGGCAGAGTAATTATCTGTAGCTGCTGTCTTTTAACTATGAGTGCAGGGTGCAATGATGATGAGTGCAAAATACATTAATAAGAAGTGAAAACTAAATGGGTATAAGGCAATTTCTTCTAAAGCATATGCATTGATAAATATAGAGGAAAAACTAATGCTCGTACTTTTGCAGGTAAAGCATTATAACTTGTTAGCTTTGTGTTTAGCTTTCATGTTTTCTAGATTTCATTGCTATTTCTTTAATGTAACAATGAGGATTTAAATGACCACTGGGGACGGATACTCCTTTCTTTCCGACCTGGTGGGTAATGAGATAGACAACACCCCGAGCCATTATCCATTAGAGTGCTGAGTGGGAGTGCAGTTAACTTTGATAGCATAGAAGTAAGTACATTTTTTATTGCACAGAAAAAAATGTTGAGAATAACCTATTCAGTTTAACATTTTCACAAAGTAATTACACATAAAATTAGCTAACCATCAAAGTTTTTAGCTACTTTTCCCCCATCATATTAACTGAATACATACACACTTCATCTTTAAGCACAGAAAATTATTTTAAACAAGCAATGTGCACAGAAACAAGGCACTGCTTTTTCATGATCTACCATTTAGGAGTAGATAATTTTAGGCTTTGCCGATCAAATTGCAATTAATTTTTCCTGGTTCTAATGCAGAGAATTGATTCAGAATTTTTTCTTCATCTTTGTACAAGAGAGTATTTCAGGAATGCAGCTTCAAATAACATTACTATAGCTATTTTCTCTTTAATTTGCATCTCACTTTTGTTATAAATTGTCACAAAGTCTTGCTGTCATGTATCATACTTCAGTCTGTAAACAACATACCGATTTGCTTTGAGTGATAGGCAATCTCATAATTTTCACTCATAAAATGACATATACAAATCAAGGAACTAAAGCATGGAAAGTAACATATTTTGGTCTTGTGACTAATGGTAACCTGGTGCTATTGAATTACTGAACTGTGTCTGAGAACTAATGAGAAAAATTTCCCAGGGGGATCTTTATCCAAATGCACTTGGAGAGCACCTTGGGGACTCATTCCGTGTCTGTCACCTTTCCCGTCTCATTGACACTCAGCTTCTTTACCACCATTACACTGTGCAACCATTTCACTTTACACCTCACGATTAGAATATTAAAAGGAGAGAATACTACACTACTTGCTCCAGATAGCAGAGTTGTTTTTGACACTTAAAATAGAAATTGTCACTGAACTATCACAAGGACAGGAGTGTCTTCAGCTCCAGTAGAACATTCTAAAGCTCTAAACTCTATTATTTTGCAGATAATAAAATCTTTTGTCATGTATCTTAATGGTACAACATTCATTAAAAATGAGAGCATATATTAGAATATATTGTTTTCTGTGGACCCATAAGAATGTTACCTCTGAGGTAAAATTTGGTGCTGACATAGCACTGTAATTTGACTCATTGGTATTGATTATATGATGAATGAGTTTTTAAATGAGATCAGTTCATTAGTAAAAAAATGCAGCATTTCACACATGACAAATATTTTTTAAAGACTAGTGATGTTTGAAAACAGAGAGCCTGATCTTCAAGTGGGATAAATCAAAAGAGTTTTGTTGACCAAAGAAGAAACTTGGTCGATTTCCACAAGCAGATCTGTCCCCCCAAAACCGACATAAATAATGAGACGAACTTTGCTAAATTCCACTAGAGCCAATTCCTGCCTTCCATATGAAACTGTTTCACTAAAGTGATCTACTTCAATGAGTTAAGGCAAGGAGAGTTGGCTTTGGGTAAAATAAAATCTCAACTTGAAAATTATCATAAACAAAAGTCAACTAAGCTTTTAAATAAAAAAAGGTCAAATTTCAGCTAGGCTTGTGAGTTAAGAGGGAAGTTAATTAAAGCCAATAGAGAATTTTAAAAGTGAAGCAAAACAAATTAGGGCACCGGGGGAGGAGTTCTTATTACGTACTATAAAAATTGCCTCCAGATTGGAAACACATAGGTACCCCTGTTTTATGGCATCTAGGAAACAGGACAGAAGTTTGATGCGTTAGTCTAACTAAATCAAACTGAATTGTGTACACTTTGCAGCAGGTCCATCATAGACTGCGTGCACCATTTTTAGACAGGTCTGTGTACACTGAACATATGTATGGTTACATGTTTAGATAGATCTATGTTCACTTAGATCAGTCTATGTGATAATGATTATTGATCAACAGTGATATACCCACAGCTGCATGCAACATTCACACAGATTTAATAGATTTCATAGATTTCTAGGATCAGAAGAGACCTATTAAATCACTGAGTCCAACCCCCAGCTCTGGGCAGGAAAGAACACTGGGGTTAAGTAACTCCAGCCAGGTGTTTGTCTAATCTCCTTTTAAACACCTCCAAGGTAGGGGAAAGCACCACCTCACTTGGAAGCCCATTCCATATTTTGGCAACCCTCACCAGAAAGAATTTCTTCCTGATGTCCAATCTAAATCTACTCTCATTCAGTTCATGGCTGTTGTTTCTAGTAACTCAGATGGGTGCCTTGGTAAATAGAGTATCCCCTGTTCCCTGCAGGCTCCCTGATTAACTCGTAGACAGCCACAGAATCATCTCTCAGCCTTCTCTTGTGGAGGCTGAAGAGAATCAGGTCCCTCAATCTGTCTCCATAAGATCTTACCTGCAGGCCCTCAACCATATGAGTAGCCCTCCTCTGAACCTTTTCCAGGTTATCTACAACCCTCTTGAAGTGCAGTGCCCAAAACTGGATGCAGTACTCCAGCTGCAGCCTCATCATTGCTGCACAGAGGGGAAGTATCACCTGTCTAGACCTGCTCATGATGCACCTACAAATGCAAAAAAGAGTGTGATTAGCCTTACTTATTACCTCATCACATTGGTGACTCTTGATCATTTTTGGGTTGACTATGACTCTGAGATCCCTTTCCACTGCTGTGCTACTTAGAATGGTACTTCCCAGTCTATAGGTGTATTGGAGAGTCCTTCTCCCCAGGTGCAACACTTTGCACTTATCTTTGTTAAATTGTGTCCTATACTGATCTGCTCACTTCCCCAGTCTATCCAAATCCACTTGAATTCACTCTCTACCCTCTGGTGTGGTTACTATAGCCCATACTTTGGTGTCATCTGAAAATTTGTCAAGAGTGCTTTCAACACCCTCATCCAAATCACTGATGAAGATATTGAACAGTACTGGTCCAAGGACAGAGACTTGGGGGACACATCTCTCCACATCTCTCCAAGTAGATTCAACAATCTAACAAAGATGTTTGATTTTGAAACTGTTACTTTGCCAAATGTCTATGGAGGTCACCCATAAAGACAGAGGGAAACAATGACCTGACACACAAACTCAGTGGCCACATCTATACATGTACTTAACTGCAAAGTAGTCAAATTAGCTGTGGAGTAAAGCATGTGAGATGCTATTAGGGTGCAGTAAACTAATTAATGCCACATAAGATAGTACTGTCAAGGACAGTACTGTCTTATGGTGGAGTAATTAACTGTGATTAAATGCACATGTAGATGCTGACCACAGGCATAATTTGTGCCTAGTCAGTTTAGTCAGCCAGGGGCCAGACTCCTGCTGCCACCTAGCCACATGGCTCCACACTTTCAGCACTCTTATGTCCCAGCCAGCCCCTCCAACACCTGATGCCACCACTCAGAATCTGGGGTTGACCCCCTGTTCCTCCTGCCAGCTGGGAAAGAGTGGCCCTGGTATAAACTGTTCTGACTGGGAATAAATTGCTGCTGTCATAGGCTCATGTGTAGATGCTGCACCTGGGAGTAATTTACTCCAGCTCAAACTGCTCCAGAGTTTATTTCTTCATACTGATTGCAGGTGTAGATTTTATATCCTTTCTGCAAGTGTGAGGTCTTGGGAAGGTGAGATTACATTGGCTAGGATTAAATAGAGATAAAACCCCAAACTGATTTTATTTTGATTTGGATTATTAATTAGAAAAGCTTTCCAACGGATAAGAAAAAGGCACTGAAGGTCAGATGCACAAAGTAGTGTTTATTTTCATGCTGAACTTTCTACAGAGATCCTGCCCCTACTGAAATGAATGGAAATTGGTAGTTTTCCCAGGGTCACAACCGCTCCCCCAAAGGGTATATGTTTTTTGAAAGTACCTTAGCTCACCCACATCAGCCTGAACTGCTTGTTCTTTTATTGTAGCCTTAGCAGATGGTCTTGGCAAGACTTAATGAAACAATAGTGCATATATCAGATGCAGATATTTTGGAGGATTTATAAGTGTAATAATGATGATGGTGGTGGTGATGATTAGGAAATGATGTTTTGTTGGTCTGTCCCACAGTAACTCAGGACCTCCTAACACCATTAATGCCTTGGTTTCACTTGGTTTATATTTCGGATTCTGAAAAGCTAGGAGAGTAGGACCAGGCTCTCAATCACTTTGATGTTTCTGTAGTCATTTGTGTGAATGCAAACACTCCCATCAATAATAGTGTCTCTTTACCCCTACTTTTTATTCAGTTTGCAAAGATACAAACTACTATACAGGTTGAAAGAGGTGGTGAGTCAAACCCATATTACAAGCTGTTGCTAATGCTGTCCGCTAGATTTCCTATTATCTGTTGTTTGAATTTAAAGTCTCTTAACACCAGACTCAGGATCCAAATTCCTTTGCTTATGTTTTTACTTTGATTAATCAAAGATCTACCAGAAAAAGAGTCTAAATGGGCAATGAAAAGCCCTTAGTTTGTCACTATCTTATAAAAATTATCTTTTCTTCAACATTATCACAAAATCTTCAAAAACACATGCTATGATATATTTAGGTTTTCTAAAGTCTCTATATACTGGAGTTTTGTAAAAAATGTTTTAAAGGCATTTTTTCTTGATAATACACTGCAATAATAGCTCTACAACTCAATTAGGTGTTAGCATGGAAACCTAACAATAACAATTTGCTAACTTTCGTGGTTCATGCTAACACAAGCAGGCAGCTTCTCTGAGATTTTGCATGGAGATTTAGGATAGTTCCATCACTTAATTTTCTAGTTTGCTACCATAAGTATGTGCCAGACATACTCAGTGTTTAATCCATACATATACCTGTGTCACAAGCCCAAATAATGTTCCAAATACATCCCTGGAGTAATTATTTTGCATTCCCAGTAGTTACATCATAGATGGATTTGACCCAAAGCCATTGATGTTTCAGTTGGATCTCTGATTGAGCTGAAAGGAGTGTAAAAAACACATAGAGCCAAGATCTGTTCTAGAATCTATGCACACTTCTTCCACTGACTTCACTGAGACCTGTCTGCATTCTGTACCAGAAGGAAAAAATTGGCTGCTGTATGCCAAAAAAGCTCCAGGGCATAAATTAATCCTTCTAGTGTTGAGCTGCAAACTTCCCTTGATGTGTGTGTGCATGCAACATTCATTAAAGACAAAAAGAGATACATAGATGGAAGCAAGGGGCTATTTGGACTCTCACTACAACTTGTACACAGTATGCTCTGCCTGTTGCAAATAGGCAACATATTAATATACATTGCCTATTTGCAACATACATAAATTTATGTAAATATACATAAATGTATGTATATTTATGCATATACATTTATACTAAAATGCCCAATTTTGCTGAAACCCCATCTTCTTTTGGAAAACTTACCATGAACAGAGATGGTGTGTGGATATGAAGTCCTGTGCTTTGTGAGGGCGTACAGAAAAACCATTGATTATAGCATGAGTTCTAGAACTGCTGTCAGCATCTAAATGCTTGACTTATAAAACATTTCATAGGCATTCAGATGTCATGATGAACAACACAGGACAAAACTGAAATAGACAGATGGACCGTTCAGAAACATATGGCACAGAGCAGAGAGAAAAAACAGACTTTGTTAACTTTTGAGGAAAAACATTATTTATAGCTATTGTTTAAAAAAACCCTAAAATTTCCCTTTCTTAGGATCTTTTGCAAAATTTACATAATATATCTTTTGACATAATTTTGCCATGTTCCTCAGACAAATGGGTGGGCTTTGTAAAAAAACAAAATAGAACCCAAAATGCCTACACTCTTTTTACCTGCATCAGCATCTCTACATAGAGCCCAAGTTCAAATACACAGAAATGTGCACCATTTCATAAATGATCATGAATTCTCACTTAACAGTAACTAAGCTTTTTAACATTGTAGCCATGCTATTGAGTAAATAATATGAATTTTGCAGGGATAGCTGTAACACTGCTTTGTCATTCCATTTACATTTTGGAGATTTAGCTGCTTTGAATTTACAGCTTGCCACTTATTTGTAGGACCGCCTGTCCACATTTAGTTCCACCACAATGTCTAAAAGTTCTAAGTTTAATGAATTTGACAACTGTCAGCTCAGTCAGAGCCAAAACAAACCCCAAGTATATGTTTACAGTCTCTTTTTTATACATGTCTGGAGCAGAGGAGCTATTGAAGAAACTTACTTCTCACCCATACCGAGGGTAGTCCTTCAATGTCAGGGCTGAGGTCATTGACAGGTCAGCACAGCGAAGACGGCTTGTGGAAAGTGTTCTGAAGTTTTACACAATGCCCATCCAATGACTTTCTTCAAACATTTTTACAGAAAATATCATTAAGTGAAAAGTAGAAAAATGTATGCCATAATATTGTTATCATGCATTCATTTTACTATTATTCATAAACTATAATCCACACAGACACTGTATATATGTATGCATGCATAGCATATTATCTTCATATGGATACTTGTGTATATGCATGTGCTATGTTTACTTGTGTACTCTATGCATCACATAATATATAATATATCATGAGTACTTAACTTGATGTCTATGTTTTATGCCTTCAACATGAGAAAATAAACAAACATAAGAATTTTCTGCAATGTTACTGATTTGCAAACCATCTTTTATAATCAAGCTGTTTTTAAAGCCAAATGGAAGAAAAAACGTTTACAAAATGTTTAGTACCCGCAATAGCATAGCTGTTTTATAAGCATATTCATCAAGTAGTGTGACAGTGCCACAGTTGTGCTAATAGATAAAATAATACATCTTTTTGGTATGTTTTAAAAATAAATATTTGGGACTGCTAATCTATTCAGCGTAGCTATATAATTTCTTGTTGATGTTGCTATACTGACCTCTGCAGGCTTTGTAAGTTTGGAACATTGTTTACTGCACTGATATTGCCATCATCCCATACACAATTAACTGAGTTCCTGGCATCAAAGTACTTACTGGCTGATAGAGTTATCTGAGTACTTTGAGTTCTTTTCACCTCTTCAAGGAAACCATTTAAGATGCATTTGGAATAACGATTTCAAATGAAGCACTGCCTAGTTTAAGTTTACATCAATGCTATTCCTGAAAGAAAAAAATAACTTGATTAAACTGAAAAATCTGCATTCAAAATGAGTAATTTACAGATTTTTGCTTTTAAGATATGACCTGATTATTAAGAAACACAGCAGTTTCAAATGGAACATGTTATTTTCCTTAATGAGTGCCCTACAGTTCATCTCTTTCTTTAAAAGAAAATAAATCATCTTTCCTGTACATTTAATTCAGTTCAAAACTGTATAATGTTCTGCTCCTAGCCCTAGTCACATGAAAAGTTACATTTGCTCAGTATTGTTGAGTACAGATTTTGTAAGTACAACTTCTCTCAGCTGGACCAACAAGCTCCATGAAAAATAATGATACTCTGAGTGGTACAAAATTCCTCAGTTTCTGAAGCTTAATGTGCTGAATTCAACTAATTTCACAAACACAGTAAAGTACCTGTGCAGATTTGGTGTGGACCATTTTTCTGCTAAATACTTATTGCTTTTCTAGATTCAGTATGTTTCCTATATTTATTCATGTCCAACTACCATTTTTCAGTTCGTGCCTGACACTTCTTTTATACATATATATCATTTTTGTAACTTATAGTCATGTTTGGCTGACAGACAGTGCTATGCCCCATACCTTGTTTATGTTAGAAACAAAGGCTCTCTGAACTGCAAGCTCTGTTTATAACTATTTGTGGTTTAACAAATGACAAAATACAGAAAACTTAAAAATCTTGGTCTGGAAAAAGTATCTTAGTCTGGTTTATGTTTTCATCTACTTTCCCCACATATATTGATTTTGTTAACTATTTCAGCCCTTCCCTGTGCATGTCTCTGTCTACTTCACATTTATGCTGTATGCAGGTACCTGACATCCAAATGAAAACAGAACAGACAGGATACAGTTTGGCTCCTTGAAAGTCAGTGGAAAAATTCTCACTCACTTCAGGATATCCAGGAACTTACTTAAAGGCTTTTTACCTGTTATTGTGTCTTCAGACTTAAATGCTTTACCATATAACTCATAGCTTTGTTAGTTAATTTTATTCAGGAAGAGAACATTTGATTAATTACAGTTTGTCAAGTTGCGTGGAGCTCTCCAGCATATGTGGCTTCTAAAAATGCATGCATTTAGGGATTGCTTATTCCTCACATTCCAGATCAAGTTTTCTTTTTTTTAGTACAGATTGAGAAGAATTGCCAAAAGCAAACTAAAAAAGGATAGAGTTGGCAGGAGAGAAAAATACACAGTGAAGTTGTGTGTTGTTGAGTCTTTGAATAACTGGCCTAACGCATTTTACCATCACTCTTATTTTTCCAGTTATTAATATTTCTGATCCAAATGCTCCAAGATGTTTGGAGATGTAATCTGAGGGAGGCAGTAAGACTTTCAGGTTATCACTTAATTTATTTCTTGGCTTTTATACTTTAGTTCCTATTAGTAATAGTTACAAACTTCTTCATTATACTTCCAATTTATCTCCTTTGTCATGCACACTTGTGTCTTGTCCTACATTATACTGCAAGAATTTTTGGAGCAGGAACTACATTTTTGTGTATTAAAATAGCACCTAGCACAAAAGTATCCTGATTCAGAGTAGGATCTTTGGAGCTACTGAAGTATACATAATAATGGCGACAATTCTGGGACTAGATTATAGGTTTAGCTAATAGGTATGCACATATGTAACTGAAAAAAGTTAAAGATTATATATTTATCATATTTATATGATTCTTCTACTTTGATAAGTAAGTATGTCACAAGCTTGTATGTGTCTACTGTCCTAAAATTCATGTGAGCTGGGGAAATGTTGTTATCTCCATGAGGCATACAATAGTTTACCCAAGGTCATAAAACAACAATGTATCAGAACACAGTATTAAAAACAGTCCAGACCACTAGGTAAACAGATGCTAACCCATGAGAAGTTACAGAAGTGAAGTGATGGATTTATACTTGGTGATAAAAAAAATGTGTAGATAGGGCCAGAGAAAGTATGACTGGAGATATTCTAGATATACCCTGTTCATATGCTATCCCTCTAAAGCAACATCTGGGTCATGACCCAAAAGTGGGTTACGAGAATATATGAAGGAGTCATGAACAAACTTCAAAAATGGATCAACAAACTTTAAAAATGGATTCTCCTTTAAAGGAGAAAAATGTGGGGAACCGCGTCTTTTCCCTTGCAGGACGGCAGAATTCCAGCTTGGAAGGGGCTGCTTGGGGCCCCCCTGCCCCACATACTCCCCCCCTGCCTCACACCGCACCCCCCACCCCACACACTGGGGGTCTTGGAGCTGGGGGGAGGGGGGCAGAAATTCAGGGGTGAGGGGCACTGGGTCAGGACTGGCCATTGATGTTTACAAAGGAGTCCTGGTCCAAAAGAGGCTGAGAACCATTTCTCTAAAGCATCTGCTTCTACCACAGTTGGCAACAGGATACTGGGCTAGATAAGCCATTGGTCTGACCCATTGACTGTGGCTACACCAGACGTTTACTACTAAGTAGACTAATTAGCTCTGTAGTTTGCAAGTGCATCCCTATTAAGCTGAAGTAAATTACATCAAAAGCTCCCATTATCCAGTGGGAAATTATCCATGGGAAATGGGGGTGCCGGATAACCAAATGTGCTGGTTATTTGAGAGGCACCTGCCTGGTCAGGCATACATGCCTCTCCTGCCACATCCACATCTCAGATTAACCGTGCCACCCCTCCCACCTCTCCGCTGGTGTCAGTGTGCCGGGGGAAAGGGCTGGGGGGCTCCACGCAGGCTGCTTTCCCCCGCACAGGCTGCTTTCCCTCGGGCTGTGGGATTTCACAAAACCAGAAGGCCCACTTCCAGTTTCCCTTTTGCTGTGTCAGCCAGCATCAGCTGGCATGACGGTTAAGAGAGCATGCCAGTTAATGAAGTGACAGTTAACATGGCTTTTACTGTAATTAACTCTGCAGTAAGATTGTACTTGCACAAATGCTACCCTGCTGCAGATTTTTTTACTTCACAGTAGTGCACATGAAGACACTGCTCCAGCTGGCTGGAGCACACGGGAGCTTCAGCGTAGGGGCTGCCTACTGGCTAGCCCTGCACTGAAGTACCCTCATGTTCCAGCAGGCCCCTCCACTGCACATTGAGCCAGAGGTGGGGAAGGGGAGAGGCCCCCTGAGCCCCCTGCTAGCTAGGGCTACTTTGACTTGGCTCAGTGTGCCACAGTCCTGGGCACACATGAAGTGATAAACTCTGGGGCAATAAACTCCAGAGTTTATTGCTTCACAGTAATTGCATGTGTAGACATGACTAGTATGGTACTTGTTATGTTCTTACGTGTAGTTTGTAGAAAAAGAGTAGGACAGCTGGGAAGGGAATAGGTCTCATGAACACAGATCATGGGGACAATGAGTCAAGCTATGCAAAGAAAGAGCACTGATTATTCACACCTAGACCTAAAATAATAGAAATAAATAGAATGATGATTTACAGAATGCATAAATAACTTCCCCCTTGGCTGCACATTGCAGTACTGTTTATTGTGTTCCAATTGGAGATGAGACACAGTGCACATTATTTGCTTATGATGACCTTCACTAAGTGTTAGCTCATTCAATAACATTTTGGGAACTAGTTGAGATGGGTAGCATGACTGACAAATTTAACTGGGATAAAGGCTGTGGGGATGTTTTAGTTTCAGTATATTCAATTTTCTCTGGCTAGTGGGACCTCTATTGTCATGCTGTGCCATGTGGTAAACAACTAGCTTTCTACAGATGGATCAGATAAATATATTTTAGCTCTTGGTATTTGAAATCTCTGATGGGTGTTGTTTCCAGAATACAACACAAAAACATTTGAGTCAGACCCACTTTCATTGCTGAAACTTTTCTGTCTCAAGCTTACCTGCTTAGTGCTTAATTTGTGTGGATGGCAATTGTTTCTACTATCTTGCAACATGAATGACTGGATGCTGTTGCCTCTCATTTCTCTGGTGTGGGGTAAATGGCACCAGAGGGCATTGTATTTCTTTGAATCGTGGGGCAGTTGCTCCCTGCTCCCTTTTTTAAAAGACATTTCTTATATCTGAACAGTCTCACTGGGACTTGCAGAAGCAGTTAACCAGGATGCCCAATCATTTTTACATCCTTAGCTGTCAGTGTTCCACTTCATCTTTTGGTTGGGATGGACATTGACTTTAAAACCACATATAAGGTTGCAATGTAAAAGCACAATCTCACAGGAGAAAAGTCCAAAGAGACATAATGAGCATGGGGACATTGTGCCAGACATAATTACAGTGCTTGTGGTTGCAACAAAAGGGAAGTTCAGAGCAGGTCCTGCTATAAATTTGGAAATGATGTAACAGAAGTTCCCTGTAATACTGGGCCAGCTCATCTGGAGCAGGCCATCTTTTAGGAAGATTGCATAACTTTTGGCATTATCCTAGTGATGTTCTTATGCCTAAGTAGTAGCAGAGATGCTGAAAGTTATGGAGAGTACAATCGTTTGGACAGCAGCATTGTATCTACAATCCTTTTTCCCCACCAACTGCTGTATATTAGGAACTGTTGGGCAGGAAATGAGCCAACAGGATCTCAGACGTATTCTCATGTAAAATGGAAATCAACAGCTTCCTACTTAGGTGATCTTTAAACTTGTTTTTTGCTATTGCACTGGCAAAAGGTAGGCATAATAGGGGCTATGATCTGGCCTCATATAAATCATCATCATCATCAGTTCACTTGGACAGCTGGAATCAGTTCACTTGGACAGCACCGTATTGCATTGATCTATGACGACTTCGAATCATGTCTCACAGATAGCAGCAAGTGAATGTTACTGATCTGATGAATCCAGGATGGATGAGAGCAACCAAAAAGTCTTGACCAGAGTTGATAAGGACAGTCCGCCTGGTCTGATGCTGGGAAGGCTTTGTCTGCAGGAGTGGATTCATACAAGCATATGTCTAGGAACCTACCAAATTTACAATTGTGCAATTTTCACAAAAACAGCAAATATGGGCAGGGTGTGCAAAAAATGGCAGGCTCTGTGAAAAATAGTGGGTGCACCAATTTTGGTGGGCTCACTAAAAAAAAAGAAATTCCCAGCAAGCAGAAAGTCTTAGAGCATGGGAGGTAGGGGGAGGAGGAGGAGGGGACAGAGAGGAGAGAGGTGAGGTGATATGGGGCTGCTCACAGCAGGAGGCACAGCCTGCAGCCTCTATAACTTCTGCTTCAAGCAGTCCTGTCCCTCTCCCCTCCCATCCCTCACCCCACATGCTCCAAAACTCTCTGCCTACCAATAAATATTTTTTTGGGAGGGTTGCAGCTAGCCCTCCAAAATCATGAATCCCACCGCATGGGGATGTCCCAAACCATGGTTTAATTACCCTAATTAAGACCAGAGAAGCCATTAATCTACACTTATTAACATGTAGATTAATGGCTTCCCATGCTTAAGCAGGGTAACTAAACCATGGTTTTGGGCCACGTGGCAATCTGTGGGCAGGAGCAGGAATGCCAGAGCCCCTTGGCCAGTCAGAGGTGTAAGGGGGCCCCAACATGTTCAGCCCATGGAAATGGCAGCTGGCACCAGGATCTGCATGCAGAATTGGCCAGCCACTTCCTCCAGTTTGGTAGACCCCTACATAAAATGTAAAAAGACAGTACAAGTCACTGATGTTTGATCAATACTTCAGTATCCTCAAGCCCTGTAGCATGCTTGACTTCAGCATTGTATGCAAAGTCCTACTGCTAAATAAGTATCCTTTGTGCTATTTAGATAATGGACTAACTTTAATATTAAAGTAAGTGGGTGCAGCTTCCATTTATTTCGATGAAAGATATGCTTGCTTTATTCCAGTGGTTGAATTTGGTCCAATATTTCTGAAGCATTAAAGAATATACAGAGGAAATGCATGAGGCAAAGATATAAGCTATATTTTCAATCAATGTTCTTGGATTTGCAAAAAACACTCAGCCAGTGTAGTGTGCAAATAGTTTTTGTACTCTACTCTAAGTAACAGTAATGGTATGCAGGCTACAATTTAGGGAGAACTATTAGCTTTTTGAGATGTTAAATTACTACAGAGCACACAGTAATAATAATAATACAGGGAAAGACAGCACCCTAGTGAGTTGAAACAAAGAGCACTAGGCAGTCCTCTCATACTGACTCTCTATAACAACACTGCTCACAAAAAAGTTCCTTTCTGGGGAGTACGTTTGCTATACGTTAATCCAGAAAATATTACATTCTTCTATTGTAGTGGCCCCAATTCAGCAAAATGATGAATTACATACCTAACGTCAAGCATTTGAGTAGTCTTATGGTAGCCAATAGGAATTGGTCACATGCTTACTTAGGGCCAGGTTTAAGTGTTTGCTGAATCAGGCTCATCTGCACAGCAGGCAACTCCCTAGTTGACAGGCACAAAGAATCAGTTACACAAACCCCTTCACCAAAGTCACTTCTGCAATTCTAGCCCCTTTCATCAGTTTGTGTTGTTGCAAAGCATTTTCTTTTCTCCTTTATTGGTTCTTATATCTTAGGATGTTTAAAGCCCATTTTAGCTTATACACTCTATAACTTCTATAACTGCAGGTGCAACTTTGCTCCCACAGTTATTTGACCTTGTTTAGCTGTCTGGATATATGGATATATAGGAGGGAGTAGTCTCAATGACGTCAATCAATCCTGTACTTGTTTGTACCAGAAAGGGAAAGTCAGGGTAAGACCAAGTCAAAATAAAGTCCTTTATCTGTAAAAGAAAGAGACAAATTGTGTGGTCTACAAATATGCAACAGAGATGATTTGACTCTTTGGTATCTTTCTTAAACTTAAGGTACCAAACCTCCACAATGTAACTGGTGCTGGGGCACCACTATGAATACATGCAGACATTTGGGAGGTCAAAGGTGGAAAGTAGGATCAAGTTAAAAACGGCCATCCAATCTAAGCAGAGACTTCCATGTATTTAGGTGCCTAACTCCCATATTGTAGAGGATTTGGGGTAATGTGTCCCTATGTGTTTACACAGAAAGGCCAGATGCAATGGAGCTGCCCCCAGGAGGTAAATAATAATAATACATAATAAATAGTCTGTTTCATGTATTTAGGAAAAGAAAACTCTGTTAGTAGCAACCATCTTGATTACACACATACAAATTAGATTTGGTTCCTGAACCTTAAAATAGGAAATAATTTGATTTTTAAAGACATGTTTATGACTATATTTATGCCCCTTTTTCTTTGCTTGCAGCAAATGTATTTTTTAGAAGAAATGACTACATAAATAGCAAATACTGCACTGATCTTGTTAGGTGTTCCATGTCCTCAGCTTCCATTAGGAATCAACATGCTGGGAATTCAACAGCAGCTTTTGGGTTTGTAGTCATGAGCAAGAAATCTGATTTATACTCCTTCAAACAGAAAAGGGAATACTGTAACTTGTGTGGTCTGCTATAACTAACCAACACAGCTAGATGTTTGAATAACAATCTACCAACCAAAACAGATTCACAGAAATTATTCAATGAAGTTGACTATATGTCTTACAGATCATGTCCTATTTATGTCAAGTCTAACTACCATTAATTTTAAAAGTAGGCATATATGAGTAATTTTTCTGGTAACTTATTATGCATTTGTTGATCTTATTTTTCCAATATGTAAGCATAAGCCATCTAAATATTTATTTATCGATTTATTTTCCTTCAAAATACACATAAATGGTGCTGATATTCCTTGACCTTTAGCTTACAAGATGACTGTCACATAGACAAGAATACTTGGAAAATTTGGGACTCAAACAGATTGGTGTGATTACATGCATAATGTGGGCATCATAATTTGCAATACATCCTACAGAGAAATAGCAGACTTCCATGATTTAACAAGAATTGTGCAACTATGCAGCCCTCAACACCATTTATGAATTAATCAGGTGCACAAGCACCTCTTATGAGGACTTCATATCAAGTAAGGAAGTCGCCTAGGGACATAATACTAAAAGACCCCTACAAAACTCATTAACAGAAGCTACATCTTATGATTTTTAATTTAAATATATAATAGAAAAAGAAACAAGCTGTATCAACTTATTGCTGAACTTGAATGAGATAATATAATGCAGGAATTACAAAAGTTTAAAAAAATGCTGAATAAATACATATTTTATATTTAGACAGCACCATTTCACCAAGACATTTCAAAAAGCAATTTTGACACTGATGCAAATATTGTTGTGCCAGGCACTTATTTTGGGTACAAAAGGCTTCATTTTGTTGTCATTACTGACACATACATTTTGCAGTAAGTACAATATGCTCCTGTAAAACTGAGGGAATAGCTATATAGAATAGGCTCATTGTGACTCAACCTTTATGCCTGCCTAACCAGTTCTTATAGAAAGGGGAAAGGGATGCACCTACACGTGCATGTTACTGAAGAGCTGACTAATTAGCTCCACAGCAAAGCGTCACTGTCTACACATGCACCTATATTAGGGTACAGTAACTTAATCCCACTGTAGAATGGTACTGTCCAGGACAAGTACTTTTCCACAGCAGAGTAGTTATATGCACTCAAATGCATATGCAAACATGACTGGGGCTGGCTAGGTCATGAGGGTGCTACAGTACAGGGGCTGACTGCTGGCTAGTGATTCACTGGAGCACCCTCGTGCCACAGCCAACCCTTCCTCAAGACACTGAGCTGAGGCAGAGTAGCCCTGGGCTTGCAGGCTGACCTCCCAGGGCCCCTGTCAACTGGGGCTGCTCCACCCCAGTTTAATGTGCCGCAATCATGGTATCACATATAAACACTGCACCCAGGAGTGATAAACTGGCACAAACTGCTCTGAAGTGTATTGCTACATACTAATTGCATGTGCAGATGCACTCAAGGGGCACGTCCAGACAAGTGAGCATGTGCCTGTTGCAGTATCTCAAAACAGTTTGAAATGTCTCAAGAGGCAGACTGGGAATTAAAAAATGTTCCCCACACTGTATATTTGCAGTGCTGACTCTAATTTTGAAACTGAGAAATCCTGGTATCAAAAAAAAAAAAAACCCTCACTGAAAACAAAGCGACACAGGGCATGTTTCAGGAGGCAACCAGAGGCTCCATGGAAGAAACCAGATCCACATGGAGGGAGGACCTGGTGGGCCTGAGGGTGTGCATCCCCTGTATGCAGTGCAGGGACCCCAGGTGACAATAAGAGCAGCCCAGTTCTGGTCCAGGGTGTGAGTGGCTGGGCCAGGTTGGTGCAGGACCATGTGGCACAGGCCACACAGGATCCCAAGTAGCTGGAACCACTCTGTGATGCCAGGGGGCTCTGCCAGTTAGTAGTGGGTTATGAGCAGACAGGGGTCCCACCCTGCCCAAGCAGTTCCCCCACCCATAGCCCCTTCACACCTGCAAAGCCCCCCACAATCCACCCACAAATCCCCCACCAACATACCCAGCCACAAACCCCACCCCCCACAAACCTCACCCCAAAGCTCCCACACAAGGCCCATGCAGCCTCCACAAACCCTACACCCATCCACAAATGCCCCCAATTCTCCCCATCCCCTCCCTTACCTCCCAAACCCCAAATCCCACCACACATCTAACAGCCTGCATGCCCATTCACCAGGCATCTGTGGCTGCAGAGGCAACTGCCACATTGCAGTCCTCCCCCATGCCTGCACCAGTGCTGGGACATGCAGCCCCAGCCTGGGGGTGCTCCTGGTCCCAAGAAACACTTGGGTGTGTGATGGTCTGGGGGGAGGTTGTAGCAGGGGTGTATGGGAGAGAGAGAGAGAGAGAGAGAGAGAGAGAGATCGGGCTTGGGGGAGCACTCCTGGTAGGAGAGACCACCAGAGCCAGGCTTAGATCCCCTCTGCCTTCCTAAAGCAGCCTGTGCAGGGCAAGGCTGGTCTGAAAAGGAAGGGGCTTGCCCAGCCCAGTCCCTAAGCCCCAATCAGTGGCTTCCTAGGAACAGCATGGGGATCACTGGAGCCTGGGCAGAGGTACAGGGAGCAGAACAGTAAGGGCTGGCACTGCTCAGAGCCACAAAGCATCCAGCTGAACCTATGCCCTAGTGCTGGGATGGAACTGCAGCTGAGAGGGAGCTAGTGGGGGTAGGCAGGGGCTGCAGGGGGGCTGTAGGTTGGGAGTGAGGGGCAAGGGCAGGGGCAGGGCACCAGAATCTCAGTGCTGCTCAGCACCCCACATCCTAGTGAGCAAAGAGGGCAGGGGCTGCTCTGATTTTTCTATAATAAAAAAACCAAAGCCAAATGCCAAAGTGTATAGGTATTTAGAATTCATTTTATTATGAAGATAGAGGCACTGGTAGTTTGACAAATTTCTTTAAAATTGTAAATATATCAATAAAACTTTGCCCAACTGATCTCTATCTATACAGTGGCATTTCATTTTAATTGTGGAAGAATGTGGATTTTTGGTATTTTAATGAGAGGATTTGGGTTTCTTATTACAGAATTTGCAATTTTTAAATAGGGAACACCAGCATCTCTGCTGGTGAGGCAAGTGGCAAGACCCAGGCAGAGAAGCCTGCCCATGGCCAGCACCGGGAACCAAGCTGGAGGGCAGATGAGATGGATGACCTGAGCATTTGGGGCCAGGAGGACATGCTTTGACAGTTCAAAGTGAGCCACTGCAATGAGCACATCTTCTGGGTGATAGGTGCCCAGATGGCAAAGCAGGGGCACCAAAAGACATAATGGCAGTACCACCCAAAGGCCAACTGTGCAGCACAGTCCACTGGCAATTGGTGAAGAGGTGCAGGAGGGTCTGCCGCAGTGCCCATACCACAGCCAAAGTGGTCATGCAGTCCCCGTCCAGGTCTGACAGGTGTGCAGCCATGGGACTGCAAGTCCAAGAGGGTGCCTGCTGTTGCAGGTTGCAGCAGGTCACAGCTAGGCAGCAGCCCCCACTGCCAGACTGCTGCAGTGGCAGAGGGTGCAGGGGCCAGTCTAGGTTAGAGATGCTTTAGTAGTCCAGCTGGCACAAGGGGTTAGTGTGCCCATATAGCAATTGGGCAGGCCTCAGAAGCTCCTGTCTATTTGTAACACTCATACAGTGGGCCCTAAGGCCCACCTGGCTAACCAGTAACCCCGTGTGGGGCTAATGAGTGAGTGGTACAACTAAATTCTTGGAATAACTAATAAAAAAAAGCAGGATAGGAATATTGTGTGGGTCAAAGGGTCAAATCATGAAAATAAGTGTGCCTGAGGGGGACACCAAGCAAAGGCCCCCAGGCCACACCCAATGATCCTCAAAGGCATCCAAGAAGCCAGTGGATGCTGCCCACTGGTTCTCTGCCCAGAAACACGCACAGTAAGCAGCCCCACAGCCTCCGGGCACCTTCCCAGCCAGAGCCTCCTTCCTGGTCAAGTACAGGTCCCACTTGGCATGGGCTAGGAGGAGGTTGACCAGTAGGTCTAGGGACTTGGTGGGGCTATGGATGGGGCAACAAAAAACAAAAACGTGGGGAGTGAAATTCAACCAGAATCTCAGGAGGATATTCTGGAGGTGGAGGGGCTGCAGCCTGGTGCACTCAAGGGTCATGTGCATCAGGGTCTCCCTCTGCCCGCAGAAGGGGCAGGAGACAGGGGTGTCTGTGAAGTTCACCATATACACACCTGTGACAATGGCTCCATGGAAGAGCTGCCAGCTGAGGTCCCTATGGGATGAGGGTGGAGCACAGACTCAGCTACTGGGGTGCCCCAGCCACACCCTGGCTGGGCAGGTCCCACCACTTGGTGTCTGAGCAGGATGCGAGGGCAGCATGATGGACAGTGTGGTTCATGAGCGTGTAGAGGTGACAGCGATGGATGGTGGAAAAGCAGACTGGTCTGCTGTCCTTCAGCCAGCTCAGGTGGTAAAGCAGGGAGCACCACGAAGCTGGGTGAGGCACCGGCCCCACAACAAATTCCAGTGGGCTGGAGAACATGGGGAGGTAGGGACCGCCGCTGTGCAGGACCTGGCAAGGGCGTCAGGAGGTAGGGCAGATTTCACTTCCTGGACCAGATGGCAGGTTGCACATGTCATCAGTAGACCCATGCACAGGGCCAGCAGAGGGGTCCACCCACTCCTGCCTATCATAGTCCAGGAGGTCTCCAATACAGGTGACATCAGCCAGGATCAACCTCTGTCACAACTGGGGCACCTCTGCCATTGGCACCTCCAGCTGGGGGTTCCAGAGGAGGGGCTCAAGAAGCAGGTTGGCACCTTGGGCAACTGTTGCAGGGGACCTGGAGGTGGAGACCAGCCTCCAGGCCCAGAGGAGGTCCTGGTAGAAATCCGGCAGCCCTTGCAGGTCCTGCAGGGAGAAGCCCCCAGGCTGAGAAGCTGCCAGTCATATCAGAGCCCCTGGAAATGGCAGAGGAAAGTGTGCCCCAGGTGACCCCATGCCGCTTGGCTGCCAACACCATATAGCAGTCACTGCAGGGCCTGAAGGTGGAATGCCAAGACCTGGCTGCACAGGCAAACCAGGCCTTGGCCGCCCTCCCACAAAGAGAGGCTCAGGACCTCTGCAGCAACCCAGTGCTGTCCTCGCTAAGAAAAATCCAGTGCCCATCTCTGGAGTCCCGCCAGGACCTCAGGGGGCACAGGCAGGGTGTGTAAGCAGTGCCAGGTCATGGACAGGACCACTTGGTCCAGCACCAGCACACTCCCACACAAGGAGAGACATTGCAGGAGTCCTGCCCATACCCAGAGCCACCCCACCACCCTTGCCTCCTGCTGGTGCCAGTTCTCCAGCAGGGAGCAGTCTGTGAGGGACAGTTAGACCCCCAAGTAGAGCAGCGAGCACACGCCCAAGAAGATCCCATGAAGCATGGATGGGAGTGAGCCCACCTGCCACCCATCACCCACCGCCAAAGCTCTTGACACAGTTGACCCAGGCAGAGGAGGCCACTGAGTACCATGACTGGCAGGCCTCCACCTGCATCAGGTCACCTGAGTCCTGGATGATGAGGAGTATGTTGTCAGCATACACTGACAAGAGCAGCTGCACTGCCAGCTCTCGGAACATTAACCCCACCACCCACTTCCACAGGAGAACGAGGAAGGGCTCCAGGGCCAAGGCATACAGCTGGCCCGATAGTGGGCAGCCTTGATGCAGCCCTCTCCTGAACAGGATGGACTCCATCAGGGTTCAGTTGAGCTTGACCAAACATTCTGCAGAGGCATACAGCATCTAGAGAGCCCGCAAAAAGCAGGGCCCAAAGCCAAAGGCTCGCTTTGTGCCTGTGAGGTACCCATGATCCACTCTGTCAAATGCCTTCTCCTGGTCCAGGGATAGGAGGACAAAAGACAGACCTTCCTGGTGCGCTAGCTCCAGGAGGTCCCAAATCAGGTACAGGTTGTCAAAGATGGAATGTCTGGGCACTGTTTACATCTGATCAGGATGGATCACATCCATCAGCATGGACTGCAGGTACAGTGAGATGGCCTTTGCTACCACCTTGTTGTCCGTGCAGAGGAGGGACACAGGACACCAATTCCTTAGGTCATGGGGATCTCCCTTCTTCAGCAGGAGGGTCAGCACAGCCCTCTAGCATGACAGGGAAAGCTCCCCACTTCCCTCAGATTTGTCCCAGATCACAGCAAGATCCAGGCAAAGGATGTCTCAGAAAGCCCAGTAGAACTCCGAGGTCAGCCCATTGATGCCCGGAGCTTTGTTGCCAGTTATCAGCTGGAGGGCAGCTGAAAACTCAGCCAGAGTGAGAGGAGCTTCTAGCTGGTCCCGGTCACCCACGCTAACCTGCAGGAGTCCTTCCCACAGGGTCTGACAGGCCTCCTTGGATCCAGCCAATGCTGAGAAGAGCTCTTCATAGAAGACCCACACACCCTGGTGCATCTTGCCTGGATCTGTGAGGGGGTGCTGTCACCTGCCAGAAGGCAGGTGACGTGCTTCTTTGTCCCTTGCCTCCTCCCCAGAGCATAGAAGAAATGGGAGCTGCAGTCCATCTCCTGAAGGAGCTGGACACATGAGTGGACAAATGCACCATGGGCACGGTGATTGTCCAGAGCAAGAAGCTCTTTCCACCTCTCCTGGCACTCTCTACAGAGGAATGGGTTGGTTGGGTCAGTGGCCAGGTGACTCTCCAGCTCTAGCACCTCCTGCTCAAGCTGCTCCCCAACCACCTCCCTCTGCTGGGTGTGCCCCCAAGTGTAGCCACGGCAAAAAAGCCAGATGCACACCTTCCCTACATCCCACCATCTCTGAGCCTAAGGAAAAGCTGCTTGTTGCTCCTGCCAGGCCCAGACAGAACTCCTGGAAAGCCTCCCTGAAGCCTACATCCTCAAGCAGGCTGGCAATGAAATGCCAGTAAGCCAACCCTGGACATCCAGGTCCCAGCATGGCCTGGGCCCAGACAAGGTGGCAATCACTAAAAGGAGTTGGCCGGATTCCAGAGAAGTGAACCTGGGCAAAGTGTGGCACAGAGCTATTAACCCAGTCTAACCAGGAGTGGCATGCCTGCTCCTCCCCCACCCTCACATAAGTGAAGGCAGGGGGTTCAGTGGGGTGACAGACATGCCAGACATCCACCAGGGAGTAGTCCATCAGGATCTCCCCGAGGATGCCCATAGTGGCCTGGTTCCGTTCCTTGGCTGACCAGTCTCGCACATCTAGGGCAATGGTGGGTAATTATATTGGGCAGAGGGCTGCGTACTGAGTTTTGACAAGCCATTGAGGGCCACATGACAGGCAGCCAGGGGCAGATAAATATTAACTTTCTTAATTTTTTAGGGTCCCCATGGGCTGGATAGAGTGGTCTGGCAGGCTACATCTGGCCCGCGGGCTGCATTTTGCCCACCCTTTATCTACGGTGATGTTAAAGCCCCTGCCAAGGACCCAGCACTCATGAGGGTTGAGGGTCCAATGCATGTGGCCACCTGGTGGAAGAAATCCGCCAACTCTGGGTCCTTCACAGGGGTGTACACATTCAGAAGGTTCAGGACCAGCCCCTGCATCTGTACCCGGAGGTGCAGCGGGCAGCCTCAGACCACCTCAACATCATGGAGAACCTCCAGCTGCAGGCCTGGGGAGAACAGGGTAGCCACCCCAGATAAGGTGGCTGAGAGGTGACTAAAAAAGACCCTGCCTCCCCACTCCAGCTGCCAATTTGGTTCATCAGCTGGAGTCATTGGGGTCTCCTGCAAGAATACCATGGGGTACCCCCCCTCCTGAAGGAAGGAGAGCACCTGGCACCTCCAGAGACCCTTCCTGCAGCTGTGGACATTGACAGTTGCCATCTTAAATGGCCTTGCAGCTGGAGGGGTGGAATAGATGGTTCAGCAGTGGCTTCACGCATCTTAACAACTCGTGTGGGGCCTGCTGGTTTGCGTAGCACCCTCCCATACACATAGAGGGCATCTATGCAACTGCAGGCCCACCTATAGATCCAAGTGTTGCAGCTTTTGGGCCCATTGCCTTTCCCCACCAGCACCCTTGCAGTAGTGAGGATGCTATCAAAATCTCCCCAGCAGTCCAGGGCTAGCTGTACCTTGCTGGTGGACTGGTGGGTGTAATCATGGTCAAGAAATGCAAGTAGCTCATCCATGGGGACCACTTGGACTGAGAGGTCCACAGGCTCCATGGATCCTGCTCATTCTCCAGCATCCTCCTCCTGCTCCTGGAGCTCAGAGGGCTCTTCCAGCACATCTGAACCCCCTGTTCCATTAACACCCCAAACTCTGGTTGGGATTGGGAGAGTTCTGCAGCCCCTGGGACAGGGGTGAGGGTAAGGGTGGGGGTAGGGCTCCTTCACAAAATGGTGGGGTAGAGCTGGAGCCCTGGGGGGTCTGTGCTTGATGAGATTAGCTCCAACCAGTAGCTGGATCTGCCCCCCAGAAGGTTCCTGCCCTGCCATTGTTTCACATGAGGGCAGGGAAGACAATAAAGAAAAACAAAATATCCCACAGGGCTGGTGAATTTAGTAGAGGCAGGCTGGGGTTGTGGGGCAGAAGGGAGCTGAAGTTCACTGAGCCACAGCCCCACAAGAAAAACAAAAACCAAACAAACAAAAAACTGGGAGGCCTATACTTTGAGAATATTGGGAGAGGGAGGACATACACACAAGGGCTGGGGAAAATCAAGCTGGCTTAATCAGCCACACAGTAAGCACCAAGTCAGGGGGAGTGAACCACAGGACTTACCACAAAAGGGCAAAAAACACACAGGGAAGGCTGCCGAGGCAGGTGTAAAAGATGGCTGGAACAGTGGAGAGGCTTGTTTGTGGAAGATCTGTCCAGAAGCCCCTTAGACCTCCTTCTGGTCACTCAGCAGTAGGCAGGAAGACAAATCAGGATCAAATGCACTAAGGTAGCTGTGGGGGAGGGTAGGAGGAGTTAGTCAAGTAGGAAGTGATCCAGTGCAGGTGTGGCATCAGGTGGTGCAGCAGGGAATTTCCCTCTCTCTTGAGAGGGTATAGCAGCAGGAACAATGGCAGCAGCAGCAGTAGCAGTAGCAGTAGTGATGGTAGCAGCTGTTCTGTTCAGCCACTCAGGGTGTGCTTCTGGTGAAAGTGGAGGTGAAGTTGGGGGTGGCCTGCCAAGGCAGCTGGGTCAGGCAAGATTCCTTTAGGCTCCAGCAGTGATGGTTGGGGAAGGGCCCACAGGCAGAGCAGGCTCCCTTCCCAGGCTGTCCCCTGACCGCGGCTTGGCAGCAGGTTGAAACAGGTGCAGTGCAGTGCAGTGCAGTGCAGTGCAGTGAACCCCTTCCTGAGGGGGACAGCAGCGTGCAGCAGAGGACCACCCCCAAGGTGGGGCAGCAGCAGCAGCAGCAGCCGCCGCTCAAGGCAGGAAGGGGTGTGGCCAACTTACTCCAAAAGCTCTGAGACCAAGCCAGCAGCTAATAGTAGCCAGAGGCAGGAAAGGACCTAGTCATCTTCCCCCCAGAAGCTCCTGTGACCAACCTTGCAGCAAGCAGCCACAGTAGCCTGGGACAGAAAGGGGCATAGCCAACTTCCTCCCAGAGGCTCCTCTCCCAGAAGTTCCTGAGAGCGAGTAGCCCTGAGCTGTTTACCAGGGTAGGTTTTTATACTGCTGGGGCCAGCACAGGCACTGCCTCCAGCCTTTAGCTCTCGTTGGCTTAAGATCTTGGAGGATCAGTTTGCCCCAAGTAGCACAATTTAGCACACTAAAGTGCATGTTCAAGCACAAATCTCTGGCACAAATTTGTGCTGCTACTATTTGAGCTGCTGCAAGTGCATGTGCCTGCATGTGTGGATGCACCCAAGAGGCACATCCAGATGAGCATGCATGTGCCTCTTGCAGCATCTCAAACCCCTTTGAGCTGCTCCAAGAGGTATGTGCAGGAACAAGAAAATGTTCTCCATGCTGCAAATTTGGGCTGGGTCCCAGAAAATTTGCAGTGCGGGGGCAAAATTAGACCCTTAGATATTCAGGGGTCAAAAAACCCTGCAGAGAAAAAAAGCAGGGTAGGGCACAGTCCCGGAGGCAACTGGAGGCTTGATCCTCCACAGAGACACTCTGGCTGTCAGAGCATCTCTATGGTTGGCCCTCACCCTGGTATTGAAGCACGCTGCCTGCCCATGGAGGGCAGGCAGCATGCCAGCAGCAGGGAGCTAGATCCAGGCTGCAATGCTGGTAAGGAGGGCTGAAGGAGGGGGAAGTGGACCATGGGGGGACCCCCGCTGGCCTCACTGGCCCCACTTACTCCCCCAGGCCCCCGATCCCTGCCATGCCCAGCCCCA
>NW_017728931.1:98750348-98755177 GCF_001723895.1 Crocodylus porosus
GGGGGATGGTCAGCCATCGGGGGGCTGCAGGAGCTGGTGGGGGTTGGGGTCAGGCAAGGCAGCAATCCAGGGGGCTGGGGGAGCAAGCAGGGATGGGGCATGTGGGCTCTGCAGGGAGGGCGTGGCCCTTGTGGCAGGGCTGTAGCCCCTGTGGAGGGCTGTAGCCCCTGAAGGAGAACTGTAGGTCCTGAGGGAGGGCCATGTCCCATGTTGGGGGGTTGTAATCCCTGTTGGGGTCCTTAGTTCCTGTGGGGGTCAGCAAAACATATATTCATGAATTCATGAAACGTGTTTAGAATTCACTTTCTTATAATGATAGAGGCTCTGGTAGCTTCCAAATTGCTTTAACACTGTAAATATATCAATAAAACATTGCCTAACTGCTTGCTGTCTCTCTCCCTCTTTCTCTCTCTTTCTATAGTTGTCTTTTGTTTTAATTGTGGAGGAATAAGGATTTTGGGGTAGTTTACAGAGTGACTTTGGGATGTTTTTAATCAGAGATTTTTCAGTTTTCCAACAGGGAACACCAGAATTCCTGCTAGGGAGGCAAGTGGCAGGACCTGCCTGCTTAGAGCAGGCACCTTGGACTCAGTTGGCTGTGGCTGACCTCCTGGCCAAATGGGGCCAGGAGGACATGCTTTGACAGTTCAAAGCAGGCCACCACATCCAGAACATCTTCCGGGCAATAGCTGCCCAGATGGCTGGGCAGGGGGCACACATGGTAGTAATAGTTTCATGGTTTCTAGGGTTGGAAGGGACCTGAACAGATCATCTAGTCTGACCCCCTGCCATGGCAGGAAAGAATCCTGGGGTCAAACGACCCCAGCAAGATGTTCATCTAACCTCCTATTAAACACCCCCAGATGCCTTACGGGGGGCCCTGGGGGCCTCTCGGGTCTCAGCAGCCACAATTCTGTTGCATGGAGCCTGGCAAGCAGCTGCAGCATGGCTCCAGGTGGTCCAGCTCCATTTCTGAACTGCGCACGCTTCCTGTGTGTGTGCTACTCCACTTTTGTTTTTCTCCATGTTTTCTTGACCCATTCCCTTGCAGTGCAGAGAACATCTAACTGTGTGGTATGTGGTGCTGCAGATGTGTTTGAGACGCCACGTACCACATGGTCATGCTCATCTGGACACAGTCAAGGAATTTAATATAACTTTTGATATGCAGGAGCAAAATTAGGTAAAGTTGTGTGAAGTCACTATATCTTTACCTAGCTATTATAGAAGTACTTTTAAATGCTACCAAGCAGTTCAGATAATATCAAATTTCCAATACTGCCTTTGACTTGAGTCAAGAATACACTTAAGGAATTATTAGCACCCAGCAAAGTGTGTTAAGTCTGACATTCATGATGTCTCAGTTATTAAATAGATACTGGTACACGTACTGATTTTCTTATAAAACTTAATAATGATAATGATCTTTCCATTTAGAATCAAGCTTTCAATGCTGAAAACACTAGCAGATTTATAGAATTTAATGCTAGACGCAAACTGCATATCATTATCAGGTTTTCACATATACAGAACTTGGAACGTATTTTGCACTTTTCATTTTGAATATTCAGGTGTCATAATGACCATCAAATGTATATATTTCCATGCATAGCTAACATAATCGATGTTACACTCAATTTATCATTTGATTTAGTGCTCCTCTGCACCAGTGCTTTATTCCACTGAGATGATCTGCACACCATAGTGCCTCTTAATATAGAAAAGGAGACAGAATTGTGTCACAGAATCTGCTGCTGTTACTAAACAGAAAAGAATGTTTTGTACGTCCTTTCCACAAACTAATATATTCACCTTTCTGGCAAAAAGTGAAACAAGGTAAGTCACTGATGCACAGGTTTTGTTCTCACTATTAAGATTTAAGAGCAGAGATTTTTCTCTTTAGGTCTAGTATTATTTGACTAGTTATTATATCTACCAAAAATATTCTTGGACACTGCTAAACATAGGAAAAACTTTGGAACTTCAGCTGAGATTTTTCAACTTCAGGCCAAGATGATAATCATTGCTTTTGAAATATCAAATGTCGATTCTCAGCTTGACAGCTCCAATGATTTCCATAGGAGTATACTGATTTACACTCATCCAAGAGAACTCTGGCAGCAGAAAAAATTTGCGCAGGTTGGTCCATGTACCCCATGGAGAAAACATGAGATCATTTGCAAAATACTTAGCTTTTCCAAAGTTTACATGTTTGATCACTTCTGAAGTCCCATTTTGCATTAGTAGTTTTAGGACATTAAAACTGTCCACCTTCCAGAGGTAACCTAGGAAGTGGAATTGTCCTAATAACTTGAAAGATCCATCTGTGTAGGAATATGTGAATAATTTATCTTAAACAGCTTTTTTTTCCTATATGGTTTCAAAACCAAGAGTCAAGAATCAAAGACATATTGGCTGTTTATTGGGTGAGACTTCTGAAGAAGTAGTAATAGGAACAGGATGAAAGGTATTGTCTCTCAGGAACGGAAAAAAGTTGAAGGCAATTCTTTGTGTGGAAGAGAAAAAAAATGGTTATTTAGTTCACATAGAGAATTCATGAAAGAATTTTTATTAGGACTTCCTGAAAACCTTTTTAACAATGAGTTCTTCCAATAGTAATTAAATCCTGCATCTCCTTCACGTAATGTAATGTTAATTAAAACAAAAAGAAGTGGTCCAATAAAGCGATTCTTAAAGATTTGTGCTCCTTCTTCCCGAGTCCAAGATTTCAAATGATTATTGAATCATCAGCCAAGAGGCAATGCTAGAAGTCAAAATCTCCCCTTCTCCCCCTTGTAAAAAATGACAGAGGGGGAGATTTTGACTTCTAGCATTCAATTTAGCTATCAATATATGTTCCAGTAAATGCAAATCTGTGTATACTCCTCATCTGAAAGTAACCAGTTCACCCAGAAGCTTGCAAAAATATTGCACTTTTTTGGTCACATTTATATAATCACATAAAATAATACAAGTCAAAGACTTTGGGGTTGCGGGGGGTGGGGCTTAGCACAGTAAATGTAATAGGAGAAGAACAGTTAATACTATGACTTAAAGTAACTGGAGAGTGTAAAAATACTGACTATGTTGTTATCTAGGAGGAGACAATTTTTCTTTGGCTTTACTGAAAAGTGAGGTTGTTTTCTTTTTTTTAAACAGACACTGGAAACTGCTAAGTATTAACAGGCAGAATGGTTTATGCAAAGATTGATATGAGCCAGGGTTTACAAGAGTATGAGATTCATATTTGTGCTGTATCCTGTCTAAATATTTTTATTATTTTACTATGGCTGTGGTGAGACACAGACCAAAAATTCCAGATCAGGTTTAACTGTCCAGTGAAATTTTTAAGTAAAGCAATTTATAGTGCGCACTTGGTTAAAAACAGAGACATACTCAGAAAGAAACATTAGTTTTGAACACTCTAAGGAAATACAGTTCTGGTTGCTAGCTTAGGCCCATCTCAGTTCACATGCTCCATATTTTTTTATATACCAGGCTTAAATTTGTAAAAATACTTCTGATCCTTAATGTTCTTGGGACTTAAGCACTTTTGAAAATTTTATTTTCAACTCAACCACCTGAAGAGCTTTTTATACTATAAATATTATCATTATAGTATGTAATTAATATATATTAATGCTTAATGTGAAATAGTGTGGGAAGAATATAAACCAAAAAGGGAAGTCAAAATTCCAGGTGATATTCTACATTGAATTCATCCTCTTGTACTATGTTATCGAAGAACATATAATACTAACAGCACGCATAGATCTGAGACTCCACCATTACCTAAGCACAACAGGGTAAGCTAAAGACAGCATGTCAGCCTTTTGTTGGCTGGTGTCACAACCTTCACATTACTTTCTGTGAAGAATTTCTGTCAGGGCATTTCAAGTTGCTTTTGAAATAGCTCCAAGACTGAGGAGGCCCCACTGTCCAATTGCCTTCAGGGACTAACAAACTATCTAGAAAAAAATTCCAAGAAATTGCTCAGTTTGCATCTCAGAGCATCAAAACCCTAAAGTGTTGTGAGGCCATTTGATAGCATAGAGGGCACTGCACAATCCCAGGCTGAAAAAAAATGTTCTTTTGTGCATCCTGCTGACTGAATAGGGCACTTTTTATTTTCCTATCAACAACTGAGGAGCATATGTGTGTGCGTATAAAAATCTGTCAGGGAGAAGGAGGGAACAATATTAAAAAAATAGAAGCAAAAGCTGTGTTTTATGAAACTGATAGATAAAGGACTTCTTGGACCTGTGTCTAAAGGAAAACTCTTTTGACGTCTATGTAGGTTTTAAGTCACTCCCATAACCTTATTGTATAAATTGTGGTGCCTCTGGATTCTCTCAGTAAGCAGCTTAATGCAATAACCTCCCTCCATTTTAAAAGTGCTTTCTGTGAATCATTTGACACTGAGGGCTGGATCTGGAACTGGGTAAAGCCCTCTCTGACACAGTGTTCTGGAAGCCAAATCCACAGTGGTTTGCTGCTGCTACTTACTCCACCACAGAGTTGTGTCCCCAGTGGAGATCACCCAGCAATTCATCAGTAGTATTAACCCCTGGGGCTCTCAGAGCTGCTGTGCCTGAGAGACAATCACCTGGGATGCTAATGCCACCACTGCAGAATTGCGTCCCCAGGATCCCAAACAAGAAATTCAGGAGTTTGGGGAGCCTTGGGTCCACCACGATCCGCTGGCTGGGAAACTGGCTCCGTGGTTGGACCCAGAGGGTGGTAATTGACAGAAGTCAATCATCATGGTGCCCTGGGACCAGTGGGGTCCCCCAAGGCTCTGTCCTTGGACCCATATTGTTCAACATCTT
>NW_017728931.1:98755852-98820677 GCF_001723895.1 Crocodylus porosus
GCCAGCGGAGGTGGTTCAAGCACCTACATTGAACACCTTCAAGAGTAAATTGGATGCTTATCTTGCTGGGATCCTATGACCCCAACTGACTTCCTACCCTTCAGGTGTGTGGCTGGCCTCGATGATCTTCCAAGGTCCCTTCCATCCCTAATGTCTATGAAATCTATGAAACAGCAGCATTAACATCCCAGGTGCTAGCCTCACCAATACAGTGACTGTGGGATTAATGCTGCTGCTATTTGTCCTGCCATCAACTTTCTGGCCCTGTAGGCTGGATCCAGAGGTGTCTTCTACCCTATGAGAAGCTGCATGGGCTGGGCTGTAGGTTTGACACCTCTCCTGCAAATATATACACATTTAACCTTAAATACCTCTATATAAAAGTTTAACAGGGTAACTATTGGGGCCAGTCACCATACAGGCCCACTCCCCTATCTGGGCAGTCTGCCCAACTATGCTCATCTGCCATGCCTTCATGTAAACAATAAGTTGTTTTGTTAAGACAGGAGGCTGCCATCTTAAAACCCAATGCCAAAGACGTATTACACCCTAGGTTCTAAACCTCCCCTTATACCATGTCCCATGCCTCACAACTGGCATCCATGTTTTCCAATACTCCCCCAGCCCCTTCCTGGACAGCTCAGGCCTAAACTAGGCTTCAGGTGTCCTTGGATTTGCCTGGGCCTTTAACTCACAGCCCTCACTGGGGCCTCCACTCCAACTATATCAGTCAGCTTCTGTGCAGCCCTTCAGACAGTCTTCAGGCCTTACTCTACACTCCTGCTAGGTGTGGGTAGTCCAGTCAGTACCTGTGAAGCCCTTCAGACTGTCTTAGGTGCTAGTCTACATGGCTGCTGGTTGCCACTACTCCAGCTGGCTTATGTGAAGCCCTTCAGACCATCTTCAGGCCCTAATCTACGCAGTCACTGGGTCCCTACAACTCTTCCTCCTCACTGGGGCCTCTGGTACTCAGGCATCTGACGACTTACCCAGGCCTCACTAACCCTCACTGGGCCTCTGGGCCTCAGGTGTCTTACCTGGACCTTTCTGGGAATTATGAGCATTATGCTTCTTGGGCCTCGGGCATCTGTCAATTTACCTGAAGCCTGCTTCAGGCCCCACTCAATGGGCCTGGGACCTACCTCAGGCTCCACTCAGTGGGCCTGGACCCATGTGCTTTTCTGTCAGGGTGTGCTCCCCTATCCTTTCCCCTCCACGGGTAACCCACAAGGCAGTGGGGGTTGAGACTTCCTGGCGCCCCATACTCACCCTTCACTGGGGAGGCACAGGTGTGGCATTTCCTGGAAGCTGTCCTGCCAAAAGCAGCCCCACCAAACCATCCAACTTCAGCAGAGTCTAGTTTTAGGTCATTCCCCAAGACCAGAAACCTCCTGCCATCCCCATAGTTCCTACCCTGTCCTCCAGGTGTTCCTGAGCTGCATCTCCAACCAGGTAATGTTCTGCCTCTGGCTGTTTGCAGCAAGTGCTGCTGACTTTACTGCTCAAGCCTGCTCTTATTGCTAGCAGCTAAGCCCTCTTCCCCAATTAGGCAGTCTCCTGCTAGCTATGTGACTTCTAACTGGGGAGTGCAGCCACCTGCAAGCTGCCTCTGCTGCCTACTCAGGCCTTTTGAGTGGCAGGCACCACAGGGCCTGCTACAAGCAGGCACCCCAAAGGTACTCTGCCAAAGTAAGATTACAAGGGCCTCAAATTTCTTTATGGAATTGGTAATTATCCATTTTAAAAGCCATTTTATTTTCTATCATGATTTAAGAATCACTAGTATCACCTCTTTCAAATGCAACAATATTATGAACATAAATTCATTTACATCAGTTAGGCCTGACAAAATTCTTCCCAGGATGCTAATGGCATTAGCTGAAGAAATCTCAAAGACATTGGCAACAGTATTTGTAACATCCTGGCTGACAGGTGAGGTCCCAGAAACCTGGAGGCAGGCTAACAAAGCGGAAAGGAAGAGTCAGGGAATTACAGACCAGTTACTTCTGAGGTACTGAAGTCAGACTAACTAGAACAAATTATAAAATCATTAATTTATTAACACATGGATAAGGAGGGGGTGTTTGCTAAGCACTCAATGTACATTTCATAGTTTCATAGTTGAAAGGGTCAGAAGGGACCTGAGCAGATCATCACGTCCGACCCCCTGTCATGGCAGGAAAGAGTACTGGGGTCAAATGACCCCGGCAAGGTGTTCATCTAGCCTTGTCTTAAACATCCCCAGGGTAGGAGCCAGCACCACTTTTCTCTGAAGTTGGTTCCAGATCCTAGCCATCCTGACAGTGAAGTAGCACCTCCTGATGTCCAGCCTGAATTTACTCTCTGTCAGCTTGTGACCATTATTTCTAGTCACTCCTGGTAGCGCTCGGGGGAACAGGGACTCCCCCAATGCCTGCTGGTCCCCTCTGACTAGTTTGTAAATGGCCACTAGATCCCCCTCAGCCTTCTCTTGTGGAGGCTGAGCAGGTTCAGGTCCCGCAGCCTCTCCTCATAAGGCCTGCCATGCTGACCCCTGATCATACAGGTCACCTTCCTCTGGACCCTCTCCATGTTGTCCACAACTTTTCTGAAGTGCGGCACCCAGAACTGGACACAGTACTCCAACTGCTGCCTGTCCAGTGTCACCTAAAGGGGGAGGATCACCTCCTTGGACCTGCTTGAGATTCATCTGTGGATGCACGACAAGGTACAGTTGGCCTTCCTAACCGCGTCTCCACACTGTTGGCCCATGTTCATTTTGGCATCAATAATGACTCCAAGATCATTTTCTGCCTCTGCACTGACGAGAAGGGAGTTCCCCAACCTGTAGGTATAGTGCTGGTTCTTCCTCCCCAGGTGCATCACCTTGCGCTTGTCAGTGTTGGAACTCATGCTGTTTTTATCCGCTCACCCCTGTAACCTGTCTAGGTCCTGTTAAAAACAAATCATGATAAATCAATGCGAATTCTTTCTTTGATACAAGAACTAGTTCAGTGGATGAAGGGAATGCAGTAGAAGTAATATACTATATCTGTTCACATGCCACATACATCTCTTTAATGAAAATTAGCCATTTAAAAATGGAGTACATGTCTCAAATTTAAAAACTGATTTCTGCAATGGAATGGAGGCAGGGACACCCTGGAATGGAGGCAGAGGGTTGAGCTCAGTGCTGGCCCCAGGGCTGAGTCTTCAGGCTGCAAGGAGTAGGAGCAAAATGACGTGATCAGCATCATGCCCCCTCCTCCTGCTTCAAGGCCAAGAGCTACAACTTTAACACCCTTGCAGCCTCTGCCAAAGTGGTGGTGCTTGTTGGCAATTCAGAAGGGAGAGGGGGTGTGACACTGACAACAGAGCTCCACCCTACTCCATGTGGCCAGAGCATTCAGCTTGATGTTGTGGCAAGTGTGTGTGAGTGTGTCTTATTTAGGGGTTGGAGGAAGGGGTGTGAGGGATGGTATACAAATGCATATGGTAGCTAGGTTTTAGTAAGGTTTTTGATATACTCCTCCATGACTTCCTCATAAGTAAAATGGAGAAAAGTTTGGGCTAGATAGAATTACCATCAGGTGGATCTATGACTGGTGGAATAAATGCAATCAAAGAATAACTGTAAGTGAATCAATAACAGAATGGCAGGAAGTTTCAAGTCGAGTTCCACAGGGGCTGTTGTGGGTCTGGTTTTGTTTAACATTTTCAGTAATGATTTGGATACAGGTATAGAATTTCCTGAACAGGTTTGCAGGTGACACAAAACTGGAATGGATAGCAAACACCTTGGAGAACTGAATTAGAATTCAAAATAATCTTGACAGATTGGAGAACTGGATACTAGAAAAATGAATGAAATTCAACAAATGTAAAGTGCTTCACCTAGGGCGTTAAAACCAAATGCACTAGAATGAAATGGGAGACAACTGACGAGGCAGTAGCACAGCTGTAAAGGATTCTGGTGGATCACAGACTCAACAAGAGCCAACAATGTAATGCATACGAAAAATGCAGTTTTGGGCTTAATTAACAGATGGAAAGAACATACAATGGTACACATGGAGTAGACATGCAATCTACTTTCCTCTAAGGTGTGACTTTACCTTGTAGTAAAGCATAGGGTAACGCTATCCCTCAGGAAGTCATAAGTAGCTATACACCAAAGTAATTTTTACTGGTATACAAGTCATGTGAGTGCACTACAGTAATTTAATTCCAGGGTAGCCCCGTGTTCAGTGCAATCAGGCCATTACTGCTTCTCCTCCTACCCACTGGCAAGGAACTATAATAGCACCTACTGGGTGCATCTACACGTTCATTAATGTCCAGAGTTAATCTGCATTAATTTTAGTACTTATAGGCATTTATACACATACTCTGGGAGGCAGGGGGTGGGTGCTTTTATTAGACTGGCTCTGAGAGTTGCTCTAAGTAAAGCGCTCAGAGCATCTCATGTATCGGTGTCCCCACACTGAAAAATGGTGGCAGGGGCTCTTTAATTAAAGCTCATCAAACAAGCTTAAGTGCCCCTACTGCCATTTTTCAGCATGGGGACACTGATACACATGACATTGGAGTCTGCTGGAGCATGTGATTAATTACAGTGCATTGGAGCAGCCTCAATGCACGTGTATAGGTGCCCTATATTACCAGGTACTAAATCAATGTACAGTAAGTGGTGCTACTGCACAGCAGTGCTGGTGCACACCTTTAAGTGATGCTAATGTACAGTAAACTAATACATTAGCATGGTGTCTCCAGAGATGTGGTGAACTATTTATTCTACATACTAGCGTAATTTACAATGATGCCTTACTTCTATACATTTTAAATCTGATGGTAGACTATAATGAAACTATCTGTCCTAAGTTTATCATTGTGGGCATTAAATTCTGCTGTAACAGCTGTATATTATAATATCAAGACAGTACTAAAAATGTTGTGTATTCCATGATGTCTAGATGGCTAAACTTATAGACAGAGTGTCAAGCAGAGGCATATATATGAAAATGTCCTAGAGGAGGCTTAACCACAACTTATTTTTCACTGTTTCCCAAAGTAAAATGATGTGCAATTCAAAACAAGAATCAAAAGTTACAAAATTAAATTGTTATATAAATCCCTGTCAAATATACAAGAGAGAATCTCCATACTGGAAAAAAATAAAAGACTGGTTGTCAGGTGTGATTAATATGAATATTTGAAAAAGGTCTATATGATAATCTCACAGTTTAGTTTGACAAAATCAAAGATTAGACCATTCTAAAATCATCACAAAGTTCATTCTGTTTTGTGGAGCCAAAGTATAGCACTGAGTTGCAAGGCAGTTTAAGTCTGTGCTTCAGAACAAAGGGCAATTTTTGTTCAACACTTCTCAATGGATATGTAGATGAGCTATGAGATGCAATGTTGTTGAAATATGCAGAAGCCAATACCCATATAGAGCAAAATTCTGTAATGTAAAACATATTGCTGCTTTTTCCTTATGAATTTTTAGCTCTGGGCTTTATTTTTCAATAAATTGCCTCCATGACTGCCAGCTTGTGGAAGATCCTTGGGTCTGGTTGGTTTCCCAGCTGCATAGGCTATTCCCAGTCTTTTAACCATAAATAAAAGTGTTGCCTGTAGCTCAACTTAGCCTGATTGGCACATATGGCAATTGATTAACTACAAGTGATATCAGGGGACTTCCATTGAATACAGATTTTTTCTAAGTTCTTAATGAAAATATGGGATCTCCCCTTCAGGGCTGAATCACCCATTAAGGTCCATGTGGTCTGAACTGAAGACTTCAGCCTGCCTTAGGGCTATTTAGCAGCAGCAGCAGCAGCAGGCGGGCGGGGGTCAGACTTCAGAAACTTAAGGCCCCATTATATCTATGAGCCATTTTTGTTTTGTGTAAGGGGGACAATGTGCTCAAGTCAGGTCACACATCTTTTAAAATCAAAAAACTCTGAGGAACAGAAATTTCTGTGGCAGAAATAAGAAATCCAATTTCAAAGTCACTTGCAAACATTTATGAATATATGGTAATACTGATGCTTTCCCCACACATCTCAGCAAATGCTCTATAAGGAAAATAAGGAATAAGATACATATTGTTAATTCAGAAGGAGTATTGTTAACACCACACAGCCTGCATCCTGAGGTCTATAGTACAAATGTTTGTGGGTTTGCTGCTGGAAGAGTAGAGGTAAAATTGCAAAATGCAGCTAAAAACAACTGTCAGACCAGATACTAATGAAACTAATGAAGTGGAAACAAAGGTCCTAATCCTAGGAGTTTCTTGGTATCCATTGTAAAGGTTGAGCATATACAAGAAAAAACAGACTGCCTTTTCCAGTTCTTTTTTTTACTTAAAACACAAGCATTCAGCTTTTTTCTTCAGTCTATTTCCCTATTTTCTCTAAAATACATTTAGAAGATGAAAAATGCTGAGAATGAATGCAGTCAGTGTGGTGACTTACCCTTCCTATCTCAACTGTTTTAATACCATTTTCATTATCAAATCAAAAGTTTATTTTAGAACATACACTCTATTTGGACTGATGACCTAGGTTTAAATGGTCAGTCCTTTATGGCCCAGTGGGAAGTCTGGAACTCAGTCCATCAATAACTGTGGACAAAATAGCATCATGTTGGATCTGAGCATTGATCAAGTGGCCTAATGATTGCACAGTAAATTTCCGTTGAATCAATTTAAGAATATAAGAATTGCCATTTACTGGGTCAGACCATAGGTCTATCTCATCCAGTATTCTGTGTCATACAATGGCAGAAAGTGGATATTGAAAGGGAGAGTGAACTGGGAACGACCAGGGGTTTGTTTTGTTTTTTTTACTGTTCCTCCTGCAGCCTCCAGCTTCCTAAACCAGGCCATCAAAACTGATCCTGAGCCTTGATGGAGGAGGATGACTTTAATATAGCATATAAGAAGAGTTAGCAGCTAGCAATACGATCTTCCTCCTTCTCTACATTAATTCCACCACTATAAGTTGTGGTACGTTTACAGCAGTAGCATCCTGGGGTCGTCTTATGATTGTACAGTTGGCCATTACATTCCTAGTCAATCCCAAAGAATCACTATCTTCATGAGATCATCGAGAATAAGCAGTCTCAGAACACCAGGATTACTGTAGCGATGGCTGCTGTGTCTGTTTAGAGAGGGATTTTGTGGTTTGATGAAAGGATTTTATATCAACTCCAGTCCTTTGTCTTCATATCTTCCTTTCATGACTCTCACAAGAGGTGAAAATACTTTACTGTAGCCATTTGAAACATGATAGCCCTTGAAATGGATGTTAGATAAGCAAAGCTAGCCACATCTCTCCATTTTCTCCTTTAGTGCCGCAGAACTTGATGTTCAACTGAACGCAGCTGGATTATAAAGGTTGTGAACATCTGCCAGTCAGTTCTAGATCATTCATGCAAAAGCAGTGAGTCGTTCATCATCAAATCTTCAAAAATGTATCTTTGCCTTGATTCCCATTTCTCTCTTTGCCAAAAGTCAGGGTGTCGAGGTCCACACAACCAATCCCTTCCATCCTTACATCTCATATAGGCCCACACTACATCAGTGTGGATTAACCTTCTAAAGTGACTGCTTCATTAACCGATGAACCTCAGCATAGCTCAGCCTTCTAGTCACCCCTTTCTCTCTGACATTGCAGCATACATTTTCAATACTCCTCTCCAAATTCAGCAATAAGTTATGTGCCTAAGAGGGAGTACTGCTATTCCAAGGGTTTTTGGATCATGAAACCGGGTACTGCTGTATGAAATGTGAACCATGAGGTGTCCTTCCTGCACCTGGTGAGGTCCTGCCCATTAGAATATTCAATTTGGGGTGTCTGCCACATACTGGAGTCAAAGTTTGGATGGAATCATGTCTTGGGTCATAAGTTAAGCAACCTGAGATGAGGTTCAAGAAGATATTTTGGCAAAGATATGTCAGAGTGCTTGGCTTGAAGCTAAGACATGAAGTTCTCCACAGCATTTTAAGCCTCCATCAGAATTTGGGGCCAATTCCTTGTAAGCTCCTGCTGTTATGTCCATTCTTGTTTAAAATAGATATCAGAAGTATAGGGAGAATCTTGGCCCCAGTTATGTCAACCAGCATTTTCCAATGGTCTTTGGTTGGGACAGAATTTCACATTATATGTATATTGCAAAGCACAGATTTACAAAGAATATCCTTAGTCTAGACTCATTTAATATCTTTCTTATCAAGGAATATGCCCATTTTAGAAATCCAAATCCCTCCATGCTGCCTGGAATCTCTTTAAAAACTCAGTACAGTATATAGTATACTGATTCTTCATTTATTTTCTTCTATGAGAATTTTGTAAACAGCATTATTGTATTGTTTTCTATTCCTTCATTTTCATTCTATAGTACATTAAATTGGAAAGTATACATGTAGTGCATTTTGGAGATTTTATTTTAAAGGCTGCTTTAATGAATTCTTAATTACATTATTCAAAAGATCCATTATTCAGCATTCATCTCACTTCTAAATGAAAGTCTTTACCTGACATGTGAATGAAATGAGTCTAAATGCTTTCCATGCCACCTAGGGATTCATAATAGACTTCTTGCTGAACAGCAGCAGCAGGTTTTCTTTCTTTTTAAATTTATGTGGATTGTTTGTAGAGATGGACAGGTATGAAATACTCAGCCATCCTGAATACAACTGAACCCCCACAGCCACTCCAACCCATCTGGTTTAAGTATGATCGCAGTGTTTGGGATGGGGGAAAGAATAGGGAGAGTAGAGATAAAATACCTACATATGCATAGGCAGAGAGAGATTTCTAAACTTTTAAAAACTTTTGAATATATTTATATAGTTCTTACAGCACCCAACAATGTCATCAAAAGTGGAAAAATTTCCCAGCCCCTTGTTAAAAAATGTCTTGTGGTTCCCCATGAATAAAAACAGTAAACACTACAAGAAGGACCAAGAGATTTTTTCCAACCAAAGTAACATGGTACTTTTGCCCACTCCCCATCCTTTTCATTGCAACAAATATTTGATGTTAGGTGTGGAAAGATGGTCAAGAGCTCAAAAACTACTATACTGTATCTCAGGAATGTAGCCAGCAATTTGAAATGAGTACAAATGCTACTGATCATTGCTGTACTGTCATTACATACCAGGGGCCAAAATCTGAACTCAAGCTCTTTCTGATCTCACTCAGTATTTTGGTCATAAATTAGGACTATTTGATCCAATAGGGTCAACTAATAGTTTAATACAACAAAGTGATGCCCTGGTGATGATTAATTCCAGCAAGTGAAGTTTTCTAGAGCTACTTAGTCCTGAAGCTACATGTTGTAGTAGCCAAGCTGATGCGCTGCCTCATGGTGTCCAACACCATCTGTTGGTCCCGCAACATCTACGTGGAGCACATCACAGGCCACCGCCGGTACACTGACACTACCAGATGAGCCGCCGCCAGACCGGACATGGAGAGCACTGCCTGAACCACCCCCTCACTTTGCTTCACTTCGAGAGGATCCTTCCACCACGGACAACCCCACTTCACCCGAAGAGGACCCCCGCGATGAGACTGTATGGACTGAGACACTTCCTCCGAGCCACTTCCTCCACCATTGCGGGCCATTGTAACAGGTTTGTGTATCTATCTCCTTTCTCCCTCAGCACTGCGAACCCCCTCCCTCCCCTTCCCCCTTCCCCCACCCCGGGCTTAGTTGGCTAACATTGTATTGCCTGTAACCTAGTCGTGTTCCCCTCCTCACCCCCATCCCTCTATTGTTAGTCCCTCAATCGGGCGCTCTGTATTTCCACATCAGCTTTGTCATCTTTCTTCTGGAATCCCAATCCAAAACATCTACTAATAAAAGTCAATCTGTTTAGGGGCAAGAATCCTGTTAAAATCAGTTTGCTGGCTTCAATTGATTTCCATGGGATTTGTGTTTATGCAAGGACTGCATGATTCAGACTATTCTGAATAACTAAAACAACATGTTACATGCCTCAATATATTTTAAAAAAAATCAGAACAATAAACATTGCAATGTAAATAACTTCTATGCCACTTCTATGCCAATTGTGCAACATTACTTATTCTAAATGCAAAAATACCACAGTGATATATGGATATTTGCATATTTGTAGTAGTTGCAGTCTACTTACTAAAGTTCAGTCTTAATAGCTCCTAAAATGTTTGAAACATCTGCCTTTTGTAGGTTATAGTTGCCCATTTCGTTTGTTTTAGAAAGATGATAAAATTTCTCATTTTACATGTGCATTTTGTGTCCCAAAACTTGTCTAACTTCTCTCCCAACTGTATTGTTCATCCAGTGAAAGATGTTATCAAATAAAACCTGCCTCTCTTTTTACATCATCATGGTAGAGACAATTTAGTATACACACACAATTCTTAGCTATCTATGTTTTATAAATTTGCATTTTGCCAAAACTACATATTAGGCCTTCAGTGCTTTTATGGTTCTCCGATCATTTTTTTAAAGGACAGTCCTGACACTATATTTTGTGTTTTGTCTACATATAGCTGGAACTTGGCTAGTGTCAAGGCAATGGCGCTTATATCATGATCTTGTCCCTCTATCTGATTAAGAAGAAGACAGAAATTTGATATACTACTGTAGTTTAGCCATTATTTAGGATTCAGTACAGCAAGATACTAAGCACACCTCATGAGGTTCTCAGCATCTTTAATTCCCATTGGTTTCCTTACTTAGGACTTTGCAGGGCTGAGTCACTTCACAACACCTTGGTGTTGTAATTAGTTGTACTTACTGTTTAAAGAGGTAGAATTTCTAAGAAACAGATGAAAAACTGCATTAAACCACTGCTCTGATGGATAACAACATGTATGACTATAGCTCACAGAAACTTATAAGTCACCCAGCTTAAAACTCATTCCAGGAATGACTGACTGGCATCCTTGATGAGTCGCACCAGCTTGTGTATTCTTTTGCAAAAGTTCTCATTCAACAAGTAGCACTGCTGACCCAGCCCTTCCCCATTCTTCCCTGATTAAAGTTAAAAACAAATAAATAATCAAATAAAATATAATAATAATGATGATGAATAATGAATGCTGTGTTTAATAAGGTATATATAAGGCATTAAGGTATGTCTAACAATGCACCATCTTCATGTCTTTTATTTCCCCTCATTTATTTCAGCCGTCTTTACAGCATCCATCCAGCTCTGTTCAGTCAATTTGTAAGAGCTGTATTTTCTATTTACATTCTGGCGGTTTATTTCTGGGCATTTCATTAAGAAGAATGGAATCCCAAATTCTTTCAGAAGTGTGGGGACAGCACATCTCATCATTCACCTCCCTTTCCTGAAAATATAATCAATCTCTCCAGAGAAAAATATGCCCCCCAAATAGAAGACCAAAGTGTTTTGCACACCAAGCCTCAATGAACAACAAATTTTTGCACACATAAAACAGAATCCAGAAACATTTCCTGCCAGCCAAAGAGCTTACTGAATGATCTCCTGTGTTAGGTAAATGGAAATCATTTGGAGGTATACTCTCCCTGAAATGTGATGTGGTTCTCTTTACCGTAGTATCTGAGTACCTCACAATCTTTAAGATTTTTCTTCTAAGGACACTTCCGTGAGGGAGGGAAATACTGGGACTGAGGTACAAAAGGTTAAGTTACTTATCGAAGGTTGTATGAGTTTGTGGCAGCATAGGGGATTCAATCTAGGTCTCTGAAGCTTCACACTTACACCCTAGTTATCCTACGTATCCTATTGTACTAGTCCCAGTACTGTCCCTGGTGGTAAGTGTTCCATCCTAGACCATAAGTTCTCTTAAAAACGAAGGACATAAAACATGATGGCCAGTGGTATGGCAGAAGATTTAATATGATGTCTGAACATGCAAGTTTTGTACAATTATTTTCTAAGCTATTCTATAAAAATATGTATATAACTGCTATTATTGAAATGTGGTAGAGTTCACAAGCTGAAGAAATTTGCCTAACGAGGCAAAACAATCTAAACTTTGAACTGTCTTCCTATTGCATACTTCACACTGAATTAATAATCATTTGAGTTAGAAGAATGCAGAGTTGGGCTGTGCATTGTACAAATACATAACATTAATACAATCTTCTTCCCCCCAAAAATCATAAACTAAATATAGAACAAGAGGAAAAGACATACACTTAGATGGTAACAATGAGACAAACAAGCATGTGATTTTTCTTTTCTTTAAAGCTTTTGGGGAAGATTTCCTTATCTAACCTTACTTTCTTTCCACTGTTCGGTGCCTTTTTTGGGTCAGAGGCTGGGGGTGGAGGGGTTCCAAAAATTGACCCTATTTTTATTCAGATAGAAAACTTTTAGAATCATTACTAATTTTTATTAGAAGAATGGAACAAAAAGTTTTATTAAATAAATTACCTGAAAAAGTATGCCCTGATTGTCAATCAGTTCTAAACATCTCTTTTGTGAATTTGACTTATTTCTCACCTCTTTAACATTTTATTTTAAAAAGTATTTTTTCCAATTTCTTATGGAAATGTCAGCATGATATATGAGTGATCTCTCTAGCAATCACAAATTTAACGCAACTATCACCATTGTCTCTGGGAGGTTTTTAATGTATTATTCTTTGGTCTAATGACTGTGATACAAAGGTCTTATAATGATGATGACAACAATAACAATGGTACCTGCATAAGAACGTAAGGAATTCCATGGGATCACTTCTTCAGGTCTTCATTTTCCTGTAAGTATTTGATTTTTTTTGATGCAGCCATACAATAGCCTGCATGCAACATTAATGCTAATATGAGCTATATAAAAATCACAGTTAAATCTCAGACATTCTTCGTGAATTCTGTGCACATGTGGTATCCTGACTTCCTTGCAAATGATTTGAGATACAGTCATATAATGCAGAAGTAATTCTTTATTAACTAGGCTCTCTGAGTGCACTAATAATGGTAAACGTGAGCAAAAAGAATTTAAAAAGAACCACTTGATATGATAAAGGATAGTTCTTTTACTATTATGATGTATAATTTCCTGTCTTTCCCTGTAAAAAAGGGAAATTTATCGCCATTTCCTGCATGTCCTTTTTTTCATTTTAGTTTGACAATCCTTGGCTCTTTGAGTGCAGCAGTGCTTTTGTCACTGGAACTGGAAGCATTTGAAACTTCTTTCTAATTGGATAAAATATACATACGGCATTAGCATGCTAGAGGTAAAAGGTAGCAACATCAAAGTCTCCATAGCTCACAGTAGCATTAGTTTAAATAGACATTATATATTTATTTAGGACAAAAAGCAGTGCCTTAAAAGCAATACAAAAATTTTATTTTCAGTAAAGAAATGCATTAAAAATAGTGTTTTTTCTAGTAAATTAATTTGCATGGATAAATGACTTAGGTGCAGAGACAAACATATAAAGCAGGTGTATTACTGCACTGCAAGCAATAAGGAGTTAAAGGAAGTATAGGCGCACAGTATCTTTAAAGTTTAAACTTAGAATTATTGATGGATATAAAGCCACTCACTCAAAAATCATCTAACCTTCTTAACTGGTTAAAAGAGTATAATCCTCTCAGTTATTAGAAGACCTTTGAAGTGAAACACTGAAACTCAGTCCTTCTGCCTGTTTTGAAAATTCTCATTGACTGTAGACTAAATCACAGGGAAGTTTCAGCTGCAGCACTTTGTCTGCATAGTGAGCAGTGGATTACTTAGTTGAACTTTGCTCCAGTCAGAACACTGTAGTGCTTATAAATCTTGAATCCATCTAAGTTCACCTTAAATTAGCCTTGCAAAAACACTCTCTAAACTTCAGTTGTCTGCCCGATGGCTTCTGGCAAGGTGCCATGCAGAAGCTGAAACACTGATTAATTGTCTTCATTTCTTTAAAAAAAACCCACAGAATATACATTTAATGTTTTTCACTTCATAAAACAACAGCATTGTGCCGAGTATTAGCAGGTATATAATAGATTAGAAAATTAAATGGAAAAATAACTTGAAAGCTGTATAAGCCTTGTTTTGCACAATAATGCCACTACTGCCTGAGCAGCTTGGGCAAAAGCCAGCAAAGCATGCCAAGATACAACAGATTTTTCAATTTTCCAGCAAATAGAAACAAATTCTGGTTTCAGAAGGTGTGCTCAGCAAACAGCCCCCAATATGTTTCTGATTTGTGGTAAGAATATTTTTACTGCTAGTGCCCTGTACTTTTGAGACATTTATTTCCTAAAAGAAAGATTCCTTTCTATAAACCTCAACTGTCTGTTTTTCAAAGCAATTTAAAATCAAACACACAAATAAAATTTTTAACATATGGAACCCTTCATATAGAGTCTTACGTATGCCGAGTTAAAATTGTTTTATAAACTGTAATGCTTTGCAGATGAAAACACAGAGAAGATGACTGTTTTTAGCAGTAATGCTTTTTGACAGCGTTAAACCTTGTTTTAGTAATTGACATCAAAATGTTTGGTGGTTTTAAAATGGACCATTAATAAAAATGGCATGTTTCAAGTTTTTAAAAATTGTTCTTAATACTGTGAAGTTGTATAGAATTACAAATATGATATAGGGGTTTTTTTAACAAAAAAAGAAAAACAGTCTATATTTTCAAAATAGCTCCGATGCATCTTTAAAGTATTAGTGATCCCAGTGTTGGGTCTTTGTTGTTATAAGTAACCTCTTTTTTTATCCCATTTATTTAACTATTTATTTTGCAAGTCTTTGCTAGTTCATCCTCTCTGCTGGTTTATTTTTTACTCCAGCTTTCCTCCCCTCTCTCTAATTCAAAGCCTTAAGCTTGAATTTTATGTCATATATTTTTAGATAAATGTATCATTTAAGTGTTAACAGACAGTTACCAGGTCCTTCCAATACATCTGACTTGTATATGTGTACACTGACATTGTTAATGTATTTTCAAATATTAAACATTCATTTAGAAGAATGTTGCAACAAATCATGGTGACTTAAAAGAATGTTTTTGTTAAGTGACCACTATGAAAAGCTCCACTGGTTGAAAATATGCTAAGGAAACTATCAAAATCCTCCCATTTTCAAGAGAGAAGAAATGTCTAGGGGAGATAATACCACATTAGATAAGGAAGGGTCTGAGTAGAAAAAAATGCATAAATATTTTTATAAGCTAGCCTTGGAAGTATTGACTTTTCTGATGTTCTAATTCTGTGTAAATAGTGACCATTAGTGTTCTTTGCTAAGGCCCAATGTGGCAAAGTAATTAAGCACAAAGCACCTAAGACCATACTTTAAATTGAAGACAATTGGATTTCAGCATGTGCTTAGAATTAAGTGCTTTGTTGAACTGAGGCCTGAAGAAATGGGCATTGTTCTGTACTGTCCCTCTTCTATGCCTGGATCCCTGAACTGTCAGGACTTCTTACAGGGCAAAGGAAAAAGGAAATAAATTGAAACAATTATGATGTGACTAACCTGTTGACAGTTCTCCTACAGGTCTCTGTGTGCATAGTCAATTGGCCATAGTCATACACAGCTATCATTTGCTTAATTTTTAAAAAGTATGATGTAAAGGTGACCCCCTCTGTTGGCTCATACTGACCAATCCATATGATATATGCATTAACTCTTTCTGATCCTCATTTAAGCATGTGAGTGGAGCCAGGAGATACAATTCCTGTGTTTAATTAACATTATGAAATGTGGCATAGACGACACCAGTGGATGGTTTATAGAAATGGCTAAAAAGTCACCCTTCTTCCCCTATCTGTACACGTTCATTAATATTCTTTCTTTATGTCTTATGTGTTTCAACACTGAAAAAGTCTCATCAGGATTAGTGATGGGCACTCTGGGCATCCCGTGCAAAGTGGCAGGCCCCCTATTAAAACATAACCATAATACAACAGGGTTCCTGATCAACCCAGGACCCTGTCCTATTTACACAGCACTAATGCTGGAACACTGACCAGGAACACTGAACATTTATGGATAGGAGCAGAAATGGACTTACTTAATCATCAAGATCAGATCCCCTACTCAAGCACTGACATAGTTAATGATCACTGTGGTGCAATTAGAGGATCCCAACCAGTAGGAAGCAGGATATTTTGGGGAGCTATTGCATTTTGATGGCATTAAAGAGAATTGTCTCCACCATACTGATTTAAAGCACTCAACAACCTTTGTCAATTGTTGGCAGATTACTTTCAAGTAAGGCATAGTTACATAAAAAATGTTTAGTGATGTGTTCTCCTCTTTAAAAGTTTCTGTTGGTGTTCTTTTCTCCTTAACCTCTACAATCATGTCTGTCTCTCAGATGTTTGTCTGTGAGTAACCTGAGGCAGGAAACTTCCCTACTTCAATGCATGGAAAATGCCTGCCACACTAAAAGCTCTAAAACATGCAGATCTGTCTACAATACTAAGACTGTAGGCTATGGCTACATCCAGAAGTTACAATTAATGCATATTAAATGTGCAGAAAGCATTTTACAGCTCTAACAGAACAGACATTCACAGCACATGAAGCACTTTAAAAATGGCAGATCCCACTCTAAGTTATCTCTTGATGGATGTGGTATCAGACTAAAGTACTTTATATTAGAGCGCTTTAACGAACACCTATACCACATCCCATCCTGAGTTAAGGTAGGTCACATTCTCCATCACTGGATGGCTTGCTAGCCTTGGCTAGTGCTCATCTGCTTCAGGTGAGCACCCAGCCAGCCCTGCTCCCAGGCTGTCACAGAGAGGAGACAGAAAAGTTATGTCTTCTCCCAGTGGGCTGGCTGGAGGGGAAGGGGGACCAGAACCCCCGTGCCACCAGGGCCCTCCCACAGCTTGCTGACCAGGGTCTGGGGGGGTGGGCAGCCCAAGCATGTACAGCAGGGGGGGCTCCCTTATCCCATAGGCACAGTTCCCAGCATGGCAAAACACCAGCCCGGGCAGCCCTGTGCCGCAGCTTCTGACTGAAGCTGTCAAGAGGCTGGAGCAGGGGGGTGGTAAAGGAGCCCCCCTGCCACACAGACCCAGCCCAGGCCCGCAAAACCTTAGCTAGCAACCTTTTGAGGGGCCTCTAGTGGTGGGGGGAGTCTCCTTTCCCCCACCCCCCCGCCAGAATCGCCTGACAACAGCAGCCAGAAGCTATAGCACAGGGCTGCCTGGTCCAGCTTTTTGCCATGCTTGGACTTGCTGTGGGGGGCGGGGGGGAAGAGAGCCCCTGTGGTACACAGATCTGGCCCACCCCCCATAAGACACCAGCCAGCCGGGCCAGGCCCATGTGGCAGTGGGGCTCACTAATCCCTCAACCCCGACCCACCACCAGCATTGCAAGCCACCAGCTGGCAGGGGGATGGGGCTGCAGAGGGGCCACTCCAGCAGCCTCCTGGGAGGAGTTCAGGAGAACTCCTCCCCCCCAGCTGCTGAGCCAGTGTGGGCAGAACCCCCTTCCCCTCAATGCTAAATGGTGAACATCTGTTAGGTTTTCTCCATCCCGCTCTAACTTATTGCACTTCAAGTAAAGTGTGATAGACCGTTCTACCAGGGGTTTTTTGAATGTCTGTACTTAACCTATGTGGAAAGGTTTTTAATTAACCAGCAGCTGCACTGGACCTTATAAAAAGATTAGGATCTTTAGCTAATATTCTCATAACTCTCATTCTAATTAGTTTTCAGTTTTTCTCATTCTTTTCAATAAAAGATTTCTTGAAAGGTCTTATTTTTTGCTAATCATCTCATGAATCAAGTATTCCCCTCCTCCACACCACACACACAATTAAGAACAGGCAGCAAAGTACTAGAAAGACAAGTTTTAAATAAACTACACATCAGTTGTAGAGCATTAGGGCAAAAGAGGATGTTTCTTGCTATAGTTCAACTTTGCTTCTAATGAGGAGTCCTTTAGAAAGGCTCATTCAAAGACCAGAATGGACAAGGCTATTGCAGCTTTCAAATCCATACTGGCTGTTCAGAAGCACATTTTCTCCTTTCAAATTCTGGTAACAAGGTTTAGGTGATCTAAAATGGATTATTTTAATTCTGCATTTAAATATAATTGTAATTTTATTTTATTTGTTTTTATCTTTTCTAAAGCACTCTGAGGGGTCCAAAAGAAAGGTGCTACACAATTGTAAGTGCTGCAGTGATTGACAGAGTATTTTACAACTGGTACTTATTATTCCTTTTATTAAGACTAAAGTGGCTTTTAGACTAAAAACAATAGGGTGAAAAGAGGTCTTTTATGCACTCATTATAAATAGAAAATTGGAAGGAAAAAGTTGTAATAAAAACTAAATGATTTTGGCAGTTATGTGTGTTTCTTGCATTGTATGTTAAGTGGCACATAGCATGTAACCACTGGACATACAATAGTCCTCCAGTTATGGAAGCAAAAAATGGTAAAAATATAGACTGGAATTGCAGAAGTAATACATGTAATAATCTATCTATTCATGTTTCTTGTATAAGTAATAGTATGTCTCTTTATGTAACTAAAAAGAATGACATTCTCCTGTACTTTTCCTTGGATTTAATTTTTTGGGGAGTGGCAGAGATGATGATCTGCTCTCCCCAACACCATCCTAAATCATTCAGATGCTTTTGAATTTTATACCTTGGGTCATCATCTTCTGTTTTGCATGCAACATAGCACTTAGTGAATACCTTTAGTATTTATCATGACTTAGGTCTGTTTGGTATTTATTCAGTCATAGTATATTTAGGTGTTTAAGTCCCTTTGAAATCAATAGGGATTAGGAAGTAAAATATGTTTGAAGACATCAGCCAAGCAGCTTCTGGACTGCTCAGTTAATATTTCACTTTTTTAAAATAAAAAAGCGTGAATGGCTCTGCCATTCTGTTATTCAGTGGATGAGGATGAACTGCTTCTGCTATAGGAGACAAGCTGCCCCAAGTAGTGTCTCAAGGGTGCTGCTGCTGGACATAGTAACTTCACTGTATAGATGTGGTCTGAAAGCTCTAGGTTCAGGAGATCTGGGTTCAATTCCCAGCTATCACCGACTTCAGGTGTGAAACAGACCAAATTTTTCAATGTCTCTGAGCATCTGTTCCCATTTGTAAAATAGATATCATCATTCTTTCCTTTTTATAACCTCTGGGCACATCTACACAAGATGCTTTACTGCGTAGTAGAGCTAATTATGGCACAGCAAGCATTTGCATCCACATATGCAGATGCTTACTGTGTAGTAATTGGATCTAATCACAACTAAATTTGTTACCTGCAAATGCAGGTAGCAAATTTACTAGTGATTAGTAACTGTGTAGTAGCGTACATGTAGATGTCTGACCAGAAGCAAATTCTTATCTCCCAGCATTGCAGTTTTGGGGCTGGTGCTGTGGGATCTTCATCTCCCAGCCCAGGCCCCATAGTCATGGGACCTGGGCTGGGAAACCCTTATCTCTCAGTGCTAGCTCCATAGTTGTGGGGCTGGAAGATCTTTATCTCCCACCCTGGGCTCTGCAACTGGGGGACCTGGGCTGGAAGATAAGGATCTCCCACCACTGGCCCCATAACTGTGGAGTGGGGGCTGGGAGATAAAGATCTTCCAGCCTGGGTCCCATGTCCGTGGGGCTTGGGCTGGGAGATAAGGATCTCCTAGTCCCAGCCCTACTACCATGGGATTCAGGCTGAGAGATAAGGAACCTTATCTCCCAATATGCAGAGCCCAGGGTGGGAGATAAAGGTCTCCCAGCCCCACAACCATGGAACTAGCATGAGAGATAAGGGTTTCCCAGCCCAATCGGTCCCTGTTACATCCACTGATTAACCCACTCCTGTGGCAATTAGCTTATCCAGACTGCTGTAAGGATAGCTCCAGCTTCGGGTTTAAGATGTAGCCTGCTCAGAGCAACGCAGTGTGCTTAAGGAAACTGCTTAAATTAGTTTAAATTTTAGGCCTTGTCTTGACCAAGGGTTATCCTTTTTAGTATCTTTTCTTCCTAGTTTCTCATTATGGCTCTGGTTTTTGAAAGAGCCATAGGAGAAGATAGCTCAGAACCTTTATGATATCACTTTAAGTTGAATTAACCTAAGGCAACTGCAGCTCCACTGAAGTCAAAACTGGACGTAGTCCTTTGAATTAGAACAAGCTTCAGGATTGTGCTTAGCTAAGTCTGGTTCTTTAGCCTCACTGTTTAACACAACAAACAACCATTCTAAACTACCCTGAAAAATAGGTTTTGAAGTGGTTAGAGTCTCTCTAGCAGTTTTGTTATGAAGGGCAAGAGCCATTCACACTTTTATTTTAAAAAAGTGAAATATTGACTGAGCAGTCCATGATCATGAGCAGTCCTCCATGATCATGGAGCAGGGGCTGAGAGCCTGCCCCTCCAGTGGTGGAGCCTGCCCTGGCAATAGACAGTTTCAGGAGGCAGGAAGCAATGTCCCAGCCCCCACCAAGAGACAGCTGCTGCACATGCTGGTTGCAGGGCTGCAGAAAGTGGAAGCAGTCTGTTGCTCGGAGCAGCAAATCTGCTCCCGCATCCCTGCATGTGTAGACATGTGCCCGGGAAAATTTACTCTTGAGTAGGGCTGTGTGAGGCTTCGGACCGTGCTTCAGATCCGGAGAAGATTTGGACATGTTGGACACTGAAGCAGCATGTCTGGATTGATGCACTGGCTTTGTTAGGCTTTCTGAAGTGGATCAGAGCTTCCAAACTGCTTCAGAAAAGCTTCAGAGTTGCTTCAGAGATCTGGCCATAGGGTATAATAGGGAATTAATTAAATATCTATAACTTTGTTGGTTTTTGTCTGATTTGAATGACACTTGCAGAGGTGGTAGCCTCTGCTGAGAGCATGAAATCTGCCAAGTTTCAAGAAGATAGGTGCAGGGGTTTGGTGAGAACTGCACCCCAAATTCTTGAAAGCAAAACTCATGTCACATGTATGTATTATATGACCATAAGTATCCCACACAGTGTTTGTTAGAGTAATATTTTATCTTTCTTATCTCTGCATGTCAATGGGCTTATTGCCCTTGCTATGACTTTAACTGTATGATGTCTCCTTCTTGAGACGAGCCACTTGCTCTTAAGAACACTTACCAGAGGCTATATGGAGATTCCTGTATTTAAAGGATGACCATCCACCCTTTCCCTGTTGCATAATTCATTTTTCATGGGCAAACTCTTTAGTTTTCTAGGGTTTTCTCTCAACTTGATGACATTGGCTAGGTACTGACATTCAAAAAATAAAATCAATCTAAGTTACATGGTTATCTGTAAGCAATATGATTCAGGTTGGTAATGAACAGAACACATTTGCCCTTTGGTGTATGGGGGGGGAAGGGGGGAATCTTAGACTGAGTTCCACAATTTTTAAACCAGTCTATGTGTTCCAAACTTCTGTTTTGTTAGGGGTGTAGACAAGTTTCTGACCACTTATACTGGTAAAAATGTAATGTGGGTTTTTGCCATCTCATTTCACAGCTACTTTTGATAAACTCCTAATATAAAGTTGGGGCAGATTGAGGTGGCATGTAGTAGTGCACTTACACCCCTCTTCAACCGTGTAGCACATGTGCAGCAAGCCCTTCACCACTGAGAGCTCTGGTGTCAACCACTAGTCTCTGGCATCAGTTGCACAGCCCAAGTCAATGAGCTATCTTCCACTTCTGCATTTTTAAAATCCTAGATCCATACTAGTAAATGGCTGTGTCTAAATGGAAGGAGAAACTGGTATTTCTCAAAATGTGCTTAAAGAATTAAAAACATAGCTATAAAGGGCACTTGCTGGCTATAATTTACTGTAATAAACATCAATAATTAATAAAAATATATTACAGTTTTTTAATTATAAGTTGTCTCGTTCACTGTTCTTGTGCAGTTCCTATAATAAGAGCATGTAAAATAAATCCATCACAAATTCAAAACTTTCTTAAGATGTAAGCAAGTTTTAAAAAATCACCTTTGACTCTTTGTAGCTATTGGATGAAGTGTCTCATAAGAGTCTGTTAAGGAAACTTGATAAATACAAAATGGGAGGTATAGTTCTGCTTTAAAGATAGGAAGCAGGCAGTAGGAATAAATCACCAAATTGCCAATGACATGAAAATTATTAGTGGTACTTCAGAGATTAATATTAGAATTAGCATTTCTCAATAGAGCAATGATCTGGAAGAGAAGGTGTTTAATGATGCGTCTCTGATCCCCACACTTTATTTGTCTTTTTCACCTGGTAGATCTTATTTGTTTACTTTTCAAACTCTTTGGGGGCAGGTACTTTCATTTACTTTATGAATATAAAGTGCTCAACACAATGGGGCCCTGTCTGGTGGTGTCCTCTAGGCAGTAGCACAACATGAATTTGTAATAAATAACAGCGATAGTAAGAGAACCTCATCAAATACATTTCAACACAATACCCAATGGAAGGAATAACTGGCAGGACTACAGAAGATCTAGGAATTAGATCTCAGTAGAAGACAAAATACTGAATTTGACATATGACACACAACTTTCCCCAAAATATTAGCCCACCAGAATTGGGATGTGTGTCTTAAGGAGGGAAGCTGATTTTCTATGTTCAAATGGAGCAATGGAAGCAAGAAGCTGCTATAAAATAGCTTCTCCCCCAACCAGCTGCAGGGGAAGCTCACCCTTCAGGATCAGAGCTACAATGTTAACCCTTTTGCAGCCCCTGCAGAATTGGCTGTAGCTTTTAACTGAACAGATAACAGCTGCTGCCAGTTTACCAATGGCTATGATAGCTTTTTCCAAGGAGCCGCTCATGATTTAGCCATGCAGTCAGGTTCCCCTGCCATCAGAATTCAGCCATAACTTGGAAGGGGGCACCTATTTTTCTTCATTCTGCCTCCCCAAAACAAAATGTGTGTCTTAATGGGGGGAAGGGGGAGTGTTGTGTGAGAAGCTATGGGTGGTGGTAACCATCAATCCTTCTGGATCATGGTGTATGCAAGAGGGCCACCCAGACCTCCGATGCATATGCCTGGGCAAGAATATTTGGAGGAGTGGAGGCTGCCTAGACCTTCCATCCTGCCTTTAGGCCACTGAAACAGAATCTAAAGACTAGACTGAATGCAGATGTTTGGTGCCTCCATGGCTGTAGTTGTATGAGTATCTGGGAATTGAGCCCAGGTCTCCTGTGTGTAGACAAGGATTCTACCACTGAACCACAGAGGGCTCCAAAAATAGGGGTATTAGGTAAGATTTTAGGCTATTCTAAAGAGAGGGTGGAAAATGTTATCATTCATTACATACATCAATGGCAAAATGATACATATATATTTTATCAATCAGTATTAGAAAGTCATCTTAAATATAGTGCTTTCCCACATCAGATAGAATATGATCATAATAGGACAATTCAAATGAAAGATAACTAAAGGTATTTTGAGGTATGGAAAGAAAGTTACCTACAAGAAGGCAAGAAGACCTTTGTCCTCATCTACTACCTTTGAGCTGAACTAGCTGGGCAAAGGGGCAATAAAGCTGTGTGAATCAGGCAGATGTGAAATCCTTCAGCCAAGAGTACAGCTATGTTTCATCTGCTCTACAAGGGTGCGGATAGAGGTGCAGCTACCTGCTGTAACAGAGAACACTTTACAGGAAGCGTTCTGAGTTGCAACGAACCCCCAGACCAAGCCGAAGTTCACTCTTGGTTCCAGGGGTGAGGGGAATCTAGCTGCTGACTGGGATCCTGAAGCCAGTTTACCTTAGCAAGGGACCCTCCTCTCTCCCAACCTGTTCCTGTTTCAGAATGGGAGGAGGGAAAGGGAACAGAGGGAACTTATTCTAAGGATTCTCCAGCCAGAACTGGCCCCCTACATCCCCCACCTTGTGGGGGAATGCTCCACTACACCTACCTCACCCTCCAGCAGAGGCTGAAAAACCCCCAGACCAACCTCCCTCCACTCCCTTTTCCCCTCTCCCATTCTGAAAAAAGCTCAAGGCTGCGAGGCAGTGCAGGCAGAAATTATAGAAGACACTGTTTTGAAATATCTTCATCTGACACCTCATGCAAAGAGGTTTCAGATTTTTGCCAGACTGGCCATTTTTCAAGTAGCTTACAGCTGTGCATTTGTGTTTGGTCAAAGCTATAGATTGCTTTCTGTGACCAGGTCAGGAAACAAATGTAACTTATATCTGTACCCCAAGTCTTTACTCTCCCACACAAGAGCTATACCAGAGCTACACCCAGGAAGAGGAAATATCCTCAAATGGTTGCTGCATTCTGGTGACCGCTAAATAGCATTAAGTCCTAAGGGCAGTTGTTTAACTGAAGGTGGCGTGATCAAGATACCAGCTCCAGATGCTTACCAGCAGTGGGGGAAGAGAAGCGGAGGGAAGAGGGATAGTAGCTGCTGGTGGTCCTGCTATGACCTGCATCCCAGCTGCTGCTGCTGCTCCTGCTGTTGCCCATCTTCAGGGCACAGAACTACATAGTTATGCCTTTGCTTGATGGCAGAAATGCAATGAGCTCACAGTTCTGTGGATCCGAGGAGCACATTGGTATGCAATAACTTTTTCTTCCACTTGCATCCAGGTCATCCAATGAGATTGAGTTCTGTAATGTGAGCATAGAGCAGGGGATGTCAACTGGGGGTACACATACCCCCGGGGGCACTTGGGAAGGTGCTAGGGGATATGTATGGGTGGGCAGGCAGGGAGGGAGCACTGCCACCCACCACCCTGTGCTTTTGCCTCCCAGGAGCACGGTCATTGGGGGGCGAGGGCAGCAGTGCCCTTCTGCAGGCTGCACAGGTGCCGCCCAGCTGGCTGGATGCTGGGGGGGAGGAAGCAGGCACGCGGCAACTGCCACCACCCACCCATCCCTACCCCTCGCTTTGCATCCAGCCACCAAAGGTACACTTATTAAAAAAGGTTGAAAACCCCCTAGCATAGAGCATAACCTGGGCAGTTAGTGGGTTCCTGAGCAGCAATGCCCATTTCTCACATAAAAGTGGAACAGATTCCTTAGTATGATTATTCTGTTCCTCTCTGCTTTCTAGGTTACTTACCAAGTCAGTTTCCTGCCAAAAAGCGAGGAACACCTTTTCCTAGGACTTTGCTCCCTTCTGCAACACATGGCTGAAGTAACATAGAAGCTTTTGAGGGGGAAAAGAAAGATTCCTAATGTATAAACACACATACAGCCATTAGCCACTTTTGAAAATATTAACCTTGTTTTTTGTCTTGTTGAGCTTGACAAAAATTCTCCGTATATTTTCCCTTCAGAAGCATTTCCTTATTCCGACAGGTTATTGTCTTTGCTTTGCTTAAATTTAAAGTTCAATAAAAAAAAAAAAATAAGGGCTTAAAATTAAAATGGGTATAAACACAGCGGGCCACTTCTACGCCTTGCTGCTGACTTGAACATCCAAATGGTGAACTGACACATCCCAAAAAAGGAACCTACATTTGAAAACTGGTTTTATATTCCCTTCACTTGTATTTTGTGTGGATCGTGTTCCTCACTACATTTAAACTGTCACCATCAAGATTAAACTGTAGTTTGCTACTATGTTTAATTTTTTTATAAGGCTCTTGTATTGTCCTAGTGGTTAATTTCTGTCAGTTTATCCTTTTGCACCTTTTGTGTAAAGTCCTGAGTGTTCTAAAGTGAGCATGGTACTGCCATCAATTGCTAAAGCTGTGGTTTGCATTCATCTGTGAACAATGATAGACTTAGAGAGGATTGTACATGTGATGGATGTTTAACAATTAAGAATCTTAAGTTGTGTGTGGAATAGCTGGAGAGAGAAGCAGAGGTCCTCCACAGTATAAATGAGTGTAAGAGATTTATCAATGAAACATGGTTAGTTTTAAATGCAGAAAATGAGAAGCTGTAAGAAGGTCAGTAGGAACAAGTTGAGAACAGTCTATAGAGAGGAAGAGTCAGAAGAGGAAGAGAAACACAGAATATGTAAGGACAGTTAAAAGTGAATCACAAACTAAAGGCAAATGTATGGTACAAGCAAGGTACTGTACCTTGCTCGCAGACTTTGGCTGACGGGGTATATCAAATGATAATATGAGTAAACATTACTGTTGACTATGAGGGAAGACATGCTGGCAGCTAGATACACTACGGAATGCTTCACTTGTATCCAAAAATCAGTTATTTGTCTGCTAGTAATAAGGAATAAGGAAGTGACTGGAGAACAGGTATACTATTTTAAATGTCATGAGAGATGGTGTGTATAAATAACATAAAGATATACAACTTGCCAAATAGCATTGAGACATCTTACAGAAAAACTACTTGAGAATGTAAAGCAGAGCTTTCACATTTGTGCTCAGTCATAAAATGCATGATTATGGGGGTAAATGAACATCTTTATAAATGCAGCCAGGACAGATGCATGTAACCTGTGGGTAGCAGAATGATTTGCTTCTAATATAAAAGCTAGGTTGCATCTTATAGGAAAATAGAGGACGGAAAGGCCACTGAATGCAGATACGAAGATGGTAACTATTTAAGGAGATTATGGATATAGAAACAGTATTAACTCAGCCTCCCTACCAAAAATCTCAGTTTGCTAGAAACAGCTTTGAGCCAGTGATCCTTTATATGCTTAAACAGGAAGTATCTCTTTCTTAAAATACCTCAGATTATGCAGACAACGTCTTTGTAAAGATTTACACTAGCCGCTGGGGAATTCTAGGGAAATGAAGATTCCAGCTTTCTTCTAGAGGGGATCTTCCCACAGCTTCTTCAGACTGCTGTATGGAGCCTGACGATTCTAACCCAGATCCTGCCCCATTAAAGTCAGACACCTCCATTGGCTTAAAGATGACCTGCATGTTCAGGACTGGGATTAATTTGATCCTTGTTTATACAGCCCAAGGCAGTGCCATGCAAAGATACCCCACCCCTGACTATCTGAACTGCTTGCTCTGGAAATGAAAGCAGTGTGGCTGCACAAGAAGGAGAACTTACTAGTACATAAACAGGCTTATCTTAGCATAGCTATATGGCTTCTGATTTTGGGACTAGTGTAAGTAAAGTTGTCTCTATACAGCACTGCCATGCACTATGCAGTCAGACCCTTAACGGGCCAGTTCCTTGGCCAGTTTATCATTTGACTCTCTTGGAGCTAAGCTGATGTATACCAGGAAGGGATCACCCCCATTATCATTACATGGTACCAGCAAAATGTGATGTTGTGGTACAAGATACTATTGCCGATATCAGTATCTGCCTTTAGGACATGTACATTGTCCAAAGGAATATTTCAATAAGTAGATTGTGCTATTAGGGCAGCAGAAATGTCCTTTTGTTGTATGCATACTGTACTGCACCATTAGCCATTGAAACAGAATCATTTTGTAGGTAACTGAGGAAAAGCATTTTAGAAAACAGCTTATTATTTAACTCCCTTAAAAAAAAGAAAGCTTTAAAACATGTGATGTTTAAGTGCAGTTTTCCTAGACTGACATTTCCTCAAGTTTTCCACATGGCTCAGAGAAAAGCTAGGTCAACAAAGCACTTTTGAAAATAGGCATTATTTTATTGTATTTTTTAAGAAAATGGTGATTACAATAGATTTTTTTAAAAGCTTTCAAAAGTTTTTAACTCTTAAAAAAATGTATGAGTGCTTTTCTACTTTAAAATTTACCACTTGCCACAGATCTGAAAAATAGCAGGCAGAAGAAGACATTAGTGAACATAAGATTTTCAAATTTATTTTTAATACTTAGGAAATGTTTATGAATACTTTAGTACTTTAAGAAAGATACAGACTCTTGATGGCTTCACCACTGGCATATATGCAATACACTACAATACAGAGTTCTGCGGAGAACTACAAGCCTCAGAAAGAAGGCGGGGGGCGGGGGGAATCTGCTTAATAGAAAGGTGGTTCTGCTGTTATTTAATGGGAAAGAGATTAAAAGTCACTCTTGTGACCTAAAGCCAAGTTAGACAAAGAGCACAAGTGTTTGTCTCTATACTATAGGATCAAATGTTTTGGACAACCTAGGAAAGGCCACTGATAATACCAAGCATACTAGAAGTGTATTCTTTCTGTATTTTTGTAATTAGGGCTAAATTGACCCTTTCTCATCAGAACTATCTTTGGGAGGCTATGAACCTAAGAAGTTTAAGGAGGGCATGTTAGTCCTTACTCTGTCATGTTTAATTTGACCATTTAAACAGCTAACCCTTTCTTGTGTTCTAATTTGGCCCTTTTTCTAGCAGTAGCATCCTTACAGGAGCAAACTGTCTCTTTCCCTTCACTTTGCCTATTATACCTGGGAATTATTTTTAATCAGAATGGATTCTTCATTCCATTTGGTAACTAAAAGAAAAATACAGCAAATGGGAAGGCAGGTAGTGATGCTAAAGGAATATCTGTGTAAATCAAAGGATTTGGAATTATTCTTATTTAAGAATAATTTTTACTTTTTAGACCTCTACCTTGAGTAATTTATACAGTACTGGTCACTATCTCTTTGCAAAGGTTTAATTGCTCTTCAGGGGAGCAGTGTAGAGCAATTATATGAATGATACCAGATTTCAACGATTTAAGTTATGAGGACAGACTGGGAAAGTTGAGCATATTCTCAGTGGAAAAGAAGAGACTTCATGTAACCCAATTGAAGTTTAAAAAGTATGAAGAGGATTGATAAAATTGATCCAAGCAAGCTCTTTACACTTGCAAGACCACAGAAGCTAGAAGACATGATCTAAAAATTAGAAAGTTGGGAACAAGGAAAAAAGCGAAGGCAAAACTATTTTACACAAAAGGGTTATAAGCGTATGGAATAAATTACTATAAAGGGCCCCTGAAGCAAGAAGCATCATTGAATTCAAGAGGGAATGAAATGAATTTCTAAACAAAGAGAGCATAGAGATGGATGAGGAGAAAAAATAGGCAAATGGTAATAAGGGAAAGAAGGAATAGGTAAGATGAGCACAGGGGTCTTTCTGTTATTTCTTCAGTTCTTTCAGGCAGTGCTGTAATATGGCTGTTGGTTTACCCCGCAAACTGAAACAAAGTCTTAACATCTTTAAAGGGTACAATCGGTTCTTATTCAGATTACTCCTGTCAATAGGAAATGTGTGTTTTTAAGGGGCAGCTGTATTTTGGCCCAATGTATATTTACCTTGCCTCAAAAAATGAATCTGAAAGTAATCAGAGTCTAAATCTACTGGATTTAAAAGTTGAGGGTAGGAAGCCCCTATCAGAAATATTGAGGAACAATATTCAATGAAAAGCCTTTTCCAGCTTACAACTCCCCTACTTCTGAGAAAACAAAGGATGCTGGAATATCTACCAGGATGTTATCCCAGGATCTTGCATTGGCTACAATCTACACCATAGGCTTTGACTAGGAGCTTTCTTGGACACTGATGGTTCTTCCCCACTCTCACTGCCTAGAGTTGTTATTGCATTTAATCCCCACTCTAGAGTCTCCATCTTACTAGGGCAAGGCAGGGGTTGGAGGAAATGTTTTTTTCTGAGAACGATTCTCCAGGTTCTATTTTGGCCTTTCTTCCTCTGTCCATTATTTCAGTATTGGTATTTTCTGTTTTCTGAAGCAGTAGCATTATAAATGTGATGTGACCCTACAAGAACTGACTCTATTCTGTTTGTACAAAGCCACAAACAGCAACAAAGGTGTCTTATTCAGGAAGACAATATACCTTCTACTTGAAAAGCTCAAAACAACTCAAAACAAGAGCTTTAGTTATGCAGCAACTGATAATGTAAAAACTCCAAATTTGTCAAAGAAAGGACTTCCTTCCATACTGCAGGCTGGTCATTGTATCAATTTTTCAAGCCTTAGATTTAACTAATTATTATACAGCACCAAACTCCCACTGCCCCTCTCCTCCCCCATCCCCCATTTTGTCCCCTCCCCTGCCCCTTACTTGTGGTGGTTCATTTTCTTCAGGCTTAATTTTTTTCCCTTGCAGAATAGGTTCTAATCTTTTTTCAAGCTGATTTTAAACATTAATTTCCAAGGTATCAACTGCTAATTATTCAGCAGTTACTTTAATGTTTCAGATAGGGAATAAGTTGCCTTTGGGAAAATAGAGTTTGCCTTTAAAGTAAATCTAGCTACAGTGAAGTACTATTACTAGAAGACTCATGCAGATTCATTTTTCAAGACTGTTACTAATATACTCTATATTACTGATGCCATTTCATTCTCTCTCCAAAGATGGAAGCAGACTTTTATAATCTAATCTCATTAAAAAATGAAGTTAGACTTCAATAGATATGTGGAGATGTTATACTTAGAGCGACCTAACTAGACTGAGCAAAAAAATAGCCAGCTCAATCTAATTTAGTTCATCTGAGGAGATGCCCTGTATAGATTGGACTAAAAATAGATTGGCCTAATGCAGATGCTTACCCCAGCCCTGGGACAATGCTTTTCCTCCCCTCTCCCTGCACCCACCCCCAGCTGTTTTTAACTCCTTCAATCCCCACACCTTTGGCTGAACAACCCTCCTTTCACTGCAGACCCACCAATCCCCACTTGCCAGCCCCGCTCTGATCCCACCAAACCTGTCCTCCCAACCCACCAACCTTATAGCCCCCCTTCCCATCCTACCCACCAAAATCTACTTAGATTGCATTCCCAGCATGTCTCCCGGCACCGGCAAACATGCACAAGGACATAATCTATGATGATGCAGCTAAGAGTAAGCACACAACTGCACATCAGATCTTTTGAACGCGTGCACATGCCCTTAGTTAGTGAGGGCCAAATCCTTATGTCCTTACTTGGACTCAATGCCTGACCTGGGTCCTTGCTAGACCAAAGCCTGCTGGACTAGGAAAACCAGAGATGGTAGTTAATAAACTTAAGATGATCCAAAAGAGAATTTGACGTTTTCTTTATTCCAAAAAATTGAGTTTTTGCATTTTATATGCCCACATTTAATCAATTGCCATTTGGTAGCATTAACCACAATGATGAGTATGATATAAATATCCAAATAAGAGGCCTGCCATATGATGTATATGAACACTGTAAAAGAATTGATAATGTGTACTCTCATCAGCAAAAATCCAAGGGTGATTGTTCCTTCCAAAACAGGAGTGTTCTTTTGTTGTTGCTATTATTTTGTTTTCTGTTATACAAGAAGTATGTATTCTACACCATTGGCAGATTAGAAAATTTACATAGCAACTTTATCTATCAAACAATGAATTGGAAGGCTCGCTCATGATTTTATTAACACACAACCTATGAACTATCTTTTCTCTAAGTTCGGGATGGGAATCAGGAGTGTGGCAGAAAAATTCAGCTCTTTACCTCCACTTTGATTTCAAGTTATGAGCAGGAGCCCCAATAAAATTTAGTCACCCATAGATTTATCAATGAAGGACTTGACCCTCATCTCTACTTCTCATTAACTGTATCTTAATTTAAATATCCAAATGTTAACAAGTTAGTTTGGCTTCCCTCTCCACTAGGTGTAAGAGGAATTTGAGGAATCTGGTAGGACTACCAGTGCAACTCTACTATCCCCAGCTGGGATCCACTTGGGATCTGTTATAACTGGCATCAGACTGAAACAGAATGACATGGTTTGATCTTGACTCAGGTACTAAGCTGCTAAGCTAGCCTCACTTGTCCGCTAATAAGGGTGAGTACACATGTACTAAATCAACTTAAAATAAGGTAACTTAACTAAGTCCATTTAATGAAGTCAACTTAATTTTAGCCACAGAGTGTATATATGTACAGCTCCTGGAAGCTAAGTCAACTCAAGGCAGGAAAGGTTCTTTGCATAGATGTAATATCTTTTAATAGACCAACTGAATAGTTGGAAAAAAGTTCTTTGCAAGCTTTTGGGTGCAATCACCCTTCTTCAGGCATAGGGAGTCTCTTCTGTTCTGTGTGCATTCATTCTGGTGAACAATTGTTGTTTGGTTTCTCCTACATATTTTCCATCAGGACATTTGGTGCACTGGATGAGATATATAACATTTCTGGAGGTGCAGGTGTAAGATTCAGGAATGGTGATGGTTCTGTTGTAGGGTGTAGTTATTGTGGAAGTGATGGAGATGGGTCAACAGGTTTTGTACCTTTTATCTTCACATGCTTTGCATCCATTAGGTGTGGTTTGGCTTATAGGGAGTTTGCTTCTGGTGGTGAGGTTTGCGAGGTTCAGTGCTTGTTTAAAGGCGAGGATGGGTGGTTCTGGAAAGATCTCTTTAAGAATTGGTTCTTCTTCTGGTATGGGTTACAATTATGTGAAGATTTTCCATTTAGGTGTAGGTTCTGTGTACGTTCCAAGGATCCAGACCATGCCAGAAACACGCACCAGAATGAACGCACACCAAAAATCTATCAAAGACAAGCATACTCACTTCTCACAAAACAGTCACTCCCTCTCTGATCTCTCGATTCTAATCCTCAAAGGAAATTTACAAAACACCTTTTGTAGATAAGTCTATGAACTTCACTCCATAAAACTACTGGATACAAAAAATCATGGACTCAATATAGACATTGGATTTATTACACAACGCAACCTGCCTGACATCTGATTCACCAGGTACAGTCCAGATCTGACCTTTTACACTTTTCTTTCTGCCCTCTTCTTCCTTTCCACTCCTTTTCTACCCTTTTTCTTCCTACTTTTCAGCTATTTACTTTTTCACAGACAGCCTATTTTCTACCTTGGAAAACTACTGCAGTAGAGTCTCCCTTACTTATGTCTGGCCTTTTTCCCCCTCGTTTTCTCCTCCCTTTCGTTCTTTACCTCCCCCACCATTTCTACCTCTTTACATTCTCACTGACATTCTGTCACACTTTTAGCTTCTTCTTTCTTGGAGTCTCAGAACAGCAGAAATTCCCTATGCCTGAAGAAGGGAGATTGCACCCAAAAACTTGCAACTACTTGCAACTAGTTTTTCCAACTACTCTGTTGGTCTAATAAAAGATACCACATCTACCCAAAGAACCTTACCTGCCTATATCCTTAGGCCAACATGGCTACAACCAAAAAAACAAGTCAACTTGACTAATTCAACTCAAGATAATACATCTTGGAGGTGTATATCTTGTTCCACATTTAAGTTGACTCTTCTCCATACATGTGTGGAGGTTTTGACAGTTAACTTGACTTTAAAAAGTCAAGTCTTAACTGCCAGAAAGTTAGTACATGTATATACACCCTGCGTTTTCAACAGGGAGCAGAAGAGGGCAGAAGCCCTTTCTTGGTCTCTCTCTACACCAGATACAGTTCAGCTAAACTGAAGAATCTTGCCATAGGTGTAACAATGAGACTAAAGCTTCTCCCCCCCCTAAACACACACACTTTTTGTCTATTTTTCTTACGCTTACTCCAGACACAGTACATTTTCAGCATTATCATGTTTTAGTTTGTGACATTCTCCTTTATTTCTTGGGTAAACATAGTGATACATTTTAGTTAGTTCCCTACTAATTATCTGGAAAAAAATAGAAAATAATGGTATGCAAACATAATTTTTAGAGCAATGGATCTTCAAGATATGGTTAAGCAGTATGTACAAGTATTTTGTGTATGCTGAGATTAGTTTTCAATATGCAGTTTCCCTTGGGATATTTATATTCTTCCAATCAGCATAGAACTGTCCATCAAAAGTAACATTTTAAATATATAAATTTAAAAAAAAAAAACTTGCTACTATAAACATTTTCCTCTTTAAAGAATTGTAATTACATTAAGAATCCTCCTGCACAAATGGCCTGTATTGTAGGTAGTTGTTCACTGCAATAGACAATTTGAATAAAAGTACTTGTTGGTTTATTTCTTGTTCTCCTTTCACTGTTGCAAACAGGTTAAGTTAAAAAAATTGGTTTGAGAAACAGAAATTATGAATGCAAGTAGAGGCAACACTTTTTATAATGGATGCTTTAGAGTCCAGCATATTTTGACTTTCTTAGTCAAACCATTTACTTCTAATTAGATAAGAGAATAAAAAAAAAGATTCCAAAAGGGAAAATACATTTTTACACAAATTGCTTCCATCATTTCTGAACTCTGCTAAGCATTTTTAATAGATATGTGCCCTTAGCTCATCTTTTGCATGCTAACAATTTAATCTGAATACCAATATAGACACAAAATAAACGATTGTTTCCTGCCAGAGGTATCTGCAGAAGAAATCTTGGAGTAAAACATTGTCTTTGCAGCTCATTGTGTCTCTAATTAGAGTGGAAGGAGGCAGAAGCTTGCTGGTGTCAGTCTGTGTTTAGCATGCCCTGGAGCTTCAAGCTCCTGTGGGTATCAAAGTGCACTAATTAAATGAGGGGTCCACAATACAGCACTAAACATCAGAGTGAGAGAAAGAGTCCAGTGTCCTCAGTGCCTTTGAGAATCCGTGGCCCACGCTAATTACCCATTGTTGAATTGACTTCCCATTCTACAAGGAATGAATGGTTCTTCTCTCCCTCCTCCCTCTCCCCCCTTATATTTTACCATCTTTGCTTTGGCCGCCTAATTAATCTTATGGAAATCTCCCGAAGCCAGATTCCAGCAAGGTTGCCCCGATGTTTATAATTTGATTTGTGATGATAAAAGTGAAGGCACCCGGTGATGGAACAGTGTCATTTTCAACACTCTTGAGAATCGAAGAGGCTATCAATCTTTCCCACGTGCACGGCAAACTGATATCCTAGAAAATTAACTTCAATTAATAACAGAAATCCCCAGACACTCAGGGAAGTAGAGATGCTTTGAAAGAGAACCTTCAAAGATGTCTCTGGATTGCCTTTTATATGCAGACTCTTCTTTTTATATATAAGAGATTCTCAATAAGGGAATGTATGAAGGGGTTTCCCCCCCCTTTCCACTTCTAATTTGAGTAAGATGAGGCAACATTTTAAATTTAGTTTAGGAAAAACTGAACCAAAGGTTTCCAAGTTAAATCTGTCTTTATTTTCTAACTATAGGTGGAACTAAATGGATTTATACTTCATGTTTCACTGAGGAAAGGGAATTTAAAACAAAAACATCTTATTTAAAGCTAATTTCCCCCTCCCCAAAAAACTAGAATGTTAAATGTTGAATTACTTGTCAGTGTTATCCTTATTTACATTGACAACGCTTATGATCTAAAGCTCAATGTTCAGCCAGAAAAAAAGGATTGTTAAGATTTTTACATGGACTAATAACTGCAATGACAAGAACTAAAGACTTCTATAAAAGTAAGTCTCATTTCTATGGAACCTTGCAGCATACAGCATTCACCCTACAAAAAAAGAAGAAAAAAAATCTACCTTATCTATACGTCTGAGTGATATTTCTGCATTTCTGTTGTACAGGGAAGCCAGTTGTTAGTAATAAAGTCAAATAGTGTTGTCTAACAAAATGGATACAGATGTCACATTTCACCACAGAACAATAAACAAGGATTCTTTAGCTTGCAAATAAACATACCACAAAAGAGCCTCCAGTAAATAATTTTGTACTTGATTTTGGTATAATGTGAATGACAAGTATTGAATAATTAACAACTAATACAATGCATAGTATGAAGATGAATAATTGTTTAGAATCTTAGTTAATATTTTGCTTTCAAGCCATTGTCACTGTAGTTCATCAGAAATGAACATAAAGGTATAGTTTTAGTTTAGCAGCAAAAATGGGTTAAGTTTATAGCATTACAAGTTCTTGTTATAATCATTGTCACGTAACTGAATTCATGTTGTGCCATTTCTTGTTCTCATTACAACCTTTGTTACGAGAATGAGGTATTAGGATTTTAATGCCTCATATATTCTGTGAATTATGTTAGTGTGCTGTACTACTTTGACCTTTTAAGTATTCTGTAATTTGATTGGCTGGTAATTCCAGTCCTTCTCTTGTTGACAGCCTCAATAACCTTTCAGGCAAAGGTGGAATGGCAATCCAATCAAAATACAGAATATTTAAGAATTAAAAAATACATAATACAATAGAATCTTACAGTTCATTGGGGAAAATTATAATTCTTCTGATTCCTAAAGTTTGTAACATAAATGGAAAACAGGAGAAATTAAACTACAGTCTAAAGATAAAGGTTGAGATAACAAATGAAAGTGATATGAATTAAAAACCATTTTTAGTCTTACCTCAATGTTTTAATCTTGTGATATTCCCTTGGCTGTTGTACTAGATAGACATAATATCTGAATTTTTTCTACCATCCTTTTTAATATTGCCACATCATATCATAAAAAAACATGATTAAATGAAAGCTCATTTATATATCCTGGGCAACAAGGCCTAATATTTAAATCACTTTATCACATTTAGCATATAATATGCATTTTCAGACCACTATTACATAGATGAGAAACTTAGTGGTTATAACCAGTATGTTATTTTCAGGGTGTAGAAATATCATGAAAATTTAAGAAAAAAGGAATATTATTCAGTAGATGTCTATTATTATTTCTATAGTTATCTGCATGTCCACATTTAATGACTGGAGAAGGATGTCTGTTCTACTTTGTCATAAACTGACATCTGGGTTTGTTTTTTGAATAATAAATTTAGTCTAAAAATAACCCACAGTGACAAACAATACTAATTAGAGAAGACTCAAAACCATCCATATTTTCTACTGCTTCTAGACAGAGCACAAACTAATTTTAAAGCCCATACTAAACTTGAAACCAACTTATTTAAGAAAAGAAAAGTCATATCCAGTCTTAAAGCTGTTCCTGAAGCCTCTGTCAATGCATAACAAACTTGTTCCCCATTTTTTTTAGGAAAGGCCTGCAACAGTAACAAGGAAACTTGGATAACAAGAATCCTGATCCAGTGTTCTATTAAATCAATGACTTAAACATTAACTAGCAAAATTCAGGTACGAGTCTGAGAAAGTCTGAAGGAAGAGTAAAGCTCGGGTAATTTACACTATATTCTGGCTGTTTCAGTGTGTATCTTAATAATTTTAGACTCTTCCTAGGTTCCCTCTAGCTGTGGTTCTCTTACCCACTCTTACCTATACCCCAAATATTGAAAATCTTTTTCCTTCCATACCACTGACTTTGTTTTGAGAAATAGCCACCTTCATTCATTCATTTCAAATAACCAATGACCAATATCCAAAATAGCCAAATGCCTAGTGGTTAGAGCAGTCACTTGGAATGTGAGAGACCCATGCTCAAAACACGTTGCCTGATTTAGACTATGGCTGTCAGCTTTATAGCTGCAGCCCATGTGGCAGTTGAGGGTCCTGATCATTGGACTACAGGGTATTCTGAGTTAGGGGAGCATATTTCTTGGCCAGAATTTCTCTTTGGTGAAACAGGTACGTATGTTCCTGGAGAAAATTTTACTTTTGACAACTCAATATTCTGCAAAAAACCCCCCAAAAAACAAAAAAATAAACCCCACCAATTATTTAAATGTTTTCCTAGCAGCAATATTCTAGAATTACCTACTTATTACACATCCTAAGACTTGACTGTACATGGGCAACTTTAAAATTGATATATCAGAACATGGACAAATCAAAAAATTAAATTGAAAAATAGGAAGACCAGGTCTTATGAAGAAAAAAAAGAGCTTGATTTGTTTAGCTTAACAATATGGAGATTGAGAGAGGATATTTTACAAATGTATTTGTGGGGATGGAGAAGAGCTTTGTTGGCTAAAAACAATACCATTACAAGATCAAATTGCTATAAATTGGCTATGAATAAATGTAGATTGGGAATTAGAAGATGTCTATCAGAAGAATGCAATTCTGGAGTTATCTTCAAAGCAAATTAATGAGGGTGGGGGGGAGGAGAGGGAGAACCAGACCACTTTAAAAGTAAAATTAATAAATTTATGGAAAGAGTAGTATAACAGAACTGGAAGTTCTTGGTTCAGTGTGTGCCATATGTGGAATCAAATATTTTGCTATGCCCACATGAGAGTATAGAGCAGGAAGGGGCAACTATTTGGCCTGGAGGGACACTTAGGGAGGTTTGGTGAGATGTTGTGAGCTAGGTCAGCTGTCAGCATCCCTCTACTCTGCCTCACAAACCCAGGTCAGCAACTCCACCCATTGCAGCCTGCAACAGGAGTGACCAAGAATAACGGTCACAAGCTGGCAGAGGGTAGGTTTAGGTTAGATATCAGGACGTGCTACTTCACGGTCAGGGCGGCTAGGGTCTGGAACCAACTTCCAAGAGAGGTGGTGCAGGCTTCTACCCTGAGAGTGTTTAAGAGGAGATTAGATGAACTTCTTGCTGGGGTCGTTTGACCCCAGGATTCTTTCCTGCCATGGCAGGGGGTCAGACTAGATGATCTGCTCAGGTCCCTTCCAACCCTAGAAATTATGAAACTATGAAACAATTGATCAAAATTCCCTCAGTGGTCTGGAGGTGCTGGTTGGAGCAGGTGGATGGGGTCTCTGTGAAGCCTGCCTGGGACACCCACAGGCAGGGTGTGCTCAGCCAGGCACATTGGATGGGGCTGCAGGTGGGTGGGGAATTGTGGCCAGGGGTGGGACAGGCAACTAAGGCCAAGGTCAGGGTTGGGATTGTGGGGAATGACAGTGTGGGGCTGGGGCCTGGGACAGAGTTGTGATCCACTCCCTGTATGGTACATATTGCCATGATCCCAGCCCCAATCCTACCCATCTACCATCCCAGACCCTATTCTTTGTCTACCCATGGCCATATCCCATGCACCCAGATGAGCTCACCCTGCCCATGGGAGTCCCATGCCTGTCTCATGGAAATAGCAGAGCCAGGTCTAGTGGCAGTGGGGAATGTGGAAGCTGCCACAGGCAGGGCTGCCAAGAAGTGAGTCTGGCCACCATGCCATAACTCAGCCTCTCTGTGCACTCCAGGGGAGGGAGGAACTGGCTGCATGTGCCATGGCCTGAGCTGGACCCCACACCTGGGATGGGTGGGGCTTAGGAAACCTCACTAGACCAGATAAAATCCTTTGGTGGGCTAGATTCAGTCCGCAGGATGTATTTTGCCCACTGCTTTTATAGAAGAAGCTTTCTTGCAGTGTGATAGGTGTCTAACAATCTAATGGCTTACAGATTTTGATGGCTGCCTCCAGTGGCCAAAAAGAAAAACTTTCCCTTCACGAATATTACCAGCTTTTGGATTTTTTTTCCTACTTTCCTCTAAAGCATTGGACATTGGCCACATTATTTCCAACTGGCCTAAAAGCACCTAGGCCACTGGTACTTCACTCAGAAAACTCAGAGGTTCCTAGGGAAAAAGGTCTTCTGTTCAAAGTCATGCACATCAACATATTTGAGGTCTAGAAAGAGTTCTCCTCTAAGGGAGATCACTGAGAAACAGAGGGTGTGCTTTCCTTTGGAGTGTATGTCTCTCTTCTAAGGATCCTCTGAGCATATATTAACACAGGGATTTTCAACCTTTTTTAGTCTAAGTACCCCCAGTGGCTGGATGCGAAGCAGGAGGGAGGAGGTGGGTAACACATGGCCAAATGCGGGGAGAAAGAGGGGTAGCACATGGCAGGACACAGAGCAGGGAGGCAGGGATGGTGCATGGGTAGGCAGGGATGGAGTGCCACCAGCTCCCAGGAGCAGGGCCAGGGTGGAGCAAGGAAGCTCACCAGGCTGGTGTGTGGTGGCAGCCTGCCGCCGCATGTAAGCTTTCCCGCTCCACAGAGGGGCACCACTGCCCTTGCCCCACCCTGGCCCTGCTCCTGAGAGGTGGTAGCACTCCATCCCCACCCACCTGTGCATCCCCCATAGGACTGGTCCAAGTACCGCCGGGGGTATACATACCCCCAGTTGACAACCCCTGTATTAACGAAATACTTCTCTGTCTACAAAGTGGCAGAACATTGGTATCCTCATTTCCTCTTCTTTTACATGCAGGTAGTAGGGTGTTTCTGGCTTTGTGTCTTGAAGTTGTGTTTAAAATGAGTGTTTAAAGTGGTAATTTTTAGAAATTTGGGGATAAAGGGTTGCCTATGAACTCAGAGAACTCACCTCAATTGCCAGGTTGTCTTCTTCTCCTATGCTCATAAGCAAGAAATGTGCTTAATAGCTCAGTTGATTATACAGTGCATTTTTAATCTCCAAAGCAATATAGCATTGTGCAATGTATTGAAAATTATTAACAAGTGTTTTATATAAACTAATAAACAGTCCATCTTCTGATAGCTTGTGGAAATATAAGTAAATGCAAGACATATATATGTAAGAAATACAAGTTATCCACATTTCATGCAAGATAATGAACAGTATTATCTTGTTTATGCAAAACTAATCTATAAAATTCCTGATGTCAGGACCTATTTATAAATACTCCAATCTCTAGCATGCTAAAATCCATCATTCTTCATAGATGAATCAAGACGAGTCTAAGGCATGGACAGGGGAAGGTTGAAGAGCTGGTGGTAGTTCACTTCTCCTGTGTAGCACAGTGAGATTTCCAGAAGATATGCTGGGGGCTCTACTTTCCTAAAGCCACAGATGTCTGGGTTGCCTGCAAAGTCTGGGAAGCTGTGACCTTAGACCATGGTAAGTATGAGCCCCTCTATTGCTGCTCTCCTTAGTTGACCTGGGAGTACAGGAAGCCCTAGGGCTGCTTCTGGTCAACTCCGACTCCCTGGGACTGCAGGGAGTGACTGTGAGGAGTGCTATGTTTGGCCAGGGACAGCAATCGTGCTCATAGGTGGCTTTCCCATTCCTACACCTCCTCCTGGACACCCACTTCCACCAGAGCTGTACTCCATCACCCCACTTTCTGAGCTTTGTCCAAAGTCAACAACCAGTTGACTCCAGGAATTAGAGTCCTGATCCTACCAGAACTGTGCTGCATGGCACTGCTGTGGAAGGATTGAAACGGTGTGATGCTGCTCTAAGCAGGATTAGGCCCTGCAGCTCCTAGAGCTGTCCAGACACAGCAAGCTCCATGGGCTTTTTGTCCAGCTCATCAAGCAGATTTTTGGGGAGCAGCTGCATCAGGATCGACTGCCCCCAGGTCTAGTCCTGCATCAGCCAGGGACAGTCACAACAATAGGCACATCCCCCCTTCCAGATCCTGCTTCTGAGTTGGTCCCCTATGAGTCCCCCATCAGGCTATGGGCTCCAGTAGCATCTCACCCCCATCCTTCCCATGGTCTGAGCTCACTGCTGCCCAGTCTCCACAAGAAACCTAGGCATCCAGGGCCACAGGGGAGTGGTCTCTATCCAGCCTGAGTACCAGGTAGTGCTTCATGGATAGGCTGACCATAAGGCAATATGAGACATCCGGGACATTCATCCAGCACATCCATGCTCTCATAAGTCAATGGAGGTGGGGTGGCATGCCAGGAAGGCAGCAGTGCCTGCCTGCCTGCTTGCCTGCAAGGTGCTCTGTGTCAATCCAACTCCTAACCAGACTACATCCCACACCCCTGAATTTCCAGGATGCCCATTATAATTCTTAACAAACCACCAGGATTGGCCTCTGAAATCCAGGACTATCCCAGCTAAACCAGAACATGTGGTCATCTTACTGAAAGAGCACCTCAAGTTGGAAGTGGGTGTGGTACAGATCAAGGTGGGGTAGCAGTGGGAGCCGTGGGTTTGCAGACACCTCAGTAGTGCTAGTTGTAGTTTCTGCACCTGCCTTTTCCAAATCCTAGATCTGCCTTTGGGCACAGATCCTGATACCTGGGAGCTGGGGGAGTTCTGGTCATGTTTTCTTTGGCTAGGGACAGACGTTAGCCATAAACCAGTTTAAGTGATCAGAAACTGGTTTAAACCTGTAACAGAACAAATGTTCCATTCACATAAACCAGTCTGAAAATGTCTGAAAACGGTTTGAGATAAACCTGGTTGAATGTAGTATCAGATTTAACTGATTTGGGTTAAACCAGTTTATGCAATGTCTGTCTCAGATCCCTTCCTGGTTTAACTTAAACCAGAGTCCCTCAGCATCCTAAACGGTTTGCAGCCCTGGGCTGGACTCTGCTCCAGAGCAGGGCTGGATCCACCCCTCTGCTCTCTGGCTGGAGCTCAGGCAGAGAATTTAGCCATAGTGGCATCTGCCTGACTTCCCCCTGCCCAACCTCCCCTCACCACTCCCAGCTCAAGCAGGGATTCCCCCCTCCCCTCTCCCACAGCACAGACCATAAGTCCCCACCACCCCCCACCCAACCAGCATGTGGTATGCTAGCTAATGTTGGGAGGTATCTGTGTAAGGCAGACAAGACAATGTCCATTTAGGACTTTTTGGAACTAATCAACAGAGGAGCTGGTAATGTCCCTTTGTTCCTTCCTTGGAAAAAGCTGTTTAAGAAGAGGTTGAACTAATGAGAGAGGCTTTTGGTTTTTTTAAATGGGGTGATAAATGCTGTGTCCCTGCTGGCTGGTAAGAAGCAGCGAGGGGAGGGGGACCCCTCCCTAATCAGAGTGCCCTGCCAGGGCCTGGCCACTTCCCTTCTCAGCTCAGAATTGTGGAAGGGAAGGGAGGGCTACTCTAGCACCCCCAAGCTTCTAGCCTGAGCCACTGTAGGCATGTGCCTACATTTTCTCAGTCCAGAGAGGATCTCTGTGCAGTTACAAACCTAGCTCAGCTTATCCAGGTTAAACTAACCTGCAAAGGTTGAATCAATTCAGGCTCAGGCTTTTTGAATGCCTCTCCCAAGCCTTTGGGTGGAGGTCTGTCCAAGGTAGTATCTGGAATGTAATACCATTAGATTGAATCTAAACTAAATGCTTTGGGATTACTTTGTTCCTGTGGATTTCCTACTTGTTTGTTTGCCTGTCCCAGCATTGCCCCCTCCTTTCCTTGTCTTTTGCCCTCTAACTTCTTTCTCCTTTTAAACATTACTTTGTGCATGTTCTTTCACAGCATCTGACCCAATGCACTTCAACTCATATATATATATATAGATATATCTATATACACACAGACACTTTGGTTAATCTATAAAATGCAAATCTACCCTGCTTTTTACCTGACTAACACAGCTAAGTACCTCTGTTTAAACTAAAACACCAAGTTAGACTGAAAATCATCTAGGAAGCGCCCAAAGAGAAGCGACTGAAAAGATCTCTTTTGGGGCTTCTATATCTGAGGCCTCTTCAACATGAAGAAATGACTCCCAGAAGAAGGCAATCTGGGGTATTTGCCTATTGCTGCTTGACAAGGTATCATCTGGAAGATTAAATATTGTGATACTGTTAACAGGCTATGGTTTTAAACAATGGCTTTCACTACAGGAAGTGGAAACCTATCAGAAATTCTCCAAAATTCCTTCTAGACTCTGGCTATACCCCTTTTCTTCCATGCTGCTCTGGGAAATGTGGCTGTATGGGAGAAGCTAATATCACCTGGGCTTTTAATCTGGACATACTTTGTACTTGGAAATTTAAGGATTGAGATTATGGCTGTAGGAAAGGGCTTCCTCCAAAGATCTCCTAATCTCTGCTGTCTTCTCACAGACTAGTTATAACCTGACCTTAAGCATCTATTGCTGCTTATAGTCATTCTTTATTATGGAATAAGATTGCCACATATCAGACTATTTATTTCTGCATATCATTAGTTCATTTTAATAGAATTGTGTGAATAATTTAATTAAGATCAGCACTTTAAAAAATAGCTATTGGAAAACTATGTTAAAATTCTCCAGTAAAAAGCATCTAAGATGTGGTCCATTGAAGAAATCAGTTTAAGCCTTGACGTTCTTGGTGATAGTGTGTTATTGTATTAATATAAATTTCCTTTTCTCCTACATAACACCTGCATTGTCATGTCCAAATCCAATAGGTTTCACTAGAATGTTGTTCTTACTAACCTTCTTTCACTAGAAGGTTTGCTTAGCTTCATTGAAAATGATTATTACTGTTTAATACCTATAATGTTAACTAAAAAAACTTAATGCAGTAAAATGTTTTATATTCAATAAGATAACCACCACATTTCATGCACTCTTTTCTAGACTGCCTTTTCCAATCCTTTGGAAATAATCTGAAAGGAGCCTAGCAATAATGTTAACCCTATATCGACTATGCTTTGCCCAGATAATAACATATTCAATTGACCTATGTTTCTATTTGTGTATGTGATGATGCAAATTGCTTCAAAAGAGTTGGGTGAGATAGTAATCATAGGCCACTGACAGACATTCAGTTAAAGTGTGATGGGCTCTGATCTGCAACCCCAACAATTATGCCTCCTGCAATGCCACATGTGCATCACAGGAGGCACAATCATGCAATCACAGATCAGATCCCAATTGTGCCCTATTGTCAGTGCAGAGGGATCCCAGAATATGATCCTGGGCTCCCCTGCATCAGGAAGTGTCCGGTGTGCCTGTGACTCAGAGCACCAATCGGCTGATCATCCTTAGAAGAGCATTGGAGCCTTTCACTATGGTGTGCTCTTGTGGCTGGGAGTGCCAATCAGTTGATGAGTACTTGCAGCCATGTGAGTGCACCTGAGTGGAGGGCTCTAATGAACTTCCACAGTTGGGAGTTGATTGGGCTTTCCTACCACCAGGAGTGCACTGACGCTCTTCAAAGTTCTGGTGTGCTCCTGAGACTGGGACACTGATCACCTGATTAGCACTGGCCATACATTCAATCTAAGGCATGATGGGAACTGTCCACAAGATTATTAGACATATTCTGTGCAATAACTTTGTGACATATTCCCTGTTTTATCATGCTATTAACTGCAAGAATGTGTGGCCAGGTTACTACCTAAGACATGGTTAACAGGTTAATCATGTGTCAGCTGTAACATCTGCCAGAGGCCTGACAGACAAATCTGGTTCCTTCCTTTTAAAGCTAGCAAAGACTTAATTAAAGCCAACAGAGAATTTAAGATGAGCAATGAAAGTAACAACAACAATAGAAGAGCCAAATCCAGAGCTGTTTTAAATCCTTATTCACATTTTAACTTCACTGGGTCTAACTGGTCTGGATGTGTGTTCATTTAAATGCTGTTCAAAAGCCAACAGTTACAATGGTGAGAAAGGTGAGGTTGGAACCAAACTTAAATTTCCCTTTGACTTCAGCAGGTGGCAAATGAGGCCCTAAATTATCTAATCAGGCCAAGGAAATCAAAGTGGCCTAAGATTAGTCACCACTGTGCCTGGTCTTAGACTCCCTGAAAGACAAGTGCTTCTATTATTCCTCACTCAGTGCAACAGCTTAGAAGGAAAAACACCTGGAATTTGCAGAACCAGTAAGACCCAGAGGAAACAGATGTTAGCTGGTGCCATTCTCAGGCTCAACAGTCTAACAGTTTCCTTTCAGTGAATCTTTGTATTTTCTTTTTCATATTACACTGTTGTAAAAAGAAGCATTAATGTTATTCTTAAACTCTGGATCAAGTTAGATTAATTGAAAATACAATAGGAGAGTTCTTCAATGAGGAAAATTCTAACTTTATTTTGGATTAGGCAAAAATCCTTACTATATTGCAGTGTAGAAGTAATACTATTTGTTTCAAAATTCTGCCTTACACTCTTCAATGTGAAGAGTAAAAATTAAAGATTATTTGGTCACTAACAGTCTGTTTTCAATTAACAGCATGGTATCTCTTTGCTAAACCTGCCAACAATGTAAACTTTACAGATGAACTTGATCCAGTGATGTAAAATTCATGTTGGTAAATGGCCCACCCACCTAACTGAGATGATTGGCAGGTACATAGTAACCATCTACCCACGATCCTTCTGCTCCACATACCCTCAGATTTCCTAGGGAATCTATCAGGAATACATTCTGGTTCTTTTCTTATCTGAAGCTCATAAGCAATAAGTGGGTGCATCTACACAAGATGTTTACTGTGCAGTTGACTAATTAGTGGCACAGTAAACATTTCAGTGTCTACATGTGCATCCCTATTAAGTGTGAGTAAACCAAATCTACTCCAAATTTACTTCACAGCAGGGTGGTACTTGTACATGTAAGTGCACATGCAGATGCTGCCCAGCTGGCAGGGGCATTCAAATGCTTCAGTGCGGGGGGCTGCCTGCCAGTTAGCCTTGTACTGCTGTTCCCTTGTGCCCCAGCCAGCCCCTCCACAACACATTGAGCTGGGGGGAGCAGCCCTGGGCTGGCAGGCTGACCCTTCAGCCCCCTGCCAGCTGGGGCTGCTCCTTCTGGCCTCCACGTGCTGTGCCTTAATAAACTGTGAAGCTTATTGCTCTGAAGTTAATTGCTCCTAACTGCACGTTCAAACAGTGTACCCAGGATCAATTAACTGCAGACCAAAAAGCTCTACAGTTTACTCATGTGCCATAATTTCACATGTAGATGCACCCAGCAACAACTCTTCAGCTTCAGTCTAGGGAAAAAATTCACATCCTTTTTGGAGGGAAGTATTCCTCCTCAAATATATTAACTATGACGATAGCTTTTTTTTTTTTTTTAATTTGGGCTATTGATTTCAGGTACCAAAAAAGTTTTAACAGGAAAAAATATATAAAAGAGGAATAGCAGCCATCATACTTGAGGACTGATCTTTGCACAAGTTTTATAACATAATTCTAATGAACTGCAACCAATACACACACAAACAAATTCAAGGTCACTCTGCCACAAGGGACACATCTACAGATGTTCTCTGGCAACTTAAGTGCTGCCCTTGTAAGCAGAGAACTGACATTCATGACATATGTGGCTATCAGAGAACAGAAGCAGTTGTGATATGTATGGGCCTCTATGTGTATGCGACTCAGAGCAGGTAGCCAGGCTACAGTATCAGGCTGGTTGCACATAACAAAAGCCAGCATTTGTAGAGTTACCATATATCCAGGTTTTCTCAAACATGTACTCTTTTTTGGTCTCCTGTCCTCTATTCAGAAAGGTTTTTAAAATGCAAGGAAATGTCCTAATTTTCACTCTGCCTCTGCTTTCCCCCAGCACTTAAAGCTTGGCTGCCTGGGGTTAGAGGCAGCAGGAGAAGGTGATTGGCTATCAGGGGATCACATGCTTTGCACACAGGCCCCAACAGCTGCTGGCAGGTGTGAGAGGGAGAGAGAGAATGAGCATGTGCGAGTGAGTGAGCACTGTGTGGACAGCAGGGCTGGGGGGCTGCAGGTTGAGAGTGAGGGGCACTGGCAGGACTGCGGCATGGGGTTCAATGGGTCAGGACTGAGAGGCAGCAGCAGGGCTGGGGGGTCTGTGGCTTAGAAGTGAGCGGCAGTGGCAGGGTATGGGCATATCACTGCCCACCTCCCCAATCATATAGTCATTCCTTCCCTGTCTCCTCCCTTTCCCCACAACAGATGTCCTCTTTTTTGATACTGCAAATATGGTAACCCAATATTTGCAATATCCCAGTGCTGAAATCTGTCTGGAACCAGATATGGCAATCTGCAGTGGCAAAATCATGAAGCATTGAATGGATTGCTGTTAGAATGTTTAGAGAAACTGTGAGACACAGTAGTGTAAAAGAAAGGAAATAAGAAAGTATCTTGCTGCTGAAGGTTTGCACCCCCAACTAAGTAACACCTTTCATATCCACCGAAAATAATCTGGCTGATCCAGCTCTGAAAGCTTCAGTGAAACAAAAAAATTAAATACAGCAAATCAGGGATCTTTGATTAGAATAGAGGTTTCTCTCACTTTATGTGGCTTCTGTATGTGCAAATTCGTTCGTTATGCAATGACCCTTTTTATACCAAAATTCATTATATGCAAGGTAAATTCACTCTTGTGCGATCAGTGTGGTGAAAGCCCACAGTCGGCTTTATGCAGTGCATTGTGGGAGTGACACACACCAAAATGTAGTCTCCTGTGTGGATCTCTGCTCCTTGCTCATGGTCAACACCTGTGGGACTGCTGCCAAGATGTGTACCAAGATTCTTGCCTGATGGAACTTTGAAGGAGGACAGCTCTTCATGGAAGGGTAGGTGCCTTTTGCCTCCAGTGATCTCATTGGCATTGGATTACTTCCTGAATGGTTTTCATCCATTTTGTTTTGCTCTTACACTGCTCCCAGTCCCAGTCACAGCTCCATGCTCTTATCTCTGTAACAATTCACTGGTATACCTTCCTGTTGCAATGCATGGAGCGGAGCTGCTTCTGGGTCACCATGTTGACCCACAGCGGTATGCTGCAGTTCTGTTTCTGGCTGTAGATAGCAGAGGAGGAAGGTCTGGGCTTTGCCATCTTGGATCTGGTTATCACTGGGTAGGTGAGGGTCTAGGTCTGAGGGTATAGGACTGGGTGTGTGGCTTTTTCTAACCCTGACTGGGCCAGAGACAGAACTACAGCATACCACTAAGAGTCTACATGGTGACCCAGAAGCAGCTCTGCTCCATGCACTGCAACAGGAAGATATACCAGCAAATTGTTACAGAGATGAGAGCGTGCAGCCATGACTGGGACTGGGAGCAGTGTAAAAGCAAAACAAAATGGATGAAAACCATTCAGGAGGTAATCCAATGCCAACAAGTTTTCTGGAGGCAAAAGGCACATACACAACTCCACTGGCCAGCATCACCCCAATACCCTCTTTCAAGTCGTTAACTTTTGATGGTCACCTCCCTGCTGGCCCCCAATGGGCTGGCCACACTCTTCCAAACCCCGGACTTTCCAGGGCCATCTACCTACTGGCTCCAACATGGCTGATCATAAAGTTTTATGGCTATACTACTTCCATAATGAATCTTTTCCTATCTTCCCAAAATTGATGGAACACCATGAAGTTTAAAATATTCATAGCATCTGCTACATCTTCTTCTGTTAGTATCATCCACACCTATCATACTGCCAAGAACTGCAAGAGTACCCTGAGTAGCTGTGGGACTTCCAGCTAATCATTCTTAAAAGACCCCTTTTGCCAATCTTGAAGTTTCAAATACACTACTGAAGTGGCTCAGACTAAATGCTTAAAATCCAGTTGGGGTTTTTTTGCCTATTTGGTCATGTATTCAATGCCTCTGCCATCTGCCCATATGCACAAGCACAAAATACCAACATGTCAGAAGTCACACACCATTTAAAGAAAAAAAAGAAGTAATGAAAACTAATATGACTCATGACAGCCGTGACTGACATTTTTCTTTATACCAATGAAGAATAAAAATATGTTTTTCAGTGTGCTTAATTCACCTTCAGTGTTCCTTCTCCATTCCTCTTGGATTCTTTAATATTCATAGATTCATAGATTGTAAGGGGCTGGAAGGGACCTTGTAGATCATTGAGTCCAGTCCCCCTGCACTAGGCAGGAAAAGACAACTGGGGTCAACTGATCTATTCCAGAATTAAACAACATTACACAGTGAATGATCAAACTAAAGTAATCAGTGCCTCAGGAATCCCCACCTCCCCAATAGTTATGGATTCTTGGCATCTTATGCATGCATGTATGTGTGGTGAATGTTCTCAGAAGCATTTTCTGTGACAGAAGAAATATATAGAATTTTGTCATACACCTAACCAGTCATCTTGGTACAGAGTTGAGATGCCATTCCCTGAAGTATCACTTTCAAGAAGAATAGTTTTAAAAAAAAATCACAGATCATAGCAGCTACTAGTTCAAGTGCTCTTTTGCCATATTCATTTTTGCTCTACTCTTAGTCTCTGTGACCCTCAAACTTCAGTGTATGTAGACAAATAAAATTGTTTTCAGAGTCAGAAAATTCAGTGACCTCATTTGGAGCATTCCTTTCATTGACTCCTAGTATTTGAAACAGCTTGACATTTTCTATTGCTGACCTGATTTCAACTTCCTCATTGCAAGCCCAAATGAGTCACATTGAAGGGGCTTGTTCACTAGGTCTACTGTCACAGAAATATCTCATCTGATTGCAGCTGTAAATCTCAGATCTGGCTAAACTGAATCAGTTAGCAAGACTATTTTTATCTTATTTAGGATTTTTTTTAATAATTTAAAATAATAAATCCATGCAAGTAGATCATTTTTTTAGATATTATACAGATAGATTGCACAGGGATCAGCCTAGGTCAGGTGTACTTTGCAATATTAAGACAATAAGGTTAAAGAAATCTGCTGGTTCAAGGTTAGAATTCAGAAACCAATAAATTCAGATATTTAGCTTCAAGTGGGCCTTAATAAGCCTGTTATTACCAAGCAAACAAAGCAGTTAAAAAAAAAGTCTTACCAAAGCAATATACATAGATGCTGGCATAACAAACAAGTGATATACATTTTGCTTCTTTAATTATGTAGAATACTAAAAACTTTCTCTTTTGTGAAAATTCAGTGAATTTAATTGAAATATAGCAACATACTTAAAGGATAGTAACCTTGCCACAAGATACTCTGTGGATCCAAACTGGTCAACAAGGATTTTATGTCTAAAATGGTTTAATTACAATTATAATTAATTTTTGCATGCCACTTTATAAGCTTATAACCAAACACCGTATCACAATAGGTCATCTTGGTGTCACTGTATCTCAAGGATCATCCTCCCAATGAATCCATTTTTCAAATGAGATTTCTTAAGATGTATTATCTTGCATTTTTATAAAGTCTGATCTCATATCTGAACTTATTTTCACTGCATACCGCTAACCTCTCTAACTCCTTTCTTATTTTTCTGTCCTCACAGGTATTTGAATCACCTCTTGAATTAGTGTCATTTGCAAATATAATGTCTTGTTCATGCCTTCTAGAAGAATAAAGATAGCAACCCACCTCCACCCCAAGTTTTAAAAGTCTCTTTGCCTCCTAAACTTTCTCTCTAAGGAAACTTGAGCCTTAGGCAAATGACTTCAATATTTAGGCCAAGAAGATAGAGAACACAACTGCACCAAAAATATTTGTGCACAAAACACTTTGGGTATAATGTAGGGGACAGAGCAACACCTCCTCTTTGTACCCTTGTGACTTGTTATTTAGTAGAATTCACAGATTCATTGGAATCTGACAGGGCTGTGCTATTAACACTGCTACTGTGGACTCAAACTTGCAACCTCCAGGCTATCAGCTATACAGGTTAGAACCCGCACCGCCCCAATCTCCACCAGAGCAACTAAAAGACCATAAGCAGCTAAACTTACCATTATAACTGGAACAAACTACTCAAAGTTAGTCCTTTAATAAAGCCCAATGAAACACAGGTCTTACTTTCCACATGACTGAGTAAATATTTGCTTGAGTACAAGTAGATGTACATCCCCTGCATTTCACTTTGAGTTTCATGCTCAAATAACCTGGAAAGTCAAATTAAAACTCAGCTGAAATGGCTATTTGCACATGAATTTGACACAAATTCAGAAATCAGTCCTAGTTTATCCAAACAAGATATACTGGACTGTAGGAAGGGCCAAACCATCCAGGTGATGCTTCTTACCTGAACTGGTAAATTTTAAGTATCCTCATGGGCACAGGCTCATTTATTTGCTGACATACCATGAATAACCAAAAGAACTATCATTACTTTAAGCCTCCTGAACCTATTCTGGGAGCAGCACTGCAGTAGTTCACCACTGCTGGAAGCAGTGTAGAACTGGTGTAAGTTACTTGGGGTGGGGAGAAGGGAAGGCAGGATTAGGGGGAAAAGGGCTAGCAGGTTCCCAGTGGGGGATGACCAGTTAGTGAGGGGGACAGAAATAATGCAGTCCTGGGGATGGGGATGGGGCTCAGGACTGAACTGAGAACATGTACAGACATCCACGAGATTGGGTTAGGCCCTTCACTGATTGGGTTGCACCAGATGATAAAGCTGACCTTTTAACAAATTCTTTGCCTCCATTTTTCTCAGCAGGGACCGGAACATCTCCCTCACTGGGATTCCGGATGGACTCAGGAGAAGCACCGCCAGGCCTAGGGTCAGAGAGTACCTAGTTAAGGAACTTCTGGTGGGGCTGAACATGTTCAAATCATGTGGTCCAGATGATCTCCACCCCAGGGTGCTGAGGGAATTGGCAGAGATCATTGCAAGACCCCTGACACAGCTTTACAAGCACTCGTGGTGCTCTGGCCAGGTGCCAGAGGACTGGAAAAGGGCCAGTGTGGTTCCCATCTTCAAAAAAGGGAGGAAGGAGAACCCAGGAAACTATAGGCCCATTAGTCTTACCTTGGTCCTGGGGAAGCTCATTGAGAAAATTATCCAGGAGCACATTTGCAAGGGACCAGCTGGGGAGATTATGCTTAGTCACAACCAACATGGGTTCATTAGAGGCAGGTCCTGTCAGACCAATGAAGTTGCCTTCTAAAACCAGGTCGCAAAATCCTTAGACAGAAGTGTTGCAGTGGATGTAGTTTTTCTGGACTTTAGGAAAGCCTTCAACACTGTCTCTCACCCCATTCTCATTAAAAAATTAGGTGACTGTGGCGTTGATGCCTACACAGTCAGATGAGTCACTAATTGGCTGGAAGGCCACACTCAGACAGTGGTAGTGGATGGGTCATTTTTGACCTGGAGAGATGTGGGAAGTGGGGTCCCCCAGGGCTTGGTTCTCAGGCCCGCACTGTTCAACATCTTCATCAGAAACTTGGACAAGGAGATGAAAAGCACCTTGTTCAAATTCACGGATGACACTAAGATGTGGGGGGAAGTGGGCATGCTAGAAGGGAGGAATAGGCTGCAATCAGACCTAGACAGGTTACAGGGGTGGGCGGATGAGAATAGGATAGGTTTCAATACTGGCAAGTGCAAGGTGCTGCACCTAGGGAGGAAGATCCAGTAGCAGACATACAGGCTGGGGAACTCCCTTCCCATCACCACAGAGGCAGAAAGGGATCTTGGAGTCATTATTGATTCCAAGATGAACATGGGCTGCCAATGTGAGGATGTGGTCAGTAAAACTAACTGCACCTTGTCATGCATCCACAGATGCCTCATGAGCAGGTCCAAGGAGGTGATCCTCCCCCTCTATACGACATTGGTCAGGCCGCAGTTGGAGTACTGCATCCAGTTCTGGGTGCCACACTTCAGGAGGGTTGTAGATAGCATTGACAGTGTCCAAAGGAGGACCACTCTCATGGTCAGGGGGTAGCAGGGCAGGCCTTATGAGGCGAGGCTACGGGATCTGAACCTGTTCAGCCTCCACAAGAGAAGGCTGAGAGGGGATCTGGTGGTCATCTATAAAATTACCCAGGGGGGGACCAGTGAGGAATGGGAGAGTCCCTGTTCCCCCAAGCACTACCAAGAGTAACTAGGAATAATGGCCACAAGTTGACTGAGAGTAGGTTCAAGCTAGACATCAGGAAGCACTACTTCACAGTCAGGGTGGCTTGGATCTGGAACCAGCTTCCAAGGGAAGTGGTGATCGCTCCTACCCGGGGGGTCTTCAAAAGGGGGCTAGATAACCACCTAGCCGGGGTCATTTGACCCCAGCATTCTTTCCTGCCTATGGCAGGGGGTCAAACTTGATGATCTGCTCAGGTCCCTTCTGACCCTACCAACTATGAAACTATGAAACTATGATTTAGATCTAAGTTAATGCACCTACTCAGGTGAACTAACTTGATCAGGTACAACCTTTTTTGGGTGTTTAAGTCCTCTGCATGCCTGTACAAATGGGCTTTTAGCTTGACCTAAACCTGTTTGGGTTAATCTGTATGTAATGCCTGTACAAACCCTTACCAACTAGCATAGCACTTGAGATGGACACACATACCACTACTGGGGCACGTCTATGCAAGATGCTACTACACAGTCATTACTCTACATTAATTTAGTAACTGTATTAGCAAGTACTGAATTAAAGTTCAGTAACTGGAGTTACTGTGCAGTAGTGCTGGTGAATGTCTTTTAGGTAACACTACTGTGCAGTAGCCTAGTAACACTGCACAGTTAGCATATTAGTTCTACGTTCTCCTGTGACACACTACTATGCAATATTTTTCAGCTACTGCACAGTCAGCATCTCATGTAGACGTGCCCCTGGAGTTGGAAAGTGAATGCACCTCTAGTCCCTCTCATCTTCATCTCACTTGTCTGTATAACAAAATGTGTGTGGTTTTTTATCTCATAGATTTCATGGACATTAGGGCTGGAAGGGACCTCGCAAGATCATGGGGTCCAGCCCCCTGCCCAAGGGACAGGAAGTCAGCTGGGCTCAAATGATCCCAGCAAGATAGGTATCTAAGTGTTTCTTGAAAGTGTCCAGAGTAAGTGCTTGCACCACCTGTAGGGGGAGTCTATTCCAGGCCCTGGGGACTCAGACACTAAAGATATTTTTCCTTATGTCCATCCTAAAACATTCATCCAGGACTTTGTGACTGTTGGACCTCATCTTCCCTTTGGGTACCCTGGTGAACAGACATTCTCCCAGATCCTGATGCACACCCCTCATGTACTTATAGGCTGCCACAAAGTCAACCCTGAGCCTACACTTTTCCAGGATGAAGAGTCCCATGGTTCTCCGCTTCTCCTTATAAGGCCTGTTCTCTTGTCCTCTAATCATGCATGTGACTCTTCTCTGGACTTGAGGCCAAGTAGAGTGGGAGGATGACTTCCTGGTTCTTGCTTGAGATGCATTGGTAGATGCAAGCCACAGTTTTGTTTGCTTTGCTGGCTGTGGCATTGCATTGGTGGCTCATGTTCATCCATGTGGTCAACCATGACCCCCAAGTCTCTTTCAGTCATGTTGCTAGCAAATGTAGCACTGCTGAGCCTATGAGTATGATGTGGATTTTTATTCCTGAGGTGGGGCACCTTGCATTTCTCCATGTTGAATTCCATCAGATTTTGATCTGCCCACCTTATGAGCCTGTCAGAGTCAGCCTGAATTGCCAGCCTATCCTCTAGTGTGACCACACTTCCCCATAGTTTGCTGTTGTTGGCAAATTTAACCAGTCTGCTTCTGACACCAGAATCCAGATAATTTATAAATACATTAAAGAGTACAGATCTGAGAAAGGACCCCTGGGGGATGCCACTCATCACCATGAGCCATGTTGATTCAGTACCAATCAACTCTCACTCTCTTGTTCCGACCACAAAGCCAGTCCCCCAGCCATTGGACCATAAGGTTGTCAAGGCCGCAGTTCCCCAATTTTGCCATGAGGACATCATGGGATGGTCAAAGCCTTTTTTGATATCCACTTCTTCTCCTTTGTACAGGTGATGTGTTACCTGGTCCTAGAAGGAAATGAGATTGGTCAGGCAAGATGTATCTGCAATAAAGTTTGTGTCGGGTATCTCTCGGATGTTGCTTTTTGTTAGCCGGTTTTTAATGGTTACTTTGATTTTTTCCAAGATCTTTCCAGGGATTGAGGTTAAACTGATTGGCTTGTAGTTCTCTGGATCTTCCTCCCTTTCGTGAAGTTAGGCACCACATTGGCCCTCTTTCAATCTTCATGTACCTCGCCCGAGCAACAACGAGTTCTCAAATATCTTCGCCATTGGCTGTGCTATTATGTCAGCCTGTTCCTTTAGAACTCTTGGGTGCATTCTATCCAGGTCAGCCTCTCAAGATGTCCCCTCACAAGATCTATGCCAATGATGGGCATATGTCTACCCTTAACCTGATAATCTTGCATCTTGTCAGGCAGGGTGATCCACTTGTACTGGTGAAAGACTGACCCAAAGTAATTATTAAGGAGACTGGCTTTTTCCTGGGTGTCAGTTATCAGCTACCCTTGGTTTAGCAAGAATCCAAAGTTGCCCTTATTTTTTTTTCCAACTTCCCATGTATCTGAAGAAGGACTTCCTATTTTCCTTGATTCCTGTAGCCAGTTTGAGTTTGGTTTCAGCCTTGGCTTTCCTACTTCACTTCCCACAGGTGCAGGCCAGTGCTGACTACTCCTTCCTTAGTGGTGTTTCCTGACTTCCATCCTTTATAAGCAAAACCACACACATTTTGTTATACAGACAAGTGAGGTGAAGATGAGAGGGGCTAGAGGTGCATTCACTTTCCAACTCCAGGGGCACGTCTACATGAGAAGGTCAATGAGTTCCATAGAAGGTCAATGAGTTCCATATTCAGGCAAGGGGGTCACTCAGCCCTTTTGCTACCTTTTCTACAGGCTGGAATGGGCTTCCCTTGTGCTTCAAGGAGTGCATCCTTAAGGAGCACCCACTTGTCCTTGACTCCCCTTCCACTCAGGGCCTCAACCACCTCCTGAGCTTCTGAAAGTCGGCTTTCCTAAAGTCAAGGATTTCTGCATTGCTGACTGATTTGCCATCTTTTGGATGGACACAGAAAGTGATCAACTCATGGTCACTGTCTCCCAGCTTCCCTTCGATTCTCAGGTCGCTTACTAGATCATTCCCTTTGGCCAGTACCAAGTCATAGATTCATAGATGCATAGACATTAGGGAACCTCACGAGACCATCAAGTCCAGGACACCTGCCATAGGCAAGAAGTCTGCTGGGGTCAAATGATCCCAGCAAGAAAAACATCCAGCAGCACTTTACCTCTTTGTCAGCCCATAGACTTCTTGAGGCAAGTAGAGCTCATCAATGCATGTGAAGGAAGCTTTGTGACTGATCAGATTTGGCTGAGTGCTCTTCCCATTTGATATTAGGGTACTGCAAGTCATGCACAACAACCATACACTAAAAGCATGCAGCCTCTGCCAGTTCCCTAGTGAATTCATGATCAAGCTTTTGTTCCTGATTAGGTGGTCTGTAGTAGACTTACCATTATATCCCCTTCACCATGTTTCCCATGTATTCTAACTCAGAGGGTCTCAGGTCACCCTCCCTGGCTGCCAATCTCCACTTGTAGGGAAGTGTACTGTTCCTTCACATAGAGAGCTAGACCCCCACCTTTTCTTGCAATATGATCCCTCCTGTACAAAATCTAACCATCTATGCCACTGTAAAGCTGGCAAGTCAGTCATCAATACAGAAGTCCTTGACTTCAGGAAAGCTGACTTTGACAAGCTCAGAAGCCTTGTCAGTGAGGCTGTAAGAGACCATGATCCAGAGGGGAGAGGAGTTCAGGAAGAGTGGTTGCTTCTTAAGGGAGCAATCCTTGATGCACAAGCTAACCAGGAAAGCCAAGACTGCAACAGAACTCCAACTAGCTATAAGTATCAAGGACAAGAAAAAGTCCATTTTTAGATATGTGGAGAGCTGGAGGAAAAGCAAGGGCAACATTAGACCCCTCCTAAACCAGAAGGGACTACTGACAACCGATGCCCAGGAAACAGCCAGCCTATTAAATGGGTACTTTGCATCAGTTTTTCGTCAGTCCCATGGGACACCCCTTCCCATTATGGGACAGGGAGGCCTGGGTGATGGAGATTCCCTGCCCTCCTTCAATGAATGGGGCAGCCATTGGGGGGACTACAGCAATGGATGGGGGATGGAGCCAGGTGGAGCAGCAATCGGGGGCCTGGGGTGGGGCATGTGGGCCTTGCAGGGGGGTGGTAGCCCCTGTGGGTGCCATTTGGCCCCCATTGAGGGGCTGTACTCCTTGTGTGGGGGATGAACCCCCCTGTTGGAAGGCCATATCCCTTGTGAGAATGCTGAACCCCCTGTTGGGGGGTGAACCCCTTTTGGGGGGCTGAACACTTTGTGTGGGGGATGAACCCCTGTTGGGGGGCTGATCCCCCTGTAGGGTGGTGTAGTCCTTGTGTGGGTGCTGAATCCTCTGTTGTGAGGGATGAACCCCTTGTGCAGGGGCTGAATCTCCTGTTGGGGGGCCGTAGCCCTTGTGTGGGGGCCATCGCCCTGTGGGAGGGCAGCAAAATATGCATTCATGAATTCATGAAACCTGTATTTAGAGTTAACTTTATTATTATGATAAGAGACTTGCTTTAACACTGTAGATATATAAAACATTGTCCAACTGATCACTGTCTCTGTCTCACTCTCTCTCTCTCTCTCTCTTTGTAGTGGGCTTTTGTTTTACCTGTGGAGCAACATGGATTTGGGGGTATTTTAGAAATTGATTTTGCTGGGCAGGGGGCACAAATGGCAGTAGTGTCACACAAAGACCAACCCTGCAGCCACAGTCTACTGGCAGCTGCCCCAGAGGGGCAGATGCCTCTACTGGCTCTGCAGTCCTCATCTGAGTCTGGCAGGTGCACAGCAGGTCACAGCCAGGCAGCAGCCCCCACTACCAGACTTCTACAGTGGGTAGAGGGTGCAGGGAACTCTCAGGGCTGCTTCAGCAGTCCAGCTGGCACAAGGGGCTAGTGTCCCCAGGTACCAATTGGCTGGGCCCCAGAAGCTCCTGAGAGCTAGTAGCCCTGAGCTACTTGCTAGGGTGGCTTTTTATACTGCTGGAGCCAGGATGGGGAAGCTTTTTATACTTCTGGGAACAGCATAGGTGCTGGTCCCAGGCTCTAGCTCCCCCTGGGTGAAGATCCGGGAGGAGCCAGGCAGGGTTATTTTGCCTCAAGTAGCACAATTTGCTCCATAACAAAGTGCATGTCCGAGCACGTGTGCTAAGGCTAAAAGCCCCAGCTCAAATTTGCACTGTTTCTATTTAAGCTGCTGCAAGCACACATGCTTCCATGTGTGGACACACCCTTAGAGTGCCTGTCCCTGGGCTGGGGTAGGAGTGAGTTCCCTTGAGCAGCCTGACCTGATGATTTTGTGATTGATGCTTGGTGGACTTGCACTGGTGGTTGTTTGCCCATCCCCTGGTGAACTTAGTTTGAAGCCTGGTTGAGCAGGCCATGCTAAATAAACTAGAACTCATTTTTCTTGCCAGATAACTTGCCATGCCAGATATGTCCCATGACATTTTGGAAAAATGGTGTTTCAAGCTTTGTGAAATCCTGCAATTAGGAGCTAAAATTTCATTTTCCAACATGATATGTTAAAATCTTAGAGGAATGTTTTGGCTTTTCTGTTTTGATTTCACAACATTTTGAGGACTTGAAAGCCACATTAAATAAAATAGCAGATTATTTTGTAGTACATTCCACATGGAAAATGCTTTCACCATTTAGAAGCAACCTTACTCATTATAGCAGACTAGAATTTGACCCTTTATTTTCAACTTGAAATATACAACAATATTTTCCTTGTCAGATCTGCATGGTGTTTTTCAATTATCTCTGGATATCCATATTCTCTGTTTATGACAATGAGTGATCTATAGTAGGATAAACAAAGTTGACTACTGCATGTGGATCCAAGTTGACAATTTTGCACTCACTTACTTTAATACTTTTTCAGACTGTACATTTATATAAAAATGTATACATTTCTCAAATGACTATTATGACAGGTTGAGCAATAAATTAAAAAATGGGGAAAAAGGATGTTTTGTTTTGAGATCATAAATTGATGGAAAAATAATCAGCCAAAAACAACCCTTTATGCTTTGGTTGTTTTTAATAACCTACTGTGATAATTAATATTTTTAGTTCAACCCATTACAAATATGTCTGTTCCTTTGGAAAGAAAAATTAACAAAGAAAGTAACTATCCCACAGAATCACAGTAGCATTTGAGCATCAATTTGACAAGTACTATAGTTTCCCTATTAAAGTCTCTACATATCATACAGAAGTATGCCAGTGAAAACACTACAAGAGTTCTTCACATAAGTCATCTAAAAAAGAAAAAAAAGCCCAAAAACTTTTAGCACGAGTCAGAGGAGATATAGGAAGAAGAGTAGAGGCTGATGAATTTCGCTGATGATCCAAAACCATGACCTCAGCTTATTTCCATTTAACATTCATCTATTACTAAACTAAACCAGTAACAAGTAGAACTGAAGTCAGTATGAAGCAAATCGTTATAACAGATTTACTCTAAGCAGCGCCGTGTCATCCATGGACATTTGTATCTGAGTGATAAGAATCAATGAATGTTTGCTTCTAATCTGTGCCTTCCCTATTTTATTCCAAGGGGTGAGATGACAGAAGTGTGAATGACATTCTTCCCAGGTCCTTCTATAATAGAAACCACAAATGTAAAAGACAATATTAATCTTCTTTCAACTGCCTTTAAAACACATATTCAGACCCTTGATTTTCATATTTAAATAGCAAAAATGGTTTGAAAAGTGAAAGGAGATCTTTTTACTCTCAATACACAGCTTTTGTTGTTGCTGTTTAAAATATTGTCAAGACTGAGGAGTTGCTGGTAAGAAGATTAGAGCATTTATATACTCTATAAAATACATCTCTACTGAAGAACCTATCTATTGAATCAGTTTGTCTTTGAGCCTGGGCTCTTCACTTCTTTTGGATGCTCCAATATTCACAGTACCAACAGACACCCATGCCACAACCACACGACCATAGAAGTTAAGTTGCCCAGGGACAACTAGCAAATGGGACACCGTGCCGCCTCTAGTTATCCCCAAGAAATGCCTGTTCCGTGCGCCCTCTGGTGTGTGGCAGGTTACCCTGGGTGTGATAGGGGAGGCTGGGGCCGGCACTGGGCTGGCCCAGAAACTTTACCTAGTTCCCTGGGAGCCTCCTGGGGTGGCAGCAGTAGTGATCCTGCCACTTGCAGCCTGGCCAGCAGCCAGAGTGTGGTTCTGACTGGCCAGGCTCCAATTTTTAGTAGCGCACATTGCCCCCGTGTGCACCATCTGCTTTTTTTTGCATGCGTTTTTTGGATCCCTCTATATCGATGGGTCAAAAAAAAACAACCCTGAGCTTCTCCCTTGCAGTGTGGAGAACAGCTGAACGTGCAGTATATGGTGCCACAGATGTGTCTGCAATGCCACATACTGCATGGCTGCACTCATCTGGATGCAGCCCATTATATCTGTTATTATAAGAAATTTCCACTTCATACTACTATAAGGGGAAAAGAGCGGGGCAAGAGGAAGACCCAACAAGGGACACTCACATCAGATGCATCACGAATAGAATGGGGAGCATGCTGTCATGTTTCCACAGTGTGTGCTCCCTGTAGATAGGTAGAAGAAGCACACAGAAGGCTATTTCCAGCCCTGAAGAGGGGCAGACAGGAAAGGACCATGGCCGGCAGACTGGAAAGATGCTGGAACCCTTCCCTGCCAATAGTGGTCAGTAACCAGTTGTCAGCAGTGGGAAAGGAAAAAGAATCCTCTAGGCAGAGTGGTCAGAAGATCACTAACAACCTTCTGAACATGCCACACCAGGAATCACTTGAAGATTTCTGGGTGAGACTTTAGGTGGCAGAGTCTCCGAGCATTGGACCTTGAGTTTTCAGGGTCACAGCCCCGTTGCTTCTTTTATGTTTTTTTTTCCTCTTCTGGGTTTTTTGGGAGGATTGTCCTTTCCCTTCCCCAGTGTTGGATTAAGCTTCTAGAGGGAGAGCTCCCCTCATGGAAAGTTCCTGGAGGTCCTGACCCTGAAAAGTCAAGCCAGGGAAAAAAATCCAACAGAATGGGAGGGTTTTTTTCATTTTAGTTTGAGAGGCAGAGTCATCCTTAAAGGGGACTGAGCCAAATTGATTGACCCAGGAACCTGGGAGGCATTTGACTTAATTTGTTTTGCATTACCTATTCAAAAATTTGATTGGGATCTTTGAAGGACTAAGCTGAGCTCATTAACCCAGGAAATGGGTGATGCTTTCAGTTCATTTTTATTACTTACCTGATTATTTGATTGGGATCATAAAGGACTGACCTGGACTAGCTGGCCCCAGAGTACAGGAGGAACTGATTAAAGGTCATTTGGCCTGATGGATTTTAGATGGACAGGTCTTAATTGATGGACCTACACATCCAGGAGTGATTGACTAAATAAAGAAAATGGCTTCTGAGGGGCTTGAGTGAATGCATCTAAACTCCTAGGTATTTGTTGGGTCCACCAGCACTGAGCTGCCAGTGGTGTTGGGTGATATAGATTTGGGCCCAACATGTGTAATCCAGGAAGTGGTAAGGGTGGGGTGAGAGGGAAGATGGAGCCCCATGAAGAAATCCCTCCAAAGGTCCCCACCAGGATCCCTGCCAACCTACACATCCAGCTCCTGAGAGTTAAAGATCACCAAGACATGGCGGGTGAGAAAAGAACAGTGGAGACTGGTGGCAGAGGTACTTTCCAATGCCCCAATGGCATATGCTGGTAAGGAGTCTGGTAGGCATGGGCCATGGCCATACAGCACCTGCTGCTGACAACGCTGAGATCTAGATCCAGCCATAGTGGGTGCATCTACATGTGTGCTTTACTACAAAGCTCCCTAATTAGCTCTGCAGTAAAACATCACTGCCTACATGTACAACACTATTAGGGTGCACTAAATTAATTAGCTCCCTCACAGGATAGTACTGAACAACACAAGTACAATCCCATGGCAAAGTACTACGTTATGGCAGAATACTATTCCATGGCAAGTACTATGCTCAAACACACATGTAAAAGATGACTGGGGCTGACTGGGGCATGAGTAAGCTACAGTGTGAGGGCTGTCTGCTGACTAGCCCCCACTGGAACACCCTTATACCCCAACCAGCCCCTGAGACCCTCCACATCTGGCAGAGCGGCTCTGGGCTGGTAGGATGCCCATCCCCGTCCCCCCCAACAGGTCCCTCTGCCAACTGGGACTGCACCACCCCATTTCAACATGCCATGTGTAAACATACCTCTCAGGAGTTTATTCAGGCATGCTATTGCACGTGTAGATGTGCCCAGTGAGCCATGCATGGGGACTCCATGGGCCCGATTAAGCAAAGCAATTCTCTATGAATAGTCACATACTCCTCCGTGACCATTTCAAGCTGGACATAAGGAAGAACTTCTTTACTGTCTGAGCCCCCAAGGCTTGGAATAGACTGCCACCGGAAGTGGCTCAAGCACCTACATTGAATGCCTTCAAGAGAAATTTGGATGTTTATCTCGCTGGGATCCTATGACCCCTGCTGACTTCTTGCCCCTGAGGCAGGGGGCTGGACTTGATGATCTTGCGAGGTCCCTTCCAGCCCTAATATCTATGAAATCTATGAAACAGACCACTGAGGTGTGTTTTGCTTTCTCTACTGGCTCTTCACTAAAAACAAAAGCCAATCTAAAGTCTTGATAGTCAAAACCCTCTGTGGGTTTGGCAATGGTTACTCAAGTCCCTTTCCTTTTCCAGTAATGGAACTTTCAACCAATACAGGAGGCTGTCCAATTGCAGAAGGACTAAATTTTCAGCAATCTAAAAATTAGCCCATTAACTCACTCAGAGCAACTTGAGTTAATCACTCTCAAAACAAAATGGAAAACTCATTTCTTCCATTTAGATTTCTTTCAATAAATTATTCACCCACATACATATTGTCCATATACATAAACTTTTTTTTAAACACTCAATAACAAACCGAGGTTTTTCTCCTACAAAACTTGGGAAGGAAGGAAGAAAGAAAAATACATACTGCATCTATCTTAAATAGCTAAGATAGATGCTCAGAGACATCTGAGTCATAGGTACCAAGATAGAAAGATTTATTAAATTGTTTTCCCACAGGTGGGAAGGTGTGGTTTAGTTAAACTACATCCCTTGTATCTGATTTCCTGTACACCAAGGACAAAAACAAACAAACAAAACCATATTAAAAGGTACAAAGGTTTGTTGTAGATCAGTTTATGATAAAAAGTTGGTTGGCCATGCTTCTGACTTTTAATTGTATTGGAGTTAGAAAGCAAATGGGAATCTTAGCTAAAAAGTTTAGTAAAGTGTTTGAGTTTTTCTTCAGTAAATTGCACGTTTGAATCCAGTTCATATCAGTATAGACTTAAAATTATTAACATTTCAAGAGTTCAGGTGGTTTGTCTGGAGTAAATTGCTGCTCACAGTCCTATTTCTTCTGTACAACTAGTCACATCACAAAAGTACCACAAAAACACACAGTACAATTCAACATTGACAACCTTGTGGTGTTATCAGAAGGGCAAAAGTAAATTGAAAAAGCACAGAAACTGATCTATCCTTACACCTCAAGTCTCTGTAGAAGTTTATGGAGTAGTATGTGCAGCTTCAGCATAAACTGTATCTGTTCTGTGGATTCACAGATTAATTCAGTTTTTAGGGTCAATGATATAGTATCTTTCACAATCAGTCAAACAGTCCCTCTATGAAATGGATTATCCCTTTTAAACTACTGGAGGACTAAGGGTATTTTGGGAACTGGAAATCATAAAATACCTAAATGTAGCAGTACTTACCATTTTGCTTTATTCTCAGAAGAAAGATCACACAAAACATTATAGAGCTGTTTCCAGAAAAGAACTAGCAAAATCTACCAATGTAACCATTCCTCCAACAATTAGCTGACAAAAAAGAATATGAGTCGCAAAAGATTTGTTCTTTTAAAATTGGATATATGTAGATGAACTCTATTGAGGCGGTCATGTGATCTTGAGAATAATGTTGAAAGGACTATTGATTCAATAAAAGACAACTCCTACACCTTTTAAAAATAAAACCTGTTATCTGACTGGAGTACATGGTTCAATTTGGATGCCAGAATGACTTTATTCTTGGTCACTAGCAAATGTTTTTTGGAAAGAAATACTGTATATTATTTGTAAGCACAAATAAGATGAAAAACACAAAGCAAATTGCCTTCCTCAAAAAGAATTACAAGAGTGATGAAAATCTTAAACATTTATTTGCCTGGTTGGGTGTGTCCTACCTGTATTCCTGGTTATCTAAAAGTATCTGGAATATATACAATAAAAACCTACAGAAGATAACTCTCCAGTGTCCTTTCCTGAGGCAGTAGCCACTGCCATTGTATCACCTGTACAAAAGGCCACACACATTATGCTGAATTTGATTTACATGGATGGACATCTTACTCTCTTGGCATTTCTCTCAGATAAGGCAAAAATTGGGTCAATATATTCTCTAACTCTATTTGAGCTTTGACTAGGAAGACCAGTCACTCAAAGGGCTATGAATGCAGAAAGGCAAATGATTACTACAAGACTATACTTCTGACCATCTCAGATCATGATTTTGGGCAACCATGCTATAAATGTTCCTGGTCTCCCCTCTAGTCAAAACAGCCTTCACCAACAACTGGTTATAGTTTCATAGTTTCATAGTTTCTAGGGTCGGAAGGGACCTGAGTAGATAATCTAGTCCGACCCCCTGCCATGGCAGGAAAGAGTACTGGGGTCAAATGACCCCAGCAAGGTGTTCATCTAACCTCCTCTTAAAAACCCCCAGGG
>NW_017728931.1:98821094-98847186 GCF_001723895.1 Crocodylus porosus
CCAAGATCCTTTTCCGCCTCCGTGCTGACACGAGGGGAGTTCCCCAACCTGTAGGTATGGTGCCAGTTATTCCTCCCCAGGTGCTTCACTTTGCACTTGTCTGTGTTGAATCCCATCCTATTCTCATCCGCCCACCCTTGTAACCTGTCCAGGTCCGATTGTAGCCTGTTGCTTCCTTCCAGTGTGCCCACATCTTAGTGTCATCAGCAAATTTGAACAGGGTGCTTTTTACCCCCTCATCCAAGTCACTGATAAAGATGTTGAACAGTGCAGGCCCACGGACCAAGCCCTGCAGAACCTCACTGCCCATGTCCTTCCAGGTTGAGTAGGACCCATCCACTACCACCCTCTGGGTGCAGCCCTCCAGCCAGTTGGTGAACCATTTGACTGTGTGGGCATCAGTCCCCCAGTTTCTTAATGAGAACAGGGTGAGAGACAGTGTCAAAAGCCTTCCGGGAGTCCACGTCCACTGCTACCCCTGCATAAAGACTATGTCAGAAGAAGGATTCTAACCCATGCCTCAAGGGGAGACTGCGACCTGAATGCAATGCCTTAGACCACTCAGCCATTCTGACATCCGTAATGAGCAGGGAAAAAGTAGTTTGAAGCATCTTCAAAGATGACACCACCTTTTCATCATCATTTGGGGCTGTGGGATTTGTGTGAGCCAATCCAAAATATACTATCATGGGATGACAGCCATTTTGGAGAGGGTTTCCTAACTCAGATATCTCTTTCAGCTATAGCCCTGATAAATTCCCAAAGGAGCTTCAACTGAAAACCAGTGGAAAAGCAGTGTCTTATTATTTTGTGGGGATTTTTAGTATCCACAGTCAAGAAATGCAATGAAACATTCAAAGATCAATATTTACACACCATAACCATTGAAGAGATTCTCCTGCATTCTTCCCTGTTACCACTTTCCTCAAGGATAAAAAACTTAAAAGCTTGGTGATTTCTACCAATCTCACACTAAGTAACTAAGACCTAAGAAGAAAATCCTATACAGATAGGTATCCTTAGAAATTAAGTTTGTCTTGTTATATACCTGTTTAGCTAAGAAGGGGTACTATGTTTTTTATAGTATGAGCAGTCACATCAAGAGACTGATTTATTCTTAACCTAATACTGTCCTTCTATATGTTTACTAATTCACCAGAAAAGCCAGAGACTTTGCCTCCAGTCCAAATAAAGCTTGCCAAGAAAAAATACAACCTAAAAGTATATGTAATCTGTGAGTTTCCTGAACAACTGACTTATGGATAAAGAATATTGCCAATAGGCCTATTGCCTATAGATGTGGATATTTGTGGCAAAATATAATGTGTTTTTAAGAATTCATTAATTATTTGTAGTTGTTTCAATAATTTGTGCATATCAATATGTTTGCTTCAAGCATGTCAAAGAAGAACTTGGACAAGGGCAGTAGAATATCAGGACAGCATCCCACAATGCTCAAAATTACTTTGCCATTGGTCAGAATCTCTTAGAAAATCTCAGTCCCTGGAGGCCATGTGAGACCAAAAATTCATTTTGCAAGCATTCCCAAGAGCAATTATCCCTTTAAAATAAAGACCAGCCACCACAGAATCATATAAGATGTTCAGAGAGTTTATATGGGCCAGTGACCATAAAAACTGTGTAATGGTTCACATGCAACTGATAACTGGCAGTTTAGAAGTAGAACATATTATGAATACTTAGCATTTGACATAGACTGGTCTTCTAGTACAACAAAAGTAAATTCAGGAATTAAAGTACATTAGGGTGCAACTACACGTGCAATTAGTGCTATTTAGATTTACTACCTGCATATGTAGGTAGTCAATTTATTGCACAATAAACCAATTTATTGCACAGTAAGTGCCTGCAAATATAGATGGTTATGTTTTACTATCCAATAGATTAGTTTACTGCGCAGTAAAGCATCTCATGTAGACTATATACAGTAAGTACATATGACTTCTAATAAAGTATAGGTGTAATTTTTCTGTATTGTTTAAATACATTTGTGTTATACTTAAGTCAGTCAAATGCTAATTTATTTTCTAATTAGTTCCTTTCCGGTTTCTGGGTTTTGTTTTTTGTGTTTGTTTTTTTTAAAAAGCAGGCTTCTACTAAGTTGATTAAATACAATTAGTAAGATGAAAATACATATATTTTTAATTAGTCAAGACAAATACCAGTGTATATATGGGTATGCATGTGAGCGTTCCATCTACTGTGCAGTCAAGCATCACTATGTAACCCTGTGCAGAAGCTCCAATGCATTAAAATAGACTAATGCACAGTTTTCTACTACCTGTAAATACAGGTAGTAGATTTACTGTGCATTAGCTGACAGGGAGCAAATTGCAAATGCCCAGGCAGCAGGGGGCACAAGAACTGTCTGCTGCCTTGGGCAGCTGCCTGCTTCCCAGACCCCACTCTGATCGGCTGATCAGAGAGGGAGCTGGGGCAATGTCCCCTGCCCTCGCAGCAAGCAGCTGTAAGCCCTGACTCTGAGATTGGAACTGGGGTTGGGACATTGTCACCTACCCAGGGTAGTTGCCTGCTGCCAGGGCCAGCTCCAATCTTGGAGGTGGGGTAGGAACAATTCCCCCTGCCCCCACACCTGAGGCCCAGGAGCTGCCTGTTGTGAGGCCAAGGAACATTGTCCCAAGTCAGAGCAGGGGCTGGGAAGCAGGCAGCTGCCCCGGGCAGGGGTGGAGGCAGCTGCCTTGAAGGCAGGATAGTTCCTACCAGAGTCCAGGCCTGACCCCAGTGCCCCCTACCAGCCCAGGGCTGGCACCTGGGGGAGCCTAGAGCTCCTGCTGCTTCCACATGGTAGCAGAACAGGGCAGAAGTATCCCTGCCCTGAACTGCTCCCATTGGGCATGTGTGTAAGCATACTCTTGGGGAAAGCTTACTGTGCAGTAAGCTTTCTATACATTAATTGCATATGTAGTCACCTGTCACCTCTTGTGAAAAATATGTTGGACAGGGCTGAGAGATGATAACTCCGTGAAATTCTGCTTGTGGAGCTTCCTCCAATATTATCCATCAAAGGGGCATTCTTCTTTCTTCTGGCCCATTTTCAGCTTCAGTGGAAGTTGAACAGTGAATAGTGACATACCCAGCCTAGCATATTCCACAGGTTTTAAGAATAATAGGTTGATATAAAGGTAGATCAGGTGTATTAACATTTTGCCCAGGACAAAGACTTGTGTCCTGGGATCCTAGACACAAGCCTATGGACTCACTTTAAGTACTTCTGAAGTGCCCAAATTAACACTTTTTTCCTGGACAATTATAGTTAGTTCAAGTTAATTGATAGTCAAGCTGTGTGTCTAAATGATTGTCCCGCTCTTTTTTGATGGGAGTCAAAGCCCAGCACAATCAGACCTGGGATAAACCCAAGGTCTGTTCGCCTATTTTGACTGTAACTAGATATCAACAAACTCATTAAAGAGAATAAAACTGGGATACTAGAATAAACAGACACCGTATAATATCTTTCTTTGCCCTCTACAGAATTACTCAAAATAAAATGGAATAGATTAGAGAACTTTTTTTCCACATGTCTGATTTTCTCATTCCATTTGTGTATTAAGATTTAGAATCACTGATTCAATTAAGTTATAGTTTTTATTCATATTTTGCAGCTGTTGGGCCTCAATTTGCAGCCCTCCCTGGTCACCAGTTAGGGAGTTTTAATGATTGGGAGTTTGAATGAAGGTCATTATATCATATCCCACATTGCATGCAGATAATAAAATTCCTTTCAGCCTTGATTTTAATTGAATACAATCTTTCAAGTGAAACAGAATATCAGAAAGGCTTGCTTTGTCTCGATAGTAAAGTAAACGTGGCCTATTATTTGTCAATTTTATTGTCATTAAATGATTCATTATAACTGAAACCTACCATTGTTCCATTTGTATTATCTTTAGAAACAGGTCAACATGCTTCATAAAACTTTGAGAACCTGTCTGCAAGTAATGTAGTGGCTTCAGTCAGGACACAAGGGGCATGTCTAAACTACCCCACGCACTGCTGGGGAGCTTCGTAGACGGACAGGCTGCGCTTCGTGTGCAAGACCTGCAGAACCAGACATAGCATAGACAGCAAAGCACTATGCATGGGGTAGGCAAGCTTTCTTGAGAAGCGAAGGTTATTGACGCAGCCAACCCTACACTGCATACTTCCAGTCTGGGCAGTAGTAGGGGTGAACTGGGCTAAGGTGTCTCATGTGGCACATTCTAGTGCTATATGAAGGCATTGCAGGAATGTCCCTTGTTTGTTGGGGTTCTTTTTTTATGACATAACTACTAGCATCAATAACTCTCAAACTCGGGAGCTCAATTTCTCCTTAGCTCTTAAGCTGAGATAATACCTTTAAAAAGTATTCTCAGATCCTTAGATTAAAAACCATGTGTGATTCCAAAGCATTATTTTTATTTAATATTCTCACATAGTAGATGTGGCCATCTTGAACCATAATGTTCTTAGATCAGCATTATACCACTTTCCTAGGGGCATTCTTGAGAAATAGTACTTCCAATACTGCTATGATAATATACCTTTTATATCTGTCGAACACGAGCAACGCAACTGAGTATTTGGACATCACCCTTGAAGACAGGCAGGTTGGGTACTTTGCTCCCAGAGCATCTGCAAAGTATTCGTCAATCAGGTCCTTTGTTACCTAATACTTTTTCCTAACCCTCAAGGATTGACATTTCTGAGCCTGAGCCTACAAGTTAGGTAATCCCACATCCACTTGATGAATAATGATGCTGAGCCCCTTGTTTATTTGCTTATTCTGAAATCAGATCTTGTTTATTCTGTGCCCCTTTCTAGTCCTGATATATAACTAATTGTTGGCAGATGTGGCAAGTATCTAGGGCCAAGATATATTTGTTTGCACAGTCTGATTTTTCAGACTTAACCAGTATCAGGCAGTTGCAGCTGGCTTTTATCAAGGCTCTGTACACTGTAGACAGTCCACCTGGCAAAACAAGATTTGCCCATGTGACCTTCATAGAAAAGCTTTGAATACAGGAGTTCCAATTAAGTAATACTGAAAAATTGTGGACTATACCTAATTAAATTAATGAATTGATATGAAATGCTAATTTCTATTTATATATGTAAAAACTACCCTATGGTTCATATTCCGTAGTGTTCTACCCTTATTTATCATTTTGTTTTAAAACTTAAAACACAATAAGGGTGTTAATTTTCTGAGACAACCTTTATTTTTTCTTGGATATATAGTAGTAGCAGTAGTTAGCATCTAGTTTTAGTCTTGTTGCCTGAAACAAAGCTCAAAAGCTAGGTTTTTGTCTTTTGAAGGAAAGGAAAAGCAACACCAGGAAAAGAGGAAAGCAGCATGAATTTAGTTTAACAAACTAAGACCAACATTCCTTTCTTTTCTGATGAGGCCCCAACTCCTCCAATAGATGCCAGATTTTGCATTGGGAGTTGTTTCCATGACCTTCTTCGATTGTTTTAAACAAATCATGGATTAACATTTCAGCTAACATGTTTACTTTAAACCACAAATTCCATAAGCCACAGTAGTATTTGTGTTTTCAACTTTTCATGCATTTCTTTTGTCACTGTATAAATGCATTAGATTTATTTCATCCCTCCAAAATATTTTAGGACATCTGTACTATGCAGAAGTATTTATTGGAAGTAGCAGTAGCTAATTTGCAACCTCTGTGATGACACAGTGGTCTTCACTAATGAAGCAGAAAACCTTTTACTCTCTGGTTATTCTCTCCCCGCTGGAAACAAAATCTAGAAGAAGTAAAGGCTATTATGATTCTATCTGTTCCTAGGGTTGTAATATTTCAAATGTATGTGACTGAAAATAATCAATTTCTTCTGTTTTTATAACAACCAGAGTTATATTGAATATTGCCAGTTTTAATCATTCAAATACCAAGAGCCTGGCCACAAAAATCATGAATGATTTTTAAAAATGATAAAACTTAAAGAAAAGCAGCATGTTTGATGCAATTTTCATTTACCTTCACACTTTTGAGCCATTAGGGAACACGAAAGTCATGAGAGCTAGAGATTTACTTTTCTTTAAAAGAAAAATGAAAGGTGACATTCATTAGAAACTGGGAGCACTTGTACATGCCACGGGGGTTTGCTTCAGTTTAATTCTCCCTAAATTGAAGCGGTGCGTTTTTAAAAACTCCACTTCAATTTAAACTGAAGTAAACTCCGATGACATATACACAGAGGTTGGGGCCCAAACCTTACCTGTCTCTCCTGTGGTGGGGAGGACAGCAAGCTGCTGGTGGGCTGAGCAGTCCCCGAGCTGTAAGAGGGGGAGGTGCTTCCCTCCACAGCGGGCAGCAGTGGCACCCCCCTAGGTGGTACCTGCCCACAAGCACCCAGCCTGGGCAGTCCCGGGGGGCACTGTAGCCACAGAAGGAAGCACCAGGTCCCCACACAGCTCAAGCAGGCAGGCAGGCTCTGGAGAGAAAAAAAAGATCAGGCTCACTGTTTTGTTTTGTTTTGTTTTTTCTTCAGTGGAGCCTGCCTACATGGGCTGCCACCAGGCTTCCTCCACAGCCCCTGAGCTGCATGGGGCCCAATGCTTCCCTCCACAGCTACTAAGATAGCAAACTAAAACACCTCAGACATGCTTTATTTTGCTACGTCCCAAAGTCATTTAACATGCAGTACACCATCAAATGTGCAAACAGCAGTGCCATTAAAGTGGTGCAAAAGGGTATTTCTAATCCACTTTAAAGGCCAATTTTGTGGCTTGTACAAAGGCCCTAAGTCTCTAAGAAAAACGTCAAGTAGCACATGGTAAAATCATGAGATTTTGTCACCCTTTTCAATTTCAAAGTGACACAAGGTAAATTAGACCTTCTTTGTAAGACTCTCCTAGACAAAATGCTATGGAAACTTTACAGCATTTAAAAGATTCTGAAAAAAAAGAAAACTATGTTTCTATGCTTAGCTGGCTATTCTTGTTCATATATAGTAGCTCAATATATTGATCACTGTATAATAACAAGATTAATATCTGGCCTTATATAATTGGGGATGGTTCTGCTTTGAGCAGGGAGTTGGACTAAATAACCTCCTGAAATCCCTTCCATCTCTAATTATCTGTCATTTTAATGTGTTGCATAAAAACAATAGTCTTATGTTATAAAAGCCTAAGTCTGTCCATAACACTTTGTTCTCACTCTGATTGGTTGATGGAAACAGCCAATCAGAGTGCTCCAAGAGTGGGGGAGTACCGCCATGACTCTGAAGCCACACTGAGGACTGGACAGAGGATTGGCCTCAGCTCCCCCACCCCTCTCTCTGCAAGCAGCTCCAAGGTCTGGAAAGGGGGTGGGAGCTCCCTGCAAGAGGCAGAACAGTGGTAGCATTGGGGCATTAGGTGGCGGCACTCCATCCCAGCCCCTGTCTCCCCCCGCCCCTGTCATTCTTGATGGGCAATTGACTAGTTAATAATATTATTATTGTTACATTAGTATTTAAAGGACTGAACTAACTAGTACCCCATTTTGTTAGCTAGTGTATACAGAAGTGGTTAAAGACAGTCCTTGCCACAAATATTAGCAGTTCAAAAAAATACACACTGGTTTTGCATACACTCACTAGCATACAATTCATAGTTTGTGTCAGAGTACAGGCAGACAAAACACTTCCACCACTGTAAAAGTGGGAAAGTTTACTGTGCAACTGAATTTGGTCTAACTCCTCAATTCTCTTTGCTCTTAGCTCATAGTAAGGCCCCTGGTAGAAGTTATTTTTATTGAGCTACAAAATTTATGGCACAACATGAAAAAAAAATAAAGAACTATGGGAAGCCACACATTAAAAGCCACCAAGCTAAAGCACAACAAAGTGAATGAGAGAGGGTTGCTCCCAAGTTTCCTCAAATGCCTGTGACCCCTTTAAAGTGCACCCAGAACTGGCCCAGACTGCATGCATGCTTTTTACAGTATCTGGAATGCCTGCAGCCCAGGATCCCATTCTTCTGGTGCACTTGGTACTTTAAGGAGCCCATATGCAGCCTGGGATTAAGGTATCCCTGGAAAATGGCCATAGTATTCCTCTTGCACAGAACGAAGGTGACCATAACTCACCCATTTCAGAACCAGGGCAGCAGCCAAGGCTTCAAGCACAGCCCCAGTTTGCCTCCAAGGGGGAAAAGATGGAAAATATGCCCTGCAAGTGACTGTTTGACAGTCTTGGTTTTCTGAGGAGAGGAGGGGAAGGAACAGGGCCTTATCACTTGACAGTAACGTACCACACATTCAAATTAAAATGGAATGCAAACTAGCCACTAAGATATTCCACTATTTTTTAAACTGGTTTGCTATTTTTATCGCATGTTAAATTACTTGAATGTATAGCAGGTTATGATATATCATACATTAATCATGATAAATGTAATGTCTGTGGAAGCCTTCATGAAACAAAACCACAGATGTTTTCCATTTCCTTCAGGGATAACTTATTGTGGTTTATTTCTATTTACTGCCAGTTAGGAGAGAACAGACAAACTGCTACACTGGATCATTGGATATGCACTTCCAGTTGGTAATTGCATTAGTGTATTGAACATGTGCATGTTCACAGAAACCTCAGTACCTACAAACTACCATCTATAGCAAGTCATTTCAAATCACCCCATGTAAAAAGAAAAAAAAAGGAGGAAGGGATGAAAAAGAGAAGAAAACTTTACAACACTTCCCTTTATAAAGTTCCTATCAGATTGGTCCATTGTTCTTCTTCCACTCTAGCTAGGGGGTTGATTCCCTAAATTCTGATAACCATTCATATTTCAACAGATTTGCTGAGTTATTTGCACAGCTTTGTTTCCCTGAAGCAATACTTACAGGAACTCTGTCATCTATGAAATAACCAGTAGCGTACTAAGTGTAGGCGAACAGGGCACCAGTCCTGGGTGCTGATTTTGAGGGCACACAAGCATGGGGGACCCCCTCCGACTGTTACTGGCCTGCTCACTGTAGCCCCATTGGGCCAAGCTGCCAACATCTGCTACCTTGGCTGCTGCTGCCGCTGCTGCTGCCACTGCCACCATGCTTGTTACACCTCTAGAAATAACTTCCATTCCCCAAGTCTGAGTTGTCAGATATGGTTCTGCTGAAACATATATTTTGTTTAATAGGTCTCTTTCTTTTTCACAACATCTTGTGTTTCTTGAAACTTCCTCACTTTGAGTTTCAACTATTATTTATTTGTGCTTGAAATCTGGAAAGTTACATCTAGAAGCTAGTTGAATGACACTTGCCAATGCAATTTGGTATCCAGCCCAGAATAAGGAATGGAATGCCCTAAGATGCACGCTTTCAAAGAAGCATGTCTGTAAATATGATTTCTGTATTCAAGATTTTCTTTCTGATTTCAGACATTTAAAGTAGGATGATTTGGTGGCCGTATAAACATTCTCATACTTGTGAGCATTTGGACTACCTAAATCCACAAGCTAGTCACAAATTACTTGCGGGTAATTTAACTCAAGTCTGCTCAACAGCAATTTTTTACAAGCTGACACATGAGTTTTGGTAAGATTACATATCAGTTCAACACTAGCATGTTTTCTTAATTTTACAATGGATATGCCCCATGTAGCTCAACAAGGCTCAGAGAATGTTGTATTTTTCCCCCTTCCTTAGTTAAAAAGTGAACTCAAGAAATGTATTTGGTTCAAAATTTTGTTAGGGAGAGAGGAGGAAGAAACCCAGGATTCTAGCAATTAAATGACTGACCTAGTGAATTCCTTTTTCTTTTGTGTTTTACCCATAGTCTATGAAAAATTGATGCTCTCTCAGGTAACATGCTGCTTTTATCTACATGCTACACATTGATCCCATTCCAATTTAGTGTTATCCTGTTCATTCCACTATCATTCCCGAGGTAACAAATGATATTTTCATAGGCATGGTTAGTAATCAATATACACAAGCTACTGTCATTGATCTACGTAAGACCTTTGATCTAGAAAATCACCAATTATGGCTATTTAAAAGCAACTTCAATTGAATTAGGAAGAAACCATTGTCCAGTCATTTCCCTAGTCAAATGGATGTTTTTTGAGTGATGGTGTTAAAACTAAGGTGAAATAATTGAATTAGATTATATTTACAAAATGAACTGTAGATTTTTAATATCTTACTTTTAAATAGCAAGTCTGTCTGAACTCCATGCATTTTTGTTGAATTTTATACACATATACTATTGCTCTGGTCTTGTAAAGAGATTGCCCAGGAATGTGATGTAAAAAGTATTTCTGACAACTTCAATTTCTATTTAATAAAAAAATAATTTAATTTAGATGTTGATAGCCCATGCATTCAAACCTCCTATACTGTGAAATGTGAGCTTTTCATTCAAACATAAGTTTCTAATAGTACACTGTACCCTGCTTGTGATTGTATCCTAACTACAACCACCCTACAGTTATTTGAAGTTCTGCAGACCAGTACAAGACAGGAAAATAAGACTAGACAATTCTTACTTCCAGTACAATTTATGACCAATCAGCTATCTCTCTTTAATGTAATTCACTTTCACTTTAATGCCTCTTCAGCAGCCAGAGCTGTTTAAAGGAACTTTAATCAGGTCCTGAGGCCAGCTGCAGTTTGATATTTCCAGGTTGTTATCAATGTCCACCACAACCTTCGTGTTATGCTTAGGAACCGGCTAGAATCAGAACTTTCTCTTAAGGTTGCCTGGGTATAAAATGCCCAAACTGGCTCTACTCACATAGTGATTCAAGTTAAAATTTGCCTTTACCCCTGCCCAGGATCCTTCTCACCCACTTTCTACATGAACCACATGTCTACTGTCACTGCCTTTTGAGAGAAAGGCTAATACTGTACCCACTTCCCTGTAACATTTAACTTATCTCAACACAGTCAATTAATGGTTACCAGAAAGAATGGAAATGCACAGCCTTTTTTGGCACATTGGTTTCGTAGGTCTTGGCATCCAGGGATTGCAAATGTTGTGTAATGGGTTTCATCACAGAAAAAAGGTTTTATTATATTAGTGTGCAATTCACCCAAGTCTGGATGAGCCTCACAGGACTCTCTGGGCCTGTCTACACGTGTGTTTTAATGAGTATTAGCCTATTTTAAATGTACATCACTAAAAAAACCACGCCCTTTTTACTTAATGCACATTAAAAATAGCCTAATGCGCATTAAGCATCACTTTAAAGCCATGGACTCCTATACACATGCAGGAAGCCTTCTCCAGTGCTCTGGAAATCCAGCGTGCTGGAGCAGACTCGATTAGTCAAATCTGCTGGAGCATGGAAATCAATGAATAATTGTTCTGTAATGTTCAAGATCCAGTGAGTGGCCCTCATTCTCTATAATGGAATTCAGGAGCAAGAATACTAGCTGCAGAAGAGCTGATCTGAAGTTGAGTGGTCAGCCCACAGGTAGAAGAAGCATATTGCATTTCTAGAACTGCAGAAGAACTTCTGGTACTGAACCCCATAACTTTAACTTTGTGCGGGAAGGGGTACATGTCATTATCAATGTAACCTTCCATCCGAAACACAGTTCACTTTGTTCCATCAGTAACAATAAATAACAAGTATTCAAATAACAACAGTTTTTTGTTTGTTTTTTTTAAACTAAGATCCTTATTTTATTTTAGCTGAGAACTCGGCCCAAATATTCTTATCAACCATAAAGTTTTGTCCAAAGTTTTTCTCACTCAAGTTAATTAACTCTCTTCACCCTGAGCAATGAACCAATCTAAGAAGCAGAAAACAACTGAATAGTGGAACTGAAAATAGATGGCACCAATTCTTTATGAACCTTCTTTCTAAACAGATATTTTTACAGATAATGTTGCACAATAGATGCATCAGTCAGTCAAAATAAGTGACTAAAAAAAAAATTCTCTTAGGAAAATGTGCTTTGTTAAAATTGAGAGTCCTCCAAAGAAAATTGTTGTTTTTTTCAGAAATACTGAAACTAAACATTATGGGTCAGACTGACCAAAAATGAAAAGGGTTGGGTTTTTTTTGTTTTGTTTTTTATGATTTATTGGCCTAAAATGAAATGCTTAATGTAAGATTGATATTCATCTCTGTTTCAACTTGAGTTGCCAAATAACCCCCTGGGAGTTGTAGTTTTGAGCCTTTTCTTCCCATTAGGCACCACCAGAAGCTCAGTCATGAGGCAAGATTGATTCATCATGTGAGAGAAAGTCCAACCGAGAAGCATGATCCAAATGGAAGAGTAGGGCCATAAGGTTTGAAAACATCAGTTCCCATTGCAAGCAGGGATGATATAAACATTAAATGTTGCCCAAACACTTTGTTTCAAGGTAGCCAACTAGAATCAGTATTTGAATTTAAAAATATCAAACCATTCCACACACAAAAAAATTCAAGAAATTTGTGGAACTATTTCTCCAAAAGTTTTTAGTGCTTCAACTTCTAAATTGAATTTGAGATGAAATCAAGCAAAAAGAATACCAACAGTTCCTGTGGGATGGAAAATCTACATGTGTATTCGTTTTAGTCAGAACAGGATAGACATACCAAATCCATTCATTTTCTTTTATGAAATATTATTTGTCTAATTATTATTGCTGTTATTATTACAGTAGTATGTAGAAGTCCCTTTTACAGAACAGGGCTCCAGTACACTATGTGCTGTACTTACAAGGAATCATCTTGGTTATTTTATACCTTAAGAGCCCAGTTCAGTTCTTATATATGACCTGAATTAATATCACAGACTTCTAAGTCTTGGGGCTGTTGTGTTTAATTTCTAAACTTTGCTTCATCAACTGTAAACCATATAATTTCAGTGCCATGCAAGATCAAATTAATATACTGAGCTATGTAAGTTACTTCACAGAGCTCATACTAAGTCTCTATACAAAGTCTGTCCTAAGACAATCTGAGCTACCATGGTTTGGGTACTAGTAACCATAAGTAAGTCATGTGATTGTAGATCAGGAGCAACTTGTGCATATGTTCACCAGTGCTAGGAGCTATACCAAGAAGCCAATTTAAATATGAGACAATGTGAAATCCAAAACACTGCCCTCCTCCCCTTCTTGCCTCTCAAGTCAGCAGCCCTGCTGCAGGCAGAGGCAGGGGTGGGGTTAGGTGGGTTGGGATGATACAGCTCTGGTATTTCTATTCAGGCAGCTAAAGGAGTCAATGGACTGTTAATGATCCATTGTTCTTTACTTCCCCAGAGCTAACAATGACCTTTTTAATGGTCATTACAGTAATTAAGCTAATCCATTTTAGGGCAATTTTGCTATCTGCTAGGGCTTCTTATTTCACAGCTCATGCCACATCACCTCCTGGCCCCGCACCTCATGCCTAAGGCACTCATTTTAATTTTCACCAGCTGGCCAGGACCAGCCTCTGAAATCTGGGACTATCCTGGCCAGACCAAGACATATGGTCACCCTAGCTCTAAGTAACTTGGAGTGAAGGGAGGGGCAGGCAGGGGGCCAGTAGATCTGCAAAGGGGGGGGGCAAGGGAGGAGGTTGTTGTGGGCCTAAAAAAATAGCCTGGTCAGGGTTGCGGAGGTAGAAAAAGCATAGCCCTCGGGCTGGAGTGAGCAGCTGGGCTTTTCCAGCCAGGGGGCTCCACTCCAGATATGTACAGATGTTTGGTAAATCAGGCTAACCCATTACTAATCTAACTTAGTTCACCTTTTCAGGTGAACTAAGTTAGAAAGAGTCTGCTATTTTTTTGCCTTATTTAACTTCCCCAACATCTGCATGCATCAGCACTTAGATCAACCTAACCCCAATTTAAATATGCCTGTCAATTTAAATATTCCTGCATGTACCCTATATCTGAAAGGATTAAACATATGTCCAAATTAATTAAACATTCAGTAGTTAGCCTAACTCTAAAGAATTATCTGTAGCACAGTATGTTTAATTGTTTATTGCTATTCAAATAATTCCAATCTGCATCATTAACTAGCTCTTGATAAATGTATTTGTTTAACAAGTTTTCACTGCACGTGTACCTACTCTACAGTAGAAATTTCATTAATATTTCTCACTGTTGCATTGTCCCCATTACATCTCTGCTAAACAGTAGCAAAGTAGTGCTAGTATAAATCGGCTGCCAGTGGCCAGGGGCATTTTAATTCCCTCAACTTTCTAATTCTTCTATACTGGTATTAGGTAACATAGTGGTTATTACACTAATGGCCAAGACACGCTAATGCTCTCATTCCTAGTTACCTTGATTGGAACTTCACCAACGTTAGTGGGAAATGTAAAGAAACTGTAGAAGGTAATTTCAAGAAAAATGCTAGTATACACAAGGCCTTGGCCTGTGGCTGTAAAGCAGGGTATTAGAATTACAGATCAAGATTTCCAAAGTTTCACTACATTGCAGTCTGCTTAGGTAGAAGATCTAATCTTTGTGTTTCCTTGACCTGGTGATCTTTTACCTCAAGAGAAAGTCTGTGTTCCATTTTATAAATGTAAACATTATTAGCGCATATATGAAAGACCACCTCTGCTCTGTAATAGAAGATAAATAAATCCAGAAGATATGACCACAGCCTTGACTGAATGAGCTGCATATGGTGGGATCAACCAAGTTGTTAGAAAGGGAAACTTACGTGTCTGTCTTAAAATTTAAGATACAAAATATGGTGAGGGTTAAAACAGGCAAACTTACAAAAAAATTCTTCTATACAACATAAACTACATACAGTTCAAAATCCCTGAGTTTATATTTCATATACATGCACATGAGTATAAATATGTATGCACACATACATAAATGTATATAAAGCTAATGCTTATACCATTTCTCCAGTAGTTTTTGTTTCTTTATATTTAAATATTTAACACAAAGTTGTCTTCAAAGGAGAAAATTCAGCCTCCAACCCTGGAAGGGCCCTTGTGCAGTGGAACCAGACCAAATTAGAAAGGATATCAAAGGTCAGAGAGGTGTCATGTCACATGTTACACGTAGGACATGTTAACTGCACTTAAAAATGTGATCATCCACATGTTCAAGCAAGAAAACATGTGCCTAGTGTGATTGTATCATACCAAAGATATGACTTTTAGTGGGAAAAGTATCTCCAGATCATACTAAGTAAAATGTGTTCTGCTATGACTGGACTCCTCCACAGAGATAATACAAGTCAAAGCTCCAATGCAGTGCCAAGGCTGCTTCAAAACTCTGGTATGGTGCAGGGCTGAGACCAACAATCAGCAAGATGTGCATGTTAGAGATTATATTGACCATGTGACTGCTCTGAACACTCTCTAATACTGTGCAGTTTTAACATGAACTAAGTGACCCATTGCCCTCAATGAGGCTATGTGCAAGCCTCAGCATGTGAAAAGATATAGCTCTTGAGCAAGATAAAGGAGTGGACATCATGGATCTTCCCACCCCTCACTTCTGTGTCAGTGTATGTATAAATGTGCTATGTAGGCTTCTTCACCCCTTGGATTCTTCCCTCCTCCTTACATCCCTTTATACCAAAACTAGCTATTGAGAGAAATCTCTTGGATCTGGATTTGGGCCAGAAAAGCAGTTATTTCAAAAGTTATGTTGCACATGCAGTAACACTTCCCAATGCTCACCTCAACTTGCATCACTTACATTGTACTTGGTAATACTCATCACAATCTTGGTTAGTGCTGTAATGACTCCAGGGCATTAAATAATAAAATAATTGTATTTTCTACATTCTCATCACCCTATCTGTAGAACATATATTGCAGATCAGAAAATCTTTTCTATCAGTCATGCCAAACATTCGCCTTTTTAACTATGAATTTAGGCTACCATTTTGTAATGTATTCATGGGAACCCATCGTATTATACTGAGTAAAGGGTAGGGAATGCACACAACACTGCAACTGCTAGGTTAACTTTTTAAAAGTTAAAAGCTAGCTGGGGTAACTGAAAATGTTTTAGGGTAACTGAGCCATTGTATATATACCCATATGCTGCCTACACACTTCATTTGTTTTCTTTTAGCACATTACTAACTGCATCATTTCAGATACTCACCTCAGTTTCTGTAAGGATTGTTTAGGTTCGACTAGCATTTGTATATTTAATTATGCCATATATCCTTTGTGTTTTTAGATTCAAAACTAATTAGACAACACATTTCACCAGGGTATCTAGCCTCTACAACACAAAGCATAGCTAATAAAGGCAGCCACATGGGAGCATAAGGATAGAAAAATTGTTTGGATTGTGCTCAAACTTTTTTCACCTGAGAAATGTTAGCAAATTGTCAGCTAAAACTAAGAATTTAAGAAAAGGAAATAAGTCCATTTTAGCTTATTTATTCCTGGCCTGTTGAAAGAGCTGCTATTATATGAATGCCAAAGAAAGCCAATTTGGTAAAGGTAAAGTGTTTTGTTTAAAAAATGTTAATTCAATAAAATCTCTCTCTTTCATTTCACTCTGATTACTAGCAAAAGCTGGACAGGTTCTCCTTTTGCATGCCACATTAATGAAACTGGAGGTTTTTTCTATGTGTTCTGAAATAGTTTGAAAGCTTAGCTGTGATTCCCTGTCATGCCAACTAAAGAGGGAGGGGGGAGTCTGACTCTTCTCCAATTTTTAAAACTGGGAACGTTTTTCTGAAGTCATGTATGAAATAAACTACTTACAAGAAAATGCCTGTAATACTGCATGAGGTTTCACTGATAGAGGGATGTGTATAAGACACCCTGACATAAAAAATAAATCAGCTTTGGCTTCAATTATTAAGTGCTAAAAGTAGCATTCTCTGATAGAAAAGGGTGGGTTTCCTGCTTTTTAATGATAAATATGTATGAAAAGAGAAGTGTCACCATGGAAACCAAAGTCTTGCCATAGTTTTTCATACAGGCAAATGAAATGGAAACTTGCTATCATTGCAAAAACAAACAGCTAGAGACTGTAAATTGAAGGTGGTGTTACAGCATTGTCAACTTCTTTAGCTCTAGTCCCCTTTGCAGTTCATTTTCTTTTATGCATGCCTTCTTATGTTTCCCATCTGGATTGCACTGTCATATCTCAGACTCCCCCCTAAGGTGAAGAGTTTAATTTATTTTTAGAAAAAAAGTTCAATAAAAAAAGTTTAATAAAGATGAAAGCTAAATATCTAAAAACCATTCTCCTCACCTGTATTTAATCACAATGAATGAAATTACTGAAATCAGTTTTAAACAGCAAAAATGGAGAATTAATTCCACAAACACTCGTATATAGGAGAAACTTAACAAACATGGGGAATGTCCTATAGATCAGAGAGACTACTTCTGCCTCTTAAGTCCTTAGGAAAGGTAAATGTTTATAAGCTAACTAATGAAGAAAATAAAATAGTACACTTACTAAATACAGAACAATGTTAATAAATAAAATAGGACCCCAAACCACCAAACACTTAAGTATGCAAGTAAATGGGCCTCTTAATATTTGTAAGGTTTCATTGGTAAATGTTGGCAAGAATCAGAGCCACAGTTGGATATACTTCCCTTATTTACGAAACCTGTCCGTTAGGTAAATACAGATTTTAAAATGTGTGTTAATTTAGAAAGACTGAAGTTGCTGTATATAAAAACATCACTATTTGCCAACATGTTAATTTGCCAGTACTTAACACACAGTTACCACGGTCAGGAAGCACTGCTGCAAAACTTTTATGCCTTGGAGACAGATCAAGAACTTGTTGCCCATATGAGGAATAAGTTACTCTTATGAAGAGCCTTTTCTATTTTAACAGGACTATTTATGTGAGTAACTGCTTAGAAATGCATGAGGAGCTCAGAATCTGGCCTCTGAGTAATCCTTATCAAAGGCAACAGCAATAGTAGTGTGACTGAGGACAATTCTCTAAGTAAGATCGTAGTTCAAGTATTATTTTTCCAGTCTTTCCCATTTGTATTACTCTCTGTTCTAAGAATTTGGATTAACTCTGGTGTGCCCAAATATCTCTGTGTGGTAACTTGGCAAATCCAGACACTTTACTGTCATCTGCTTGATTTAGCCTATACACCATAGCAGGTTTATGAATCATTATGGTCTATTATTTAAATGTATATTTAAATTCTTGTAGACTGGAGAATTTTAACCCCAATAGACTACAACTGCTCCATTAAGTCTGTTACAGATTCTCATGTCTCTTTGGCTGCTGCATATAGAAAGTAATCTGGGAGCAATTATGAAATTTATTATTTTTAAAATTAGGTGTGGGTATTTGTGTGTGTAAATGACCAGTTAGAGACAATGTTGCTTATCTGACATTTTCAGAATATCTCTTAAAACTTCTTTGTCTTTGGAAGGCCTGCAACAATGTATTTGAGAAATACTTTTTTTTAATTTGCATGAGCTAAAAAGGAGCAGCTAACATCACATAACTGCTGCACCTTGCACAAGGGGACATGACAGCTGAAATAATTTTCTTCCAATTTTCTTAAAAACATTTGCTTTTCAGCTAAGACCCAGGAGTTTCACCCCAGAAAAAAAAAATAAAGACCTGTGGTCTTCATCCTGTGAACACATGCTTAATTTTACGTACTAGTTGTCTGACTGAAACTAGTAGGAATAGTCATAAAAATAACACTTATATGTATACATACATGTTTAACTATACTACCAGGACATAACAGTAAACTTAAGCACACACATCATCAGTGTTTCCAGGACTTGGGTCTAAATCTTTATAAGACCAGGGTCCTACATAGCTCCATCATAAAAAATGTTAAACAAGGATTTATACTTGGAAAATATGACACAAATGTACCAGGCTGGCACAAATGGCAGCATCAGAGTAACCATTAGAAAGAGATCCAGGAAGGAAAATAATATTTAATAATTCAAATCTGAGGGAAGCAAAGAAGAATTAATTGAATAAAGTACTTCAGAGAATTGTAGCCCACTTACATTTTCATTTAAATACAACTGAAGATTTTCTAAAAAAGCCAAAGACAGTTTTTGTAAAGCCACATACGGATGTTAGCAATGTAAAATACAGAAAGAATAGTTTATTCTCATTAGGTTAAGTGCCATATTCTCATAGCCATGATCACCTCCAATAGTAGCATTTCTTTGTGATTTTGAACCATAAATTTATTCGATTAAAAGTGCGGGATTTTTAATAAACGAAAACCTCAAAATACATGTGTGTTCATGGTCAAGTGCCAAGGCAGGATTTAAAGAAGGCTATTGTAAACTTGCATTTATTGTTCTTTGTAGACTACCATGGTCAAATTGTGTGTGGCCTGCAAAGCAAGCAGGAATTTTACAAAGGATCCTCTGCTAGAAAACAATTCTCAAAAACAAAAGCAAATACTACTTCTAAACAGCAAAGTGCTCAAGGGAAGAATTTGTGCGACAAGGCTATCCACTTTGTAGACAGTAAAAACAGATTATTTATACCATGAAATATATTGCTGTTACTGCAATTTTTTCCTGATTTCATATTCTTTGTAACATAATTCTGTACCTCATTGAATGGGTTACTTCTTCCTTTCACTATATTGCAATGAAGGCTGTACAGATACTTGTTCCCTTGCTCTCCCCACTATATTTGGAGGTTACACAAACCAATTTGGAACTAAGATCCAAGTTTTTTTCTTTTATAGAGCTGGCGCCTACACAAAGGGGTGACTGTTGCACTCACCCAAGGCAACACTGCTGCCTGGGCACTTAGGGCGTGTGTAGACAAAATGGGGGCCCTAAATTGAAGCAGCAGGTTTTAAAAAACATCAATTCAGGGCTGATTAAACCTCCATGTCATGTAGACAACCCACATTTACCTGCCTCTCTGGTGGGGAGGGGAGGGGAGGGTCACCTGCCTGTGGGTGGAGCGGTCCCTGAGCTGGGCGGGGGCTGGTGCTTCCCTCCGTGGCAGCATCGGCCCCCTCCACCAGGCTGCACTCACCTGCAGGCACACGGGTCAGGTGGTCCCAGGGGCACCACAGCTGCAGAGAGAAGCACCGGGCCCCTGAGCAGCTCGGGCAGACTCCGGGGGGGAAGATCAGGCTCACCACTTTTCTTGGGCAAAGCCTGGTTTCCCAGGCTGCTACCAGGCTGCCTGCAAGGCTTCCTACAGAGCCACAGAGCTGCATGGAGCCTGGTGCTTTGCTCAATAGCTGTTGGGACCCCAAGTCATTTAAGGAACATTATGCTGCCAAATTTCCTACAGCAGCTGGAATTCATGCGCAATACGCTGCCAAAGCTTGCATACACTGACACCATTAAAGCGGTACAAAAGCATTTAGCCTGTTTTAAAGTGTTGTGCACACACACCTCTCATTTCGTCTACACATGGCCTTAACGTCTTGTTACATCTTATGCTGTGAACCACACAAATGTTGATGGCGTTAGTGCTAGCTTGAGTTTGGAGCAGTCATACTTCAGGCCAGTAGGGGCCTGAAGGACTTAAAGGTAAGAATCCCCCTCCCTCCCAGGCCTACCCTGGTTTTCCCCAGCCAGCTAGTTCAGGGTACTTCCCTGCCCTGCCTCTTGTAGCTGCCTGGATGTATGTCCCAGGTTAGCAGCCAGGGAGGGGTTAAACTGCCTGTCCAGCTGCAGCAGGACTGCTGCTATTCTGGGGGCTAAGCCCACCTAGAAAACAGCAACAGCAGCAACCATCTGGCAGGCAGGTTAACCCTTTCTTGCCTGCTCCCCTGGGACAGACAGTGCCAGCAGCTGCAAGTAAGGAGGGAGGGGAGGGCAGTGAGCTGGTATCTGAGGTGCTAAGGAGGGCTGGCAGGGGTAGCGTGTTTACACTAAAGTGCTGCCTAGAGTGGCTACACCTCAGTGTAACACAAGCTGGGTAGCACAAACCTGAGATAATCCTGCCATAGCCTGGCATAACTTTGAACTCAATAATGAGTGCTTAAAACCAGTTTCAGGTGTTAACGTGTGAACAGTCCAGGTGTTAAGAGGTCCAGGAGCTGCCCAAAATTAATTGCCATGTAACAAAGCCCTTACTCTGTTCCATAAGCTCTGGAAAGTGGTGCATCTGAGGCACAATTTCAGTGGAACCCAAAGTTTGCTTCTCAGGATATCCCACAATACAGACTTTAATCTTAAAGGCACAGTCCAGCTCTACTGGAAAAAATTGCCCCAGAGAAGAATCACAGAACTATGAAAAAAAATAGAGCTGGAAGGGACCTTCAGAGGTCAGCTAGTTCAGCCTCCTGCCTGAAGCAGGATCATCCTTATCCAAAACATGCTATACAAATCTATCGTCAAGCCCATTAGTAAAACTACAGTCAACCCCATAAGACATAACACCCAAACCTGCCACAGGTAAAGCAAGGGGATAATGACAGCCAAAATCCTGCTGCTAGAAGGACAGTTAAAAATACACTCAAGAGATCCAATAAGAGGGCCATGCCCCCCACTACACAAGAAGGGAAAGTCCTTGCACACTCAGTCTGTGCCAATCTGACCATGGGGTAAAATTCCTTTCAGGACTAGGTACAACACTGAAACCACACACTAGGATTGCATTTGGACAAATAGACAAACCTAGAAACTCTCTGTGCACTGTGACAGATAGCAGTGTGCTGGTTCAGAATAGGTTGGATTGTGGTGAGGGATCTCTGAGAATTGTTAGGGGGAGGACAGAGCCAGTGGAGCTCCTTTGACCCCCACCCCATTCAAGAAAGGAAAATCTCAAGTTTTATTTTGTGAGCATGTGCATGCATGTATGTGTGTTTCTACTCTTTCATGAATTCTGGCCGTGGAAACCTAATGTGATGTAATGCACTACAAACTAGGTGTCCAGTTTATACCAGTTACAAAACTGCTGTGTCATATATAGTTGAAAGGCTGTGAGCGGACGGGGATTTTATGATTAGAATGATTTTTTTTAAGTTATACAGGTTTAAAGAACGGGCACATACTGAGAAAGCTGTTAATGTGTTTATGTTCCTCTGTTTAGAATGTAAAACTTTAACAGGCAAAAATCTCTTAGCTTCACTGACTTCAGTAAAACTATTCTGACACAGACCATCTCAGGATCGGGTCTAACATTGATGAGGATTAGAACCGGGCTGTCCAGCTGGCAGACTGCAGGCCACATGAGGCCTCTAATGGGTTAGCATGTAGACTACAGGCCTCCTCCCAGACTACCACTACAACTGCAGCAGCTAATTTGTTCAGGCCCCCCTCCCTTCTCCAGCTTCTACTTTCTGCCTTCACCACTGGAGGTAGGGCAGTGCAGCAAGAGGGGGCTGGGCTGCCCGAGCTGAATGCATGGTGAGAAAACCAGGGAGCCTGTGCTGTACATGAAGCAGGAGAGGAAGAAATCATGGCAGGAAGTTCTGCCTGTGCTGGCTCCCCACTGCCTGTGCTGTGGAGGGGCCAGAGCAGGCTGCCTATGTGGCATGTGCAGCTGCAAGTGGGGGAAAAGACTTTGGTTGCCTATGTGGATAGGATCAGATGAGGTGGGCTGCTCATGCAGACATGGTCAGGAGATCTGAGCTGCTCGTGCCATGGATATGGCAAGGGAGAGGCACCAGGCTGCTCATGCAGTAAGGGAGAGCCCAGAACTGGGGGGCAGAACACACCTGCATGGCAAAAACCTCTTGGGTCTTCAATACATGCTTTGTGCAACCCTTAGGCTGCTCATGCTGCATGTGGCCATTAGCTGCCCGGAAGTTGTACAGCCCTGAATTCAAACACTTAGGGTTCACTTGATTACTGTGTGCTTGCTTCCTCAGTTGTTTACCAGCTAACTCCCCACTACTTTTTTTTTTCTTTTGAAAAATTCCAGAAACACAAAATGCAACTTGTAAATAATTTTGGCTTGGCAAGCTCTCCAAGTGTACTAACCACTTACATCTTGTTCTGGTTAGGCAAGCTAAACATGGTACTAAACCAGCAGACGTGTTTCAGCTTATGATGACAACTTGTGGATGATTTACAGAAATAGTTGCTAAAGCCACTTGTTCTGGTTCAATATACCTATTTATTTATGCCAGCATTATGCACTAAACAAAATCATTTACATATCCAATGGCTACTGACAAAGAGATTTTAAAAGATCAGCATCAATGTGTGCAGATTTACAAGCACTTACAAACTTTGAAAGTCATACAAATATGCTGATGTTCCATATATCTTTCATGGTGAAATCAGGCTAATTAAAGATATTAATACATAGAGACCTACTTAATTTGTGGGTTCATGCCTTTCATGGAATCCATGAAATCCAGGATTGTCCACAAAATCCGCAGAATCAACCAAAAAGCTTAATTCAAATAAAATGCTGATTCCCAAGTGGGAGCCAGCAATCCTCGCTGTCATGTGGGGAAGGTGCCACCTGGTAGGGCGGCATGAAGGGCAACAGACAAAAAGGCGGCTACCCACTTTTCCCTCCCCGCCCGCTCTCCATGGTCTGTCCACCAATCAGTGCCGAGGGGCAGAGCAGCACAAAGGGCAGCCAGACATCAAGATGATGGATCCCCCCTCATCCCTCCTCCCCCCAGGACTCTCTACCAATCAGCAGCAAGAGGCAGGGCCTCTCTACCAATCAGCACTGAGGGGTGGGGCTTCCATTAAATGCCTGTGAAATTGGCTCTGCATGTGGGCCATGAAAAACACTTTGTCTCTCCGCAATTTAGGTAGGTCCCTGTTTATACTCATGGCTTGTATTTGCTCGATTCTCTACTTGATAAATACTACAAACAGACTGGTAATCTCCGAAACTGCAAAACAATGGAAATATGATGGATAGAGGGGCTTCTTACTGCAATTCAGTGAGGAAAGAAATCATAATATAATAGATTTTTAAAGACAGAATTAATACTACAGCCACCATATTGTTTTCTGAGACTGACAGCAGAACTTGGTTGAAAGATTCTACTTTTGCTATATATAGAGAGAGAGAGAGTTCTACATGATTTGTCTGGTGGATAAGGCAGAAGACAGCACAGATGTACTAAGGGCCAGTCTACCTATTTGATACATAAATGAACTTAGGTAGGTAGGTGAGATCCTATTCTACTGTGCAAGTCCCTGAAAAAAAAATAAATCAGTGCATGGGTCTACTTTAGTAACAAACAAGTTGCTATCTGAACCTTTTCAGTCACAATAAAAAGGGGTGAGGAGGACCCATCTGTCTTTTGTACTGAACAGTTTTCAGGATGAAACAGAATTGCACTTGAGCACCTAAATCCACTTACGCACCTAATAGGTAGACTAGAATCTGGACCCAAGAGTTCAAAAGCATTATAATTAGTTCTAAAACACTCTTTCATCAAATTCATTGATGAAAGTCCAACCCCTTAAAATAACAATACATTTCAAAGGAAAGTCATGAGTATTTTAGGAGTGTAATCTGGTACAAAGTACCTATTGTCAAAGAAAAATCTTTGGTTTCAGATGCCGATGGCAAAAAAGTCAAAAGGCTAACATAACATATTTCGTCATTATAGTTCTGTATCCAACGCCCCCCCCAGCCGAAATGTAAAACACATGCGCAGTCAATCTCGCATGAAACCTAAGAACACACAGAGTCTGGTCACAGTCATGATTGGCAGTCCTATAATTATTCAAACCTGGCGTGTTGTAATAGGCTATGCGGTAAACTATAACTTTGGGAAGATTTCCGCCTTCTGCAGAGACCTCCACGCACGCTCAGGAGACATAGTCAGTGATTTGGCCAGTCGCTGACCTCTCCCCACCTACAGTAAAAGTTTTCAGGTGTATCCATTCTGCCGGCTCGTTCGTTCTCGCCAAGAGCTCACGGAAATCTTCAGATCAAAGTTACCTGTATGCTTTGCTTAAAATCTGCACCACGCAGTTTGTAATCTGTGTAGTGAAAACATCTGCAAGCTGAACTGAACAGCTCAACTTCTCTTTCTACACCGCACAACCACAACTTCCTCCCTACGCTACAATCTCCTGTAGTGTGAGTAAAAATAAACTTTCTGTATAACCAAGACACGTTAAACTTCCTGACTCCTCTCGCTTACCCATCTACCTAATTACCTTACCCCACCCACGTCCAGCCGGTCGTGCCGACCCAGGCTCGCAGGTCAAGGGTGCACCGGTCCTTGGATGTGACACCTATCACCAGGATTGCAAAACAGAAAGTTTGGCTTCTTGTGTAAAACAAATAGCAGGAACCAAAAATTTGAAGCAAGCTGCAAATCTCCCTAAGGGTTTAGGCTGAAGAGATGACAGATATAATCTAGTTCCCTTCCTCTTTTGTTTCACAAACCCTGAGCCTTGGATTTATTACACCTACATATAAACTACTACCCTTAGATCCTGCTGTGCAAAGAAGTTCCTACAAACAGAATTTTACCCCTTTGTGCGTTGGGAATTGTGAAAGCTATCAATGACAAATTAACTGTGGACAAAGAAAGAGGGAAGTCATTCCTCCAGGTAGGCAACTAGGTTCAGGAAACTCAAAGATCCATCGCAGGCAGTGTGCGCATGCATCGGGACCTCTGGAAAGGAAGGTTTCTAGTAGTTTATCCATAAGATCAAGAAAGTGCTAGCTCTCTTTTCTTTCCTCATTGTCTGCACTGCTCCCTTTTCACTTGGGGCTTTCAAATTTCTCTTTTCATCCTTGCAGAAAAGGGAACTACCTCCCTCCCTTGCACTACTCCCTCCATTGTGCTACTCTTCCTAGAGAAGATTCTGGAGTTGCCCTTTCCTGCCACCTCTTACTAAAGTCATGTTCTCCTGAAGTGTAGAGGCCTTCTTATCAGGTAGCATTGTCTTGCAGTGAAATTCTTCTAGGAGCTGTGATGCCCCCTGAAATGTCCACATTAAATCACCCCTGAGTCTGGAATGCATAGTAATATTTAGTCAAAGAAATGTTATCAGTTATGACAAAGCCCTGGTCACCAGCGGACTGAGGGGGCAATCTGCTGCCCCGACCCCTTAGCCTGGGAAGTCTGCTGCTTCCCGCAGGCCCGCATCCGAGACATTGCGGAGAGGATCCCAGAGCTCCTCCGGCCCACAGACCACTATCCCATGCTCCTTATTCACATGGGCACCAATGACACAGCTCGGAGCACCCCCAGCCAGGTCATGAGGTGCTACAGGGATTTGGGAGCGGGGCTTAGGGGTCTGGGAGCTCAGGTGGT
>NW_017728931.1:98847197-98870771 GCF_001723895.1 Crocodylus porosus
TCCTGCCCTTTGGGCAGGGGGCTGGACTCGATGATCTCCCGAGGTCCCTTCCAGCCCTGATGTCTATGAAATCTATGAAACCACAGCTATTAAGGACGTGTGACCCCTAAAACTCTCAAGCTGACTCCATTTTTTGTGTCCTAAGTAAATGTTAAAAACAGTACAAATCACAGGAGTAGGCTAATTTGAAAACCATAGCTATTTCTGATGCCAGGTGAGGGGGTCTGCAAAACAAGGACAGTTGTAGAGCAAATGGAACCCTGTCTCATTTTCCTAATTTAGAGCAATGGCCAAGTCAGAGTCTAGGAAAAATGAACTAATAATCTAGGTGTCAAATCCCTAAATAGTGCTGCAGTTAGAGATGTTAGTTCCTTAACAGTGAAGGAAGTAGATGTTTCCATTGAGTAAACTGAAAAAGGACAGAAATGCAACAGCATTGATGCCCCCCCATGCTGGGAAGTAGGTAAGCTCTCCATGTGCTGTTAGCAAAGGAGAGCAGCATCCCTTCCATTGCCCATCCCTTTCCTTGCACTGGACAAAGCACTCCTGGGGGATGACCTGGCTTGGAGAATGCTGAAGCTTGTCAGAGGGTTTAAAGAACCCATTCATATGAATTTTTCATCTCTTACCTTGTATGTTTAGACTGTAACATGTTGAGGAAGAGACTGTCTCAGAAGTGCACACAACAGCACCCAACAAGACTGCAGTTCCGTGGGGGATTCTGCCTTCTTCAGCAATAGTGCAGTATATAACAAAGAATGAATAATACTGCAACCCTTTTCTTCTCTTCCCAGTGCTCTGGAGTGACTGCTATCCCAGGGCTACAATGGCCCACACAGATCTGTTACAGTGGATGGAGAGAGGGACTGAATTGAGTTTCCAATAGCATTAAAAATGGTATGCGGATGCAAGAGGGATGGATTAGGAAAATTTGCTACATCTGCTTAGTCTGAACACTGCATGAAAGGAGGATTTAGCTACTTGATAGGTCCCAGCACAGAGCTCATATGCAGAGGGCTGCGCATTGTGTTTCTCAGCTATTCAGATAAACAAAGGAGTCTCTCTTCCAGACTGAATCAGGGAGGACACGCATGCATGCTTCTTGCTGTCTCTCTCCAGCATGGTCCACTCTGATTTCAGGGTTCTACTTCATTTTTTGTGCTCGGGCCATAAAGCTCCTCTACTTGTTGAGCTGGGCAATACAGCTCTCACCCCAGCTGGATCCTCTCTCTCCAGCTCAGTAACAATAAAGTGAATACATCATGTAAGGAGCCAGAAGCTTCATTACAGTGTGTAGATAGTCTCATCATATGCACAAGTCTATGTGAATGTACAGTATAGTCAGGTTGTTCAGCTTCTGTACATTTCACACTGTGGATGTGCAATGGTCCAAGGTTTGGTCTATGATTTAAACAGTGAGAAATATTCACTAAAAATAATTACAACACAACTCTCCACTGCTTGGCACTTCTGTGGCTATTTACATCTGTGCAACATTGAATGCCAGGTTGGAAAACTAGAATAGCAACATTTTATATCCAGTTTGGAAAGGTGGGAATGGCAAGATGCACAGAAGTGGAAAATTAGGCCCCTAAAACCTTGAAAGGGAATTGTCTGTCCAGTTCAACATTGGACTAAACAAATATTTTGGAGTCAAAAAAGAATATAAAGAAACTGCTTTTTAAGGACCTGAGTGCGATTTCACAGAAATGTAAATCAGAAGTGACTCCAGCAAGGCTAGCAATTACTACAGACTGAAACACATACAAGTGAATTCAGAATCAGGATCTACAGCTTTTTAACTATTGCAGTAATATATTGTGGGGTGTGTGTGTGCATGCGTGCTTGTGAGCACGCAAGCAGTGTAACTGTACTTTGTTAAAAAGAACTAGGCTTCAGCTTTGACTCTTTCAGCACAGCCTGAATTACGTGATTGCACAACTCAAATATACCCCTTCATGTGCCTTTTCAATAAATTCACAGCACCAGTTATTGAAGTGCATCTTTTTTCATAACTTTATGTATTTTTAACCTGGTTTTGGCCAGGTTGTGTCACATTGCTGTTATTCATTCAAGTGTCTTTGTTTCCCCCCTCCACTGTTATACAATCCCTTTCTCTCTATTTGGCCATGGAATATGTTCACTTATGCTGGCTCTTCCTCCAACATCACACTGGAATTGATTTGCTACAGTATGTCCTTCTTTACCTCTTACATGCAACTCCCTGTGCTAAGACAGATACACAGTCTCTCCACCTTTCTTCCTCCACTGTCCTCAGAAATCTGAAAATTCTTTATACCCCATGAATATTTATATAGTCTTTCAGTTGATATCAGTGTGCTTTACTGTACTTTGTTCAAACGTGTTTTGCATTACATATAGGGAAAGAATTTTGTTTGCATTTCTTTTCATTTTCTTCATGCCTTTCATTTATTGCTATCACAATAACTTAATCATATTTTAAGCTGGTTAATTGGTGTGTTTCATTCTTATAGTAGTATTGGGGCACCTTCTTTTAAGAATTTTAAACAATAGAAGCCTTGCAACTAAAGACCTTGTTTATGATTTTTTTCATAATGAGAAAGCAATAAAAAGCAAAGAATACTTTCAAGTGACTATTTCCATTTTCTAAAAGAACAAATGCAGAATAAGAAATAGTAAAACAATAAAAATTTATTGTCATCTCATGTAGGAAAATACACTTTCTTTCCTCTAAAAAGAAACAGATATGAATGTAAAAGAGTTCATGCTTGCAATTATGAGATCTAAGCATATACCAGACCCTAGGTGTCCTCAGGAGAGTTTGAAGTATTGTGCAGTCTGTTTCTCAATGTTAAGGCACTTTTTGCTGTAGCATATTGTTTTATCTGGTCAAATTTTCAACCTTTTGGAAGCCAAGGTGAAAGCTCAAACTTCTTTGCTAAAGTATATCCATTGTATATTAAAATATCCAGGATGATTCATTCAGTCAACCCAACATCTACTCATCAGCAGGAGAACAAGCTAAGGAGGCATTATATCTTTCTCTAGCATACCACTTAAAGTGAGGCATTCCAATCTAAAAGGTAGAATTGTTCCTTTGAGTAAAATAATTAATGATCCCAGCAAAAGAAAAGCTGTTACGAGAGAGACCTCTAGTGGAATAAAAATGTGTGAGACTAAGAAATGTTTTATTGTTTTTGCTTAGCTTGTTCAGGTTTAACTTTTTTCATTCCTAAATGGGCAGTCTATTGTTTTAATCCCTTTGAATTTGGAAACTAAGGGGTCTGTTCTCCTTTCTTTCTAGACATCATATGACCCTTCTATTCATGCTGAGAGCTGTTACATCCAGGAATAAAATGTACCTTAAAGGAAGATTGTGAAGCTTGGTCTACTGTGTATGCCGTACACTATGATACAACATAAGGAATAGATATGTGAAAAGACAGACCAACAGACAGGGCTGTTATGCCAAGAAGAGTGACACCTGGAGTGACAAAATAAGAAAGCTAGATTCTCAGCTGGCTCAGGAGTCATGTCAAGATTTGGCCCAATGTTCAGGGATGTAACAGTTTGACAAATTAAAACATGCTACTACTTCAGATGATATTTTAATATGCGGTATTTCAAGCTTACAGAACTTCTGAATTATTTCACTGGTGCCTTTTAGAACCCTTTTACTGATCAGCACTTACCCAGGTGGGTAGCCCCACTGAAGTTAGCGGAGGGTTCAATGAAATATTCAAGTGCTTACCAACAAGAGTAAGCTCCTGAAATTTTGTATATTTTTGCCAACTGACTCTTACTATTTTATGGAGGAGGCTGGGAGGGTATTGTATTTATTCAGCATCTTATTTGTACTGCCCTTAGCAGACAAAGTGACAAGTCTCTGCCTGAATGAGTTAGCAATTACAATTAGTGTTCAAAGGCCTACAGCTGCAAACTCCTCCTTCTTCCTGTGTGTAACATTACTCGGTGTGTCCCCCCAGTATTACACTAGCTAGCAGTCATTGGTGCCAACTAGCACAGTGTTAGTACAGTGTCAAGCACCAGACCCCACAGAAAGGGTGCACACAGGCCTAAATGTATGAAAGGCAGCAAAATTATAACAAACATCATTTTTTTATCATAAACAGATACAAAATATGCAAGGGACAGAGATAGGAAAGACATGCACTGTGTGTTAAGTACAGGTTATCAAAAAGAAACTGTCTCTGGATTATGTACAGTTTCACTTGACTGAAGCTTCATGGAAGATTAAGCTTCTTTTGTTCTCTGTGCTGTTTCACATAGATCAGTTGATGATGTGCAGAATAATTTTAACCACATATTAAACAGTGGTTAATCTAAGATAAGGATATGAGCAAATATGAATAGTGAATAGTGTTTTTAGTGTTAATGCTAATTAGACATGGAGCAAGCAGTTCATCAGAGATTTAAACTGTTTGTGGAAGTCTCCCTAAAAAAAATGGACCCGTTTACTGTACTGCTGTTTACCAGTTATTCTCCTGTGTGATACCTAATTTAAAAAGGAATCAGTAATTTCTGTCTGATTTATGAAGAATATCAGCAATAAAGGACCTACTGCAGGCATGGGAAATAAAATAGGTAGAAAGTGTTAAAATCCAGGGTATTGTGTCAACGAGTCACGAGTATGAACTAAGTTCAGTTTGATTTTTAAGGGGAGAGTGAGAGAGTTGCGTGGTTCTGCAGCACATAAAAATAACATATTGTTTTGTCCTTAAATTATGGCATTTCTAAAATGCTACACTTCAGACTTTTGCTGGTCCCAGAGGAATTCTTTTAAGTGCTTTTTCTCTTGTTAAGATTTAATTGATCTCTTTTGAGACTAAGGGAGATGTAATATTTTTTCAGATCTATTTATATTTTCAGCTTTTGCCCTAATTTTCCCCCCCAACACACACACCTTTAATTTTCTTCATTTGCATTAATTAAGCTCTCCTCAAATATGTGAGGAGAATGGGATTTGTAAACCCCATTCAGCAGGCAACTTATTCACAGTTCTCTCAGGTCTTAACACCAAGACTTCTCAGCTAATGATGAAAGGGAACTGGCCTCTACATAAGTGCAAAACATGTTTCTAAAGATGAATATTTTGAAATTTGGGCCAATAACAAAGGTTTTGGTTAAACAAACACTACTTAAGCAAAATGTGTATACAAGGCTTTGATTTCTGGATGATGCATAACAGGGAAAAATTGGTAGGGAATTAACTAAATAATAAAAGATGAAAATCAAGAAATGGCAAATCTGGATTAATAGAAGTCAATGAATCCTGTTTTCTAAGTATCCCAGTGTCCCATTCATTCTTCCTTACAGAAAACTATAGACATTTTTAAGTGTACAAATTATGTGATACTAACTACATGTGTTTTTTTCTCCCATCGCCATCCACACTATTTTTTTCTTTTTTTAACATATATACTGATTTGTCATCTCTTTTTGGGCACCCATACATGTGCTGGGGGGGGGGGAGGGGGGTGTTTTAATTACAGCATCTCTCAGGAGCCACTGTAATTAAAACACTCGCAGCATCTTGTGTATTCAGCGTCCCGCATTTCAAAACAGTGGTGGGGGCATTTTAGTTAAAGCTTATTTGATGAGCTTTAGTTAAAGCATCCCCACTGCCATTTTGAAAGTGGAAACGCTGAATACACGAGATGCTGCGGCATGCTGGAGGTTTCCAAATAGCGTGCTCCCGCAGACTTGATTAATGGAGTTGACTCAGAACCATTCTAATCAGAATGTGTCAGAGCGCGTGTAAAAGTGGTGGACTGCTCCCTAAATATTACTTGTACCATTGCAGGAGGTAATCTACTGAAAAACTGTATTTAGCATAATGATTGCTGTCCATAAAATATATGATGAATAATCTTTTAAATATGAAGAGGGTCATTGCCGGTCTGGCAAAAAGCTAAGAACGTTACGGGAGAAGCATGCAGGTTTAGAAAAGTACAAGAAGAATGTGGATAGGTTAATACAGTTGACCAACTATGCCCTGTGAAGGTATGTGTTTCTGATTGTTTTGTTCTTCCTGCTGGGATGGAGTTTCTGATTTGCATTATATTAGCCTGGCCAAATCAGCGCATACTCATCCTGTATTCCCTTCTATCTCCTTCCTTTCTCATATCTTAATGGTAAGTGGCAAATCTGGGGACAAATGGGCACATGACCTACGATCTTAGAACTATAGCTAAGATTTTCTTTTTCTTCTTATCCTCCAACATTGATGCTTCTCTTGTTTCCTCTGTTTTCCCTTTTGCATAAAACCAACAGATTGTGCCTTCTGAGATCAGCCTTTTAGACAAGCTTCTTTTTCTGTTTTAAACTATCTTCCGTTAAATTCCTGTATAACCATTCAAATGTAGCCCATCTACCATTCACAGGGCAGGAGCGTGTTTAGAGGTGTATTTTCTACTTAGAATGAAATCAGCCCAAGACATGGTAAGCACTACAGTTTTTAGAAAACCATTTGGGGAAGCTTTGAAAGCATTTTATAACTACCATAGACTACCAGATCCTGATCAGGCTTACCACAGTATGTATTTGGAATAACTTCTCTGAAGCCACTGAAATTACACCAGTGTAACTATGAAACTAATCACTTTTGTTAAATATAGACATTTTTCACACCCAATCTATGGTCATGTAGCTTATTTTAAGCCATGTGACTGTAGATCAGAAGCAGGTTGTGCACACATTTGCCAGTGCCAGGGGTCACACCAGGAACCTGAGGTGCTGCAGGGGTGGAGGCGGGAGGGGAAGGGGGAGCAAGACTGTGGGGACTAGTGGGTCCAGTAGGATGGAGAGTCTGTGGGGGAAGTGGTTGTCTGTCCAGGGATGGGGTGATTGGGGGATTTAAAAATAGCTTGGTCAGGGTTGAGGATGGGGGTGGGGTATATGAAGAGTTGTGCTCTGACTATGTTCAGATGGTTTACTAGATTGGGCTAACCTAGTCTCCGTCTAAGTTTACCTCCTCAGGTAAGCAAAGTTAGATCAGGCCAGCCATTTTTTGCCCAGTTTAACCTCCACAAACATCTACACAGATTGGCACTTAGATTGTCCTAACCTTAGTTGAGTTGATCTAATTGTAACATCTGCACGTACCCTTAGACATAATAGTATTTTTGTGCTCCTTTATTCAGTGCTGCACTGAGAAATGACTAGGAGCACCAAAAGCAACATAGGCTGAGATTCACAAAGGCACCTAAATACTTTTTTAGGCACCTAGCACCAACATTAAGGGGCTACAGGGGTTCCTAAAGACCTGTAGTCACCCAAGGACCTTAAACACCTAATTTGCTGCTATTAGCTATGCACTAAAACAGGTGCACCCTGGCACTACCAAATTGCTTGGAGTCCTATCTCTGCACTAGACTGCTTCTGCTATAGATACACATGCTGGTTTATAGCAGCCATCACAAGGAAGCCACAAAAGTACATTTACATCTACACAGCTTTTGGTTGCTCTACCCAGATCCACTATAGCAGCTGTACTGGCAAGGGCAAAACATTTACACACTTTTTTCCAGCTGCTCAGAGAAGAAGTAAGAGAAGTTCTTTCAGCCAGGAAGGAAGCGCAACTCTAGCACCTAAAAGAAGGAGAGCTTTCAATGTAGATATACTTGCAGTTTTGCCAGAAGAACCCAAGTTCTTTTGATAAGCAAGACCTCCTGCCAAACCCTGTCAATAATTCCACATTAGCTGTGGCCCTGCTTACCTCACCTGTGTGACCCACTCCAGGAGGTATTTGGAGAACACGCGCAATTCACAAAAAAACAGCTGGAAAACAAGAGATTTAGAAGGATACTCTCTATTACACTCAAAGACCAGGTCATTCATCTGGGATGTAAGAGATTCAGGCTTCATTCCATGCTCCTACTGACCTGGAACCAGGACCTGAACCCAGGTCTCCAGTGTTTTATGGAAGTGACTTTACGACCCAGCAATTAGACATTCAAGAGTAAACATTTCTTAATCTCTCTTGTTCAAGCTGTTCCACTTCCATGAATAAGCAAAGGTTCACTGGGCCAGAGAGACTGACTTTGTGGTCAAGCAGTTAAGACACTTACCTAAAATGCTAAAGTTAAGGTTCTAGCTCCAAATTAGATGCAGGCTTTTCAAATCCTAGGTAAGTGCCCTAGCTACTAGGCTACTGGGGTTTTGATAGTTGGTGTTTCTTGCTCAGTTTTTTTTATGGGATAGGCTTAGGTGCTTACCTCCATGGCTGGGAATCCTGAGTGGAGACAAACATATCCTAAATGATAATGCCCCTTCCCTTTCCTTGGAGTTTACTACTATTTACTTTTAGTAGATCCATACTCATTTTGCTGCTTTATGTGAATCCCAATCGTAGATGCCTAACTCTCCCATAACTCCAAACTATGGATTCCTCTGAAAAGCAAAGTGACTAAGATGTATGTATTGCAACATGCAGAATTGCAAAGCCTGATGCCTAACCTCCCCTGTGGCTTCTAACTAAGATGTTTCAACAATAACCTGGCGCACAGTTTATTTTGATTTTAGGTGTTACACAGGAAACAGCACCCTCTAGTGGTGAACTTTAGAGGCTCCACATGTAACCCAGAAGTTTCTGGAAGCTGTAGACAGAGAGGAAAAACAGTGAGCAGTCAAAGGTGTGATATGCTCAGGAATTCTTCTTAGCTGGACCTGTTGGTCATCCACCCTCATGGAAGAAAATAAATTACTACTCATTGACAGCTATCATCATACCACAGTAAGTAGAAGGACTTGCTTGCTTTGCTTTGTTAAACTATCACAACAACTGCACCAAACACTTAGGGGGTCAAGGTAGTCCTCAAACTCCAAAATAAAATATGGTCCAATACCCATCTGCAGCTATATCTTAGGCTTAATAGAAGCATAATTAAAAATAAAAGGCATGAAATTTATTTTAATCCTTTCTATTTGTTCCCTATGATTAACCACCATACAGCAGTAATTGTCATGGGTTCTAAGCCAAGGACCTTAAAAAACAGAGAAAAGAAAGTGAATCATTAAGGTGGAAATAAACTACGCTGGAAGAAAACTAAAAACAGTGTTCATGGACATTCATTCAATTCCTAAATGGTAGGGCCGTGCGGAGTTTGGGTGCTGATTCAATTTGTAGAAGATTTGGCCCGATTCAGTGGCCAAGTCTCTGAATCTGAATCAAATCAGGGAACCAGTTAAAAGGTCCAAATCAATTCAAAGTTCTCTGGATCTTCAGAAAAGATTTGGAGAACTTCAATAGTTTGGACAGTTCCCGGTGGCTGCAGCAGGAAGCTGTAGCCAGACTAGGAGCTGGTAAGCAGCAGGCGGGGGAGGAGGGAGGCTGGAGAAGTGGGGAGGGGACCATGAGGGGGCCCAGCCCCATCCCCTGCCCACTCCCCCAGCCCCCCTGTGGCTGCCCTGCCCACCCCAGCTCCCAGTGCTTTAAAAAAAAGCCCTGACTTGCCGGGGGACAATCTCTGCCACCCCCCCACTGCCCCACTCCATGTGGGGGCTCTTCCTCAAGCCCCCCAACCCCTCCCTTACTCCCTCAGCCCCCCCATGGCTGCCCCACCCAGATCAGCCCAGCCCAGCTCCAGCCCTTTAAGAAAAAAGAAGCTGAGAAAAACCCGGGACTCACCACTCCTGCAGCAGCCTCAGGGGGCTTGTGCAGAGCCCCTCATATGCTGTGGGGAAGCAGGGATCACTCCCTGCCAGGCAGGAATGGTGAGTTTGGGGTTTCTGGGGGGGGGGTTTCCTTAAAGGCCTGGAAGTGCCATAGGCAGGGCAGCCATGGGGGCTGGGACAGAGGTGGAGAGTTGGGAGGCTCCCCCACACAGCATGGGGCAGTGGGGATTGCCCCCCCACTCAGCAGCACCTGGTAAATCGAGACTTTTTTTTTCAAAGTGCTGGGAGCTGGGGCAGGCAGAGCAGCCATTGCTGGGGCTGGGATAGCAGGTGGGAGATGGGCTTGGTTGATTCAAAGATCATCTCCAAATCAGATTTGGCTGAAACAATTCAGGACAGTGATTTGAATCACTGAATCAAATCACTGTCCCACTAAATTGGCCGAATCCAACACGAATACTAGCCACTTTGCACAGGCCTACTGAATGGCTGTTTGTTTTGAGTATGTTTGTGGTCCTTATTAATTGTTAGTCATGACCATTTATATGAATAGATTTGTATTCATTGGCAAAGGAGAGGCTGCTAACTTTCAATCATCCAATCAGAAAACAGGAACAGTGGCAGGCTATCTAGGCCAACCAGTATGTGCTATGAAATGGGAATGCTGAATAGTTGGGGTGAAAGTTTGGAAATACCTGGTTGGGTGAAATACATTTCAATAAACTAATCAGGACTTGTGAATTAGAAAAATATTTGCTGAAGTCAGGTGACTTATGCAATAATGTATTCACAAGTTATAACTTGATTGGTTCTAATGCATATTACCATTTTTCCAGCTTTTTTTAAAAGGCATGAAAATATAAGACAATATCAACAATACAGATTTCCCTATCATAATCAATAAGGTGTGCTATTTAGCTATTTTACCCAAAGACCTCAAAGTTATGAAAAATGCTTCCGAGTTCTAAAAGGAATGTGGGAAGGGTTAACTGGTCTGGGTGAAGGTAGTGAGAGTGATAACTGAAAATAGAGATAATGAAAGAAGAGAGGCATTGTGAATCTAATATGTTGAGCAGGATCCTTTTCCACAACATGTCTCAGTGGTTTCTTGAAATGTTGATGTCATCCTAATGGGACCCGGGGTAGATATCTGGGTGTGAGAGGTTATATATATTCTCTATCTGGGGCTATTGATAATTTTTAAAAAAGTGGTAGAAACTATGTTCAGTAGAAAACTAGATCCAGAAATTCTGGTCACTGTTTATTTCTTCTAACTTTATTAACTAATTAAAAGAGTGAAAGTACCTGCATATTATTCATACTGGTATAGTTATAATAAATTCAGCGTGTTTTCTATATTATATAAACATTTGTCTGAGATTACAGAAAGTAAACTAACATTTTAAATGCACATCGCTCTGCTAATTTCACTGAAACTATAAACCCTTTAATACGTATAATTGCTAAGTCCTGTAGAATAAAATGAGTTATTTTTTTCCCTTAAAATTTATGAAGAAATTATTACTAATTTCAGTCAGGAACATTTTTATAGTGATTTCTAAATCCAACTGGGCCACGCAACTTCATCAAACTACATAGGTTGTAAATTGGGACACAATCTGGTCTCAGTTTGGTTTATGCATCATATAAAAATGACACTTAAAAACAGCATCTGAGGATTTCCAATATGTTCTGTTTAACATTTTTCTTCTAGACTGAACCACAGGAAAGTTTTGCTCCAAAATCCATATGGGGGAAACTGCTACCAGCTATATTATAAACAAAAGTATTTCATATTTTTCAGCAGTTACTAAGCATATTTAAGATACTCATGTGGAGTTTTGGCAGGTACTTATTGATGCATTTTAAGCCTTTTTTAGCTATAGTCTTTAGTCATTTTAGTACATTGAGAACTAATCTTCAAGTCTGTCAGCCCCATTTTGCATTACAAATCATTTGTAGTTTTATAACTGTCATTTCCAAGGACATCTGGAAAAGATGGATTTATGAAAGGTTACTGTGCATTCTAAGAAGGCCAGGAATTAGCATGACTTTGTAAAGGTTCTTGTAAATTGAGCAGCAGCCATCACTGGCAATAAGCTGTTTTCTGCTCTAGTCAAGTATCTTTATTTAAATATTAAGGAAGAGATATGACCTTTGGCCTCAAAGATCACTATGATACAGCAATAGCACAATCTATTAGCTGTCAATGAAGTATTATGGCCCTGGCTCTCTCAAGACACCTATTTGTGGACAGTGTTATAATAACCCTTCTATTAGGCATCCCCAAGGCAAATAACCTTGGCTTTAACAGAGTCAGTTTAAAATTCCTTAGAGTAACATTAAGAGAATATCTGGTTTGTGTCAGTTTAGGATCAACTACCAGCATTAGTCCCATTCTGTAAATTGTAAGTAGCTGCAGATTTATTAGAATTATTTTATACATGCCCACAGGTAAATATTAAATACAGAAAGATGTGAAAACTCATATTGCTTTCTACTTCTTACACAGAATATTTATAGATTAATGGATACCTGACATGTTGGAACATTTTAAAACAGGACTCATTTTCTACTGTATACATTTCATTTCTTTTGTTGATGGAAAATACACAGTGTCATCAAACTGCACAAAAAAAAAGAATTTGTAAAATAAAATCCCCTAGCAATACACAGTGAATGTGATACAAAGGCAGTATAGGTAACATTTCCATGAGCTAGCATGTTATCCTATATAAATAGTTAGACACATCTGCAATAAGATTAGGAAACAGCTTAAGAAACGAAGACTTTTCAAGTGCTTTGTTTCATTTTTCTTAGAAGTACATTTTTTTTCTTTTTTGCTTTTCAGATACTAATATTTTTATTCTTCAGGCTTTAGGCCTAGATCGAGTTTTCCAAAATTATAAAATATTCAGAATCATGACTACGGTTAGGCCATCTTTGCCTTTTAGACTTTTTTAGATAAGCAAAGCTGTTTATGGTTATGTAATGCCTATTCCACGTGTTTTGAAACATAAATCTACAGGAAGTGCCCTAGCTATATATAATAACTTACAATCATTTCTGCATTTCTTGCAAAAGAAAAAGCTTAGGTCAAAAGTTACCCAAGAGACAACAATCACTGTCAAACTCTGTTAAAATGCTTTGAAAGATCACAAATGTCAGTGTAAGTCTTCAAAATAAATGACTAAAGATCCTATTCACATTTCAAGTATTTTGGCCAATGGACTGTTTTAGGGTCTTTTCTGAATCCCACTTTCTTGCCTAATACACATGGCTTTTATCACTGAAATGTAACAAATAATCACATGCAGTAACTGTCATGACATTTTCACACAATAGAATTAAAACATGGTCATTGAGGAGCTTTGGTTGCTTTGCAAGTCCAATTTTTGCAGTACAACCTTGTAAATTGTTTCCTGATGATTTTAATAAGTGAGGACTAGATCATTCCTTATGCAAGAAAAAGCCATTCACAGGAGGAAAAACTACATGAGGTTTCCTACACAGAATTTCTGTGCCTCCACATTGCCTCCTAGGTCCTCAGGCAGAATCCTCATTACAGAATAGCTTTGATGAACTAACACACCTAGGGATTCCCTCCAGCCACTAACTCCCAGGACTCCTCTGAAGGAGGGCTTACACACTGTAGAAGAAGAATGCACCAGAATTAAAGTGAACACAGTCAAGACTAACTTGGCAAGTTTATCTGCAGAGTTATGAACAATTTCCTGCCTGCTCCCACCCCACCTGCATATTATGACCTCCTTGGAGAAGAACGTAAGAGGAGAATGAAAAAAGGGAAAGAAGCTTATGATTCTCCCCCACCTAGATTCACTGGGATTTATGCCCTCCATTCACAAAGGCAGAAGAGACAATTTTAGTCTGAGCTGGGATTAGAAATAGTGAACACAGCTAGCACATACATCTCATACCCAGTGTATCAAAGCAGTGAAAGCCCCACAGCCACCTGAGAAAGCATTGATTTGACTTAGGCATTATACAGGGCCATTGTACTGCCCCTCCTACCTGTCCTAGTCCAGGGGCATGGCAATAGCACACATTAAGTTTCTATACAAGAGCATCTTCCGGTAACTGTCTGCCATAACATGCTGGAGAATCACTAATCATAATTTTGCAATTGGCCAGAATTGCTCAGAAATCAGGAAAATAGAAACGTGGTAGAAAGAAACAGCACAGATTCTCACCTGTAAAGCTGGAAATTTTCTTTTAAATTGGCCTAAAGAAGCACAATGTACTTAAGAAGCAAACGATTAATGGTGTATTACAGCAATTGTTTTCAAGCTTTCAGTAGTCTTAGTCCTTACATTTCTCAGTAAAGGACACTTGACTTTTGGCTCATTCCCCCTTTAGTAGTCTTCTTGCAGCAATATTGGATTCAAAACCATTTTCTTTCATAGGGCAACGCATGGCAGAATCTAGGATGTAATTTAAGAGGTTCTATTGATCTCATAAATTATAAGAGGCCTGCTGAAGCAGTTTATGAATGGCAGTAAAAACCTGAAACTGAATTATATCATTAGAATCATGTACCACATACATGTATTATTATTTATAATACTGGCCTAAGGATCCTACAGTTTATAGATGGAGAAGATGACCTAGGACTTGGTGTTAAAAACGGAATATGACTTCTTCAGCCTTCTTACTAGAAGATATGCCTCAATAATGGAATAGGAAAGCAATGTTTATGAAGTTTCTGCCATAAAGAAGCAAAGAGTTACAGTGCTCTGAGCTTGGGAAATGGAATAATGTGTGCCATGTTTTACAAGGCCAGATTCTGATACCATCATACACTTGAAATACAACCTTACTTCACATATAGGCCCCACTGAAGTCAGAGAGATTACTTGTAGACCAAGGTATTACCCGATGTGATAGATACAGAACTGCTTTTAGATTTCAAAATACAGATATAAAAAGAACAACTGTCTCATGCTACAGTACTTAACCAGATAATTTAAAAATTCAGTCAAAGGAGGACAAGAGGAGCAACAAAAACAGTCTTTCTGTAACACTGTTTCTGTAAAACCCAACTTCCTTGCTCTCAGTTCTTATAAAAAACTAGCTCCCAAATAAAAATTAAAAAGTAACACTTTTTGTTTTTCAGACCCATAAGCACTTACCCAGATAAATGACTTTGAAGCAGCCAGAGTACACAGGCACATCTCTGAAAGCACTTTGCTTTAAAATCTACTATACAATGTTACAGGAAGTTCATATGAGACAGTTAGCTTTACAGATCATTTTACTTTCACTGGTTAGTGGAAAGATAGGGAAGTTTAGTATGATACAGTCTCTCCAATCCGCTCTTTTCCATTCTTCCACATCTTGTGCACCTCCAACTATCTGTAGTACGTGCATAAAGATATGGGCCTGTATAGCTTTCTTCTTGATCTCATAGGCTAGGGACAGAAGTTACACATAAATGAGTTTAAGTGATCAGAAACCAGTTTAAACCTGCAACAGAACAGAAATTCAGTGCATATAAACCACTTTCAACATGGCTGAAACTGTTTAAGATAAATCTGGTTGAATGTAGACTTAACGGATTTAGCCCAAACAAGTTTATGGAACTTCTGTCCCAGACTTCTGCCTAGTTTAAGTTAACTCACAGTCCTCCAGCATCCCAGGATGCTTTGCAGCCCTGGTCTGATCTGTCTGCTCCAGCAGAACAGAGTTGGCCCCACCCCTCTCCTCCCTAGCTGGAGCACTATCACTGCTCCACCTGGCTGAGAAGGGGGTGGGGATGAGAAACCCTGCTCTGGAGTGCCCCCCTTGCTGCTTGAGGAGCAGGAATGGGGGGCATGGCCAGACACCAGTAGCCTGAGGGAAAGAGGTGTTTTAGTCCCCAGCTGGAGTCTGCATCGCTTTACCGTGCAGAGCAGGGGCATGGCCAGACCCCAGTCCTGGGCCTGAGGCAAAGGGGGGAGGGAAGGGGGAATCTCAGAGAAGCAAGGCTGTCAGGCACCTCTGGAGGTCCTCTAGTGTCTAGCCCAGCCCCTGCCTGAGTCCTGGCCAGAGCCTCCCATAAATGGTGGTTTTGCTTGCAGTGTCCACAACTGAGAACACCCACCGGGGGGCTCTATACTCCTAGGGAAAAAAGCCACCAAGGGCTTCCTGCAGCCGGTTTTCTCCACCCTGCTCCACAGCAGGGCCCAACACTGTGCCCCTCCAGCCCTGAGACAGCACCACACAAACCCCACCACCCCACCCTGTGGTAGAGTACGAGGTGGAGGCGAAGAGTCCTGCCCACCACAATGACTCTGTGACAGCCTGGCCTAGCCTGGGCCTAGGGAGCCAGAAGCAGACTGGGTGTACAGGTCCCATGGCCCCAGCCTGAGCTGCAGCCAGCTGGGAAGGGCCCTGCCCCTGAAACCTGAGCTGGCCCAGTCCCACCATCTGCCCACCTCACCCAGGGCTCGAGCTGGGGCTATAGGGCTGAGTCAGGCTGGTTTATGGGCACTGCTGATGGTGGGCATAGAGGGGCAGGGCCCTTCCCAACTGGCTGTGGCTCGGGCTGGGGCTGCAGAAACAGTGTGCTTGGTTTGCTCCCCATACTCAGGCTGGGCTAGGCTGTCATGGAGCCACTATGACAGGCAGAGCTCTCCCACTCCCCCCGCCACCCAACTGCAAGGTGGTGTGGTTTATATGGCCCTTTCTCAGGGCTCAGGGCTGGAGGGGTGTAACAAACCCCTGTAGTGTCAGGCACAATCACTACAGCTAATGAGGGATTTACTTTATATTGAGTATCCTAGGAGTTAGGGTCACAGGCTAACACACCAACAGGAAAAGACAAATAGAGGTAAATGGGCATTCACAGTATAACAACATATACTTAGGGGGCAAGTAAACAGGTAGTGATCAGTACCACTGGGGTACATACATTCAGCACATAGGGTCCTGTGCTCACCTCCGGAGGTGTTCCCAAGAACTAGCTTTTAGTCCAGGGTCAGTCAGCAAGCCTTCACAAGGTTGCTCCCCTTCTGTTACACACTCATATCACATTTTCAGTGCACACAATGCATGACATTACACAATGCATACATTACAGCAGGGTGGCCGTGTCTCAGAGCTCAGGGCTGGAGGATCACAGCGCGGGACCCCTCTGTGGGCCATGGGGGCAAAAACGGCCAAAGGACCCCTTGGTGGCTTTTTTCCCCAGTAGTACAGAACCCCTCTGGTGGGTGTTCTCGGTTGTGGACACTGCAAGCATGCCCAGAGGGGAGTGGGGGGTAAAGAAAGGAATAGGGGTCAGGGCCTGGACTAGACACAAGAGGACCTTTGAGGGTCTCTGCCAGCCCTGCTTCTCTGTGATTCCCCCCTCCCCCACTTCACCTCAGGCCTGGGGCTGGGGTTTGGACATGCCTCTGCTCTTATTGCTTGACCCTTTGGTGCCAGCTGGGGGCTGGGGGCTGGTCACGCTCCCCACCCCTCAAAGCCTAGCAAGGGCTGCTTCCCCCATCCCCATACAGGCACACCCTTGCTGGGGTCCCTGAAGACCAGGGTGGAGGTTTAAACCCCTCCCCTGTTATACTCAGCCCTGCTGTGGCCTGGCCACAGCATCCACCCCCTCACCCAGCTCAGCTTCCCTCCAGCCTTCTGGCCACTGTGAAAGGGCTTGCTTTAGCACCCCCTGGCTTTTGGCCTGAGCCACTTCAAACATGTGGCTGCATTTATGGAATCAAAAGTGAATGTCTATTTACTTGCCTGCTGGTTCAATCTATGCAGGTTAGACTAGCCTGCGAAGGTTGAATCAATTCAGGCTCGGGCTTTTTGAATGTCAGAGGTTAGCCATAAGGAGCAAATTCTCTTCTTTACCCCACTGCAACCTCTTGACCTCAATGCAGTCACCATGCATAGCGCAAGGATGATAACTACTTCAAATAAAATAAGGTCTGATCAAACTCTTTAAAAAAAAGTTTGGATAGAATATATATTTTTGTCATTTTCATTTTTTGCTACATTATCTCTTGTATCTTAAAGCTTGACCTTGCAAATCCTTCCTCTGGAGAGAAGACACTTTGAAGTCAATAGGGCTGCTCAAGTAAGCAAAGAGCTCTCTGAGGGGTAAGGTTGTGGAAGTATGAACTTTTTCAATAGCACTGGGAAGATGTGGATTTAACATAACTACTTAGCCTATGATTTCCAAAGATTTTAATGAGTTAGGTGCTCAGCTCATGCTGGTTTTCAATAAGATATGAGCCTCAATGCCTTTTACAAAACACTTTTGAAAATCCAAGCCCAAAAAATATGATCTCCCTCCCCATGCCCCTTTTCTTCTTTGATGGGTTAGCAACCTTTCTTAGCCTTTTAAATAATAAGTTCTATTACTACTTTTCATTGTGTTTAGATTAGTATTATTTCACAACAAGCATACCTGTGATCTCTTCTGCTAGAGTCAACTGAGGCTGCAGCAGCCCTCAAAAAACTTCAGGGGAAAGGAAAGGGAGGAAAGTTTATATTTGCTCTCATTTCCTAAAAGGAATCTGGAACTGTTTTTACTTAAAGGAGAATAAGCCCAGGAACACCAAGAGGAAGGAGGCTGTGGCAAAGTGAGCAGAACACCTCCCCTAGGAACCTGGAACTGTTTGAAAAAGGTGGAGAGAGAGATGTGGGAGGAGCAGCTTGAAAAGAAACATCTCCTTACTGAAAGCCAAGAAAACTGTGAGAAGAGGGAAGATCCTTCCCTTTTATCATTTAAGAAAAATGAGTTGGGGAAGTGGGGAATTAGAGAGTTGTACTAGGAATTTGGCAGGCTGGTTGCTGACCCTAGCCTTGACCACTCCAGCTTCTGAGAGGGATGCTGCGTGACCTAGAGCCATTTATCCCCCACCCCTTGTGCACCTCTCTTAGCAGCCTTTTCATCTCGTGTTTTTATGATCAACTAATTCCTATTTGTTAGTCTGTGGTAAAAACACAACTTCCTGTCGGTGAAAAATTAGTATGAGCTGACTGAAGCTTCTTCAAGAACATGCCAGTTTCTCAGATTGCCATGGCCCTGCAATGGTGTCAAAAACTACCTGGATGAGTTTATTCTTCCATGTACATTCAGATGGAAAAAGTGAGGACCTGGAGGAGGCCACTGAAGTTTAGGGGAAAAAAATAAAAAGACTAATGCTGGCCTTTCACACGTCACTCACTTTTATGGTCATTTGTATCAGTGAGTTGCCCTGCACCATAAAACTCATTTAGCTGACATAAACACTGAAAAAAATTGCACAAATAATCTGCAGAAAGCCCTTCTTAAGTACTTCTTGTCAGCTTTCTTTCTTTGATAAGTATAATGCATGCTCCACAGTTTTGATCTACCCTATCACCTATTTTCAAATAAAGAAAAGTAATTGCACAAGTATAAACAAAATGGCTGGTTTAACCCAAAACTGTAGTTTTACTTTCATAGTTGCAGTTTCTACATTTAAAAGTGGGGGTGGGGGGCAGGGAGTAGCATGGTATAAAGGGAGGAGGAGAAATGTGAGGAGTAAAAAAGTGAGAAAAAAGGAGAAAACCAAAAAAATCAACCCCTAATATTTTTTAGATTTTGGAAAGCAGAATAAAAAACTATACATAATTTTTATTTTTAAAAAAAGCAACAACTTTGAACAAAATATTTTCATGAAAATCCAGTTAATTTTATAGGAGCTTTATCTCATTAAAAAATGTGAAATGTACACTACAGAATTAATTAGCTAACTGTAAAATGTTTGTCGAGACTTTGACACTTTTTCCTTAGACTGTACCAGAACAGCAAAAAACACAGTGTGTAAGATTTCATCTGACAAAGGTCTGGATTTCTTTTACAGTTCTGAAGAACAAATTGAATTTACTTAGCTGTATAACTTGTATTAATACTTCCATTAAGGATTTATGAAATCCACAACATAACTGAAGAATCACAAATTTGTTTACTTATACAGGGGATACATTCTCGTATCCCCGCGAATGGTGAAATCTGCGAATAAGGCACTGCATTCATGAATGCAGTACTCTGGCGGCTGGGGAGGGACCCCGCTCCGGGAGGAGCCCAGTGGTGGGAACCCAGCGGCAGCATGCGTAGAGCTCCCAAGGAGCTCCTGTAAGTGTATAAAGTGTGTTTAAAATGCGGATTTGGAATTTTTGAAAACACAAATGCTAAACCTGTGAATAGCGAGGGTTTCCTATATAGATAGTAGACTAATGCCATGTACAAACATTTAGCTTCTCATGGGAGAGTTGCTGCTCTCCCAGGAGAAATCACAAGTTTATAGGTGTTCAGGATTTTTCTCCCAGAGGAAAAACAGCTTCTCCAGGAGAAAAATAACTTGAGAACAACCAGGATTAAATCATTCTCCCAAGAGAAAAAAAGATCTGTCGTGTTTTCTTCTGAAAGAAGCCACAGCATGGGAACTTCCTCCTCGCCCCCAGTTGTTACTATGCAGGGAAGCACAGCATATATTGCTTATTATAATATAGAATTTATTCAGGAACACATACTACATACATATATATATATATTTTATTACATAAATACATATATCCAATTATCTACATATATTACATAAATACAGATTACATTACAGAAGAACACACAGATTTTCCAGCATACCAAACACACTATGAAACACTATGAAGCATGCTGGAAAGGCAGGTTTCAAGCTTTCAGGGAGGGCCAGAAGAGGGGGTAGAGGGAGAACTGTAAGTTCCCCACCCCCCCCCAAACTGAGACGCAGCCTCTTTCCTACAACTAGCAGGCATGAGGTTTCTAATTCTACTGGCAGCAAGGAGAAGGGAACAGTGCCACTGCCTGAGTCTGCATCCCCTCCAAGATCACCAGCCATAACCCCTTCACCATGACACAACAAGCAGCACCAGCATGACTGTCTCCTCCACCCCCATTTCACTTCCCAACCTAGCCTTCCAATGTCAGATGAAGAGCTGGAGCTGGGTGTCATAGGAAGGGAAATTCTGGGGAAGGAGAGGGAATCATCTGAGTTTGTGCTCCATACCCCTCAAGTTTCCCCAAAAGCCAGGTCTCCTTCCCCAGAAGGTACTTCAGAGGAGGTTGAAGTAGAGGTTGTGGAGATAAGTGGCTCATCTGAGTCTGCTTCTCCTGTTGCTGTGCCTCTGCCTGCTGAGGAGGGGGCGGGGGAGAAAGGCAGCATCCACACATACACCCACACCCCAGAAGCAAACAGGTAGTGTGGCCTGGGATCATTTTGAGCTGGCAGATGATCCCACATATGCTATCTGCCTGCACTGCTGAGCCAAAACCAGCTGGCGCAAGGGGACAAAACACATGAGCACCATGGAGATGCTGATGCATCTCTGCAGGCACCACCCCCTGCCTTTGCTCCTCCTCAGCCTGGCACCAGTGGGAGCATGCCGAAAAAGAAGTCCCCCTCTCACTCCAAAGCCCCCATATCCTGAAGCAGAGGCAGGCCACCCTAGAACAGTTGGGGAAAGGCGAACAGAAAGTGAGGCATGTTGAAAAGGCGAGTGACATCACCCAGACCACTGGGGAGATGCTTGCTGTGGATGGCCAGCCCTTTTCCTTAGCTGAGTGGCCAGGGTTAAAGCAGCTCATGGTACTTGTGGCCCCATTGTACCAAGTGCCCACACACAACACCTTCAGCAGGACGGTGGTGCCCTCCCTGTATGAGACATGCAGGCAGTACTTGAGGGAGGAGCTGTGCAAGGCAGGTCCACAAGTGGCCTTACACTTCACCTTGGACATCTGGAGCAGCCAGGGTGGAAATCATTCCTACCTCTCCCTCACAGGGCACTCATGTGACCAGTCAGGCTGTGAGTGGGCTCTCCTTCAAGCCGAGATGATGGATGAGTCCCACGTGGCAATCAAGATCATGGGGGCCGTGAACTGCTTGGTGCAGGGGTGGCTCATTGGGCAGGGTGAGTTCAACTGTGGGTTCATGTCCAACGACAATGGGGCCAATATGATCAAGGCAGGCCATGATGCCAACTTTTCTGGCATCCGTTGTGTGGCACACAAGATCCACCTCATTTTCAGGGACGCCTTGGAGGGATACAGAGCTGCCAGTGATGGTGCCAGCACCACCAAAAAGCTCATTTCAAAATGCAGGAAGCTGGCAAGCTATCTAATCTGGTATCTTTTAGTAGGTCAATTGAATAGTTGGATAAATATATCTTAGTAAACTTTTGGGTTGAAAAAACCTTTGTCAGGCTGAGGAAGCAGCCTGAAGGAATAGGAAAGAAGCCAGAGATTTCTATTCCTTTCATCCAGGAAGAGCGCACACACCAGCTGCAGGTGTTTCCTCAGCCTGACAAAGGTTTTTTCAACCCAAAAGCTTGCTAAGATATATTTCTTCAACTATTCAGCTGATTTACTAAAATATACTAGATTAGGTTGACCCAAAGGAAAGGACCTTGTCTGCCAGTGCCATGTCCTTAGATCAACACCCATAGCACCTGTCCCTGGTCTGCTAACAGGAAGGAGGCAGGGTTCTAGGCACACCTAAGTCCCAGGGCTGGGGCTGGCAGGGACAGTCCTTTGGCAGATACCGGATAAGAAGTTTCTGTAGGAGAGGAAAAAAAGGCTGTGACAGTTTGGCTGCCTGAGTTGCTGCTAGTGCTACTGTGCTGCAGTACACTGCTTACCTGTTGTCATTTAAAGTGATGGACCAGGCTGAGGATGTAGGGGAGTAGGAAGCCTCATTGGGGCACACTACCATATCATGTAGAGGCCCCAGCACCAGGGAGGGCGCGCCTTAACACACACACACAGTGACATGTCACAAGTTTTACTTGTCAACAGCTTGAAGTGCAGCTTCCCAGAAGCCCTTACACCTATCTCCTTGAAACCTGATAGGCTTTATGGCCTCAGCAGAGGCTACCACGCCTGCTGTTTTCACCCCCCCTCTGCCTTCATACTTACAAGTGACACAAGTTTTGTTCAGAAAGGTTTGAGGTGAAGTTTCCCAGACACTCCTGCACCTATCTCCTTGACACTTGACAGGCTTTGTGGCCTCGGCAGAGGCTACTCCCTGTGCTGTTTTCATTGGAATCAGACAAGAAATGACAAAGTTATAGGCATTTTTGTGATTCCACATTATAGCCTATGGGCAAAACATCGAAACACGTTGAAACAGCAAAACAGTTTTGATGAAATGAAATGGAACAGTGCTTTGAAACAAAAGGAAACAATGAAATGAAACACTGTCCCTTTGAAATGGCAAAATGGAAGTCAAAACAGAACAGTGCCATTTCACAGAGCCCTAGTGCACACATACTCTGCATGCCCTCTATCTGTGCTGCATCAGCAATATAAATTCTCTTTGCTTCAGGGGCTTAGCATGTAAATGTCTGTTCATGCATCACCAGGTAAGTTTTTCTACCAGAAGAACAAACCTGGGCAAGTTTTCTCAGATTCTTTGAATAGGAGTATGAAGCTTGGGCCTTCCATTGAGGGAGGGAATCTCTTGGGTTTCTGAGTCAAATCCTCTGCTATCTTGCATAGTCTTAATATATCAATCTCCATTTATAAACCAACCATGGTTTAATCTTATTGCTCAAGTAAAATTTTAAAGACAATCTGAAAACAGTAGGTCTCTGGCAAGGAAATGGAATGATTATAATCCTGGAGAAAGGAAGTTGAATTTTCTTCTACTTCCCAATCCATTATTGAACAATGAATTTGGTTACCCAACCATTATAAAAAACTATTATAATAACCAACAGCAGAGTTTGTAGTCTACAGCTGTCTTCACCACTATCCATATTTCACTTCCCCTACAAAGTCCCATGAAAAATTAAGCCATATCCATAGGAGGAGGAGTTTCCCCTAGAGCCAGGGGAAGAAAAAATTATTGGGGGGGGCTGAGTGTGAACATGCATGTGCGTGCCCCCCCATCAGGTAAATTTGTGGGGGAAGGGGTGGCGGCAGGCCATGCACAGCCAGGGCGGGGTGTGGGACAAAGC
>NW_017728931.1:98870871-98895258 GCF_001723895.1 Crocodylus porosus
GGGGGTAGTGGCTCCCACTGCTGCAGGTGCCCTGGGAGGTCATAGGGGCTCTGTACCCTCAGATCTACACTGGGCAGGGAAGGCTGATGTTGCAGGCTGGGGCCCCATCAGGTTCTTCCTGGCAGGGGCTGGCCTGGGCTGGGCAGCACTAGGGCCAGAGAGCAGTGGCAGCGGCATTGGGTCTGGTGCTATTGGGGGACTGCAGCCACCCCAAAATTTGTCGTAGCCCCCCAGACAACCTGCTCATAGCTCAGTCCCGCACCCTGCCCTACCCCAACTGTGCAGTGCCTGCCACTCCCCCAGACCCAGCCACAGCCCCACTCCCTCCTTCACCACTGCGTGCAGCCCTTCCCACCCCTGCTGCAGCTACTGGAAACCCAAGAACAGGTTGCCTTGTGGCCCTATTGCTTCCCTACCTATGGGGGGGACTAAGCCCTGTTAGGCTTAGGGAGTCGCCGGACCCAAAGGGGCAGTGTTCTGTGGCACCTAAACCCCACACCTGGAGAAAAGTAAGGAGAGAAGACCAGTGCTTTACAGGAAATAAGAGCTCTCAGGAAGGAGGAGCTTCATAAGACACCCTGGTAAACCCTGAAATGTCTTGTGGCTAGAGAGGCAACAGCCACACAGAAGGAGAGCTGAGCAAATATGTTTTACCCAGAATGGGAAAAGGGGGTTGGGGTTTTTTTAGTCTAAAGTGGTTGCTTGTCTTTGTGTTCTGATTAAGCAGCTAAGGATGAGATGTGGCTGATAGGGGAGGAAAAGAGGCCACAGGGGTACCTGCAACCATGTGAGGTCTTGAGCCCGGGCAGGGGCAGGGGCAGAGGCAGGGGCAGGAGCACAAGGCACAGATAGGTAAAACGCAAAAGGGTCAACGCCTGAGCCAGGAAGGGCAACAGAGGTGGACTGAGGCTGAGAGGTCCAGGCCCAGAACCCAAAAATTGTGAGACCAGGTCCAGGAGCTCAGAACCTGAGAAGGCCAAGACAGAGACTGGCACCCAGAAGCCAGGGTCCAGCAGAATGGACCCAGGCTAGGGAGGCCAGGTAGATCCAGAACAATGGGGCTAAGGCTTGGAAGGCCAAAGCCTTAACAAAGGTTTTGATGCCTGAGGGGGCCAAGCATTGTGGTAGGGCAGGCAGCCCCACTGAAGTGTTAACATATAGCATCTGCAAGGTATGGGTATGTCTACTGGGGCAAAGGGAGGCCACAAACAAATCTCTTAAGGCACTTGGTATTCCAGGGTACCAGTAGGGTTGCAGGGGCCACAATGGATTGGATGAAGGCTGGTTGGCAGTAGAGTGGACTCACTCCAAGCCCTTGGGGCAACCTCCCAACCTTTTTGTTTTTTTAAACAACATCAAGGTGTGGCAGATAAGCAATAGGGAAGGACCCCTAGGAGGATCAGACTGAGCAAGAGCCATGTGTCTATCAGGGGCACCATAGCACCACTGGGCACAGGTCCTGTCACAGAGTACAACTTGAGACGCTTTGAAAGGCAGCTTTTTTTCAAAAATTGCCAACCACCTGCCTTCTAAAGAATGTTTGAATTTGTGCATCAAAAAACATAAAATAATTTGATCTAAATCTTCCATATTTTGCCAACAGCATCCTGTTATATGGCACAGTCTCTATTTCTAATGCCTCTGTTAATCCCAGCTGCCACTATATAAACACAGAGGAAATTTAATGCGTTAGTCTGGTAACCTGGGACCCAAACTACTGTATTAATTTCTTCATAGGTCAAAATTAACACATTAAACTGCACCTAGAAGCCAATGGGTACTAGGTACTAGTATGAAAAGAGGAGCTGTTTGTTTTCAAAATTTCACATAACTGAGGAAAACTGATAGTCCAAACCTTTTGAGGATGATCTTGGAGTGATCCTGAATATGTATAATTGTTAGAAGGGTAGAGATAGGAGTCATACACTATTCTAGGGAAAATACATTGAGTGTATGGAAACAAATACAATGGCATAAAATATTTTCTTTTCTAAACTTCAAGCATGAATTATTTCAAGCTGTGACCCAAATGCTGAAATGCACATCTCGCTGGAAAAGAAATATATATTTTAATGTAGTGAAGGACCTAGAAGGAAAAATAAAAGTTCATGACATTTGAGAAAATTGTTAATTATTTCTTTAGACTTGATTTATCTTTCTTTAGATTTAAGGCATTTTCCCCTTTCATAAAAATACAGTGTCACTTACCACATTGATAAGCATTTGAATCCCTTATGTTGACTACAATATTGTTTTCTGCAATCTGCCTGTTCCTAACTCAGCCTCTTATTCCATTATAATGCTTGAACGATTCACAGGCAATGTTTCCAATCCACTTTTCCTAGCTCGTGAAACTTTTTAACGAAATGTTAGCATTTGCAGGCACCAGATGTTTTGACATAAGGAGAAGCAGTATGTAAATTTTAATCCATGCTAGGAACAATAGCCTGCAGGCAACTTTTTCTTATTACATGAATCATATACTTAACCACAATGTGGTGGATTACATCAAAATCATCACCATCCTGAATATAGTACACTTGTCTTGTGGTTGCCAATTAATGAAACTGAAATATATTTAACTTGATGGGTATCAGTGATTTAACCAATAAGCCTTATCATACTTCACTACTGTATTCCCCTTTATAATTAGATTTTTGGTCCTGCAACTGATTAGTATCAAAACTTCATAGGTTTTGCTTTAATCTCCCATTGGTTGTCAATACAAATGATGCTTACATCAAACCTGATTAGCTGCCATTTATTCTAATATAACTATTTTTAATCAAGTAGTTAAGTGCATAGTGCTTTTCCCAATCCTTTTTAATAATTTCTGATTTGATTTCCCGATGTTGTTTGTTTCATCATCAGAGGGTGTGAATAACCACGAGGATGAGATATATCTTTGTAGGGAAATGAAGTGATCCGAGCACCTCACAGACAGCACTGTGCATCTTTCATGATCAAATCCTAAATGTGTACAAAAACAGTGTTTCCTTTCTTTAGCTCTTCCCTGAAATTAGACTTGTAAGTAAAATTACAACTATATCATATATCTGAACTATTTGAGATATCTTAATTAACAGATTAATGAAACAAAAAAAGCTAGGTGACGTATTTATTTAAAATGAAATGCTTATCTAACACTGCAGAAAATCCTATGACAACCAAAATTTAAAAGAAATAAATGAAATACTAGAAAACCATGGCTAAATATATATTACTAATATTTCATCATTTTTGCATCATTCGTATACATAAAATGCCAAATACATGCTATAGACAGGAGCACTTTTGATATGAGGGATTCAAAATACTCAACACAAATTCTTACTTAATTCATTTAGTAAGGGTATCTTTTTAGTGCCAAAATGTTGCCTAATTATCAGCTTTAAAAATGTTTTACATCTTAAAATACAATATTCTGTTTATCCTAGATTGTCTGGGGAACATCTAGTACATTAAAAGGTTTTTGTAGAGCTTCTTAGCGATTTAACTGATACTATCATGCCTGCTAGCAATTTTGCAACATTCTGAAAACACTTTCCATAAATCAAAGCCTTAGCAGCAGGAATAAGCAGATGGCAGGAGACCATATTAAAGAATATATCAATTATTTTCATTAATGGGAGGCTACTGGATCATGATGTATCATAATGGACTAAATGGTTAGCAGTTGTTAAGAGTGTTGCCTATTGAGTATTTCCTTAGATGTTCTTAGTGATGCTATTATAATGTCTTGCAGTAACATTCTTAGTGGGTCTTTGTTTCACAAGGGACATATAAAAAAGATGTTTTAATTTCTTTAATTGTATTCATATAATAAACATAAAGTTCCAGCACACACAAAATGTATTTTCTATAAAGACTGCATGTACAGTATGTACTAAAATACATTCTGTCACATACATTTACTTAGAAAACAAGATACTGTATGATTAACAATGAAAAATAGCAATTATCATAAAAATATTCTACTGTCTCATAATAGTAATGTAAATGCCTTTGCTGATCTAACAGACTTAACATAATTTTAAATTACAATAATTTTACATCCTCCATTCATGTATACAGCCCTATTAAAGTCAAAAGGTATTATAACAATGTTCTTATTAAGATTAAATGACTGAATTATATTTAGTCCTTCAAATTATAAGGCAACTGCATTCCTGTTTGTTAAAATGTTTGCACTTACTTTAGCCTCTTACACAGTATCCACACAGGCAGTGAAATAATTTAGATCTCTTTTCTTTGTATAGTATCTATATCCATTTCATGAATTAAACAAGATGGTAATATTTCAGCTGCCTTTGCTTTTGTATAATTATCAGCTCACTGGTTCATGTACACTGTAAGAATACAACCACCACTTTTACTAGAAATAGGCAAAAAGTCCTTAAATATACTGGGAGGAATGGTTTTCCTCCAACTAGTAGAAATGTAAGTCTTTAAATTTGCGTCTTAGGGCTTTAGTCATAGTACACCAAACTTCATCAAACAGAGCTGTATTAGAAATAATTTGGACATACCTTTAATGCATCAAACCCTGGAGACCTAGCACAGATTTTATTCCTGTAAAACTCTCATTGACATTGAAAGAAGTTTTTTTTCCTGAGTTAGGACTTCAGGATTTGTTCCTATATACATAAAAACCCTTTTCTGTGTTCAAGATTACAAGCACTGCACCATGCTGTAAAAAGTCTGAAGCTTTAAAGCCATCATGCTAAGTCTGAGTTGGGAGAGTTTGCTATTTTAGGAAATTTGGAATAGTGAAACCAACATATAGAGGGCCATGGATGTGCTGAATACCTTTCTGAAGCTTCCTTAACTGTGTAGCCTTCCATTGACCTTCTCATAAGCATTAAGATTTATACTAAAAGATCAAACCATACTGGGAAACTATAGCCTCTGACACCAAAGAGCCAGGTGAATGTTATCCTCTCTCAGGGATGCATTCCCTTACAGCGGGTTAGAGGAAATCTTTTTCACCTTATGTAACCACCTATAGTAGTAACACAACAGCTCTCACTGAATTGAACTAATTCATGAAAATCCTAATCACAATCTGAAATGACAACTTCCCATTGGAAACATAATTCAATTGCATTGAAAGAGCATTACCATCACACATATACACATAGTGTTACTATGAATGACTGCAGCTTGGGAAGAGTAGTTTCTCTGCATATTTACTGACAGATACTGCAAGACAGTATGTGGCAATAGAAGTGACTGCTAGCCTGCTAGGGTTTTCATGCAGAAAAAAAATGTGATGTTTTATACTGAGGGAATTGTCAGAAGAATGAAAATGAACTTTAAAAAAAATAATGGGTGCACTGAAATATTTTTAAGATGGTACTTTAAAAAAAATCCTGAATTTGATTTTTTTTACAAGTCAGTGCAGTCCAAAAGTATGGTCTATCTTCCATGTACAAATTCAATGGGAAAATCATGTAACACATTCATATTTAATTAATTTTGCTCCACTGTGAGCAAATCCATGCTGTTGTATTTAAATCTAATGTAGTAGAAACTACAAGGACAAATGCCAGTTGGTTAGCCATCTATCTTCTCCCTTCTTCATATGCAATGGACAACGTGAATCCTAAATTAGGTGCCTGGGCATAAATGTTACTTTTGTTGTATCATGTTTCAGATTTTACTTTCATTTTGTAACCTGTGGACTCTCTGGAATGGTGGGTTATGCCCCAAGCTTACTGAACAACTCTAATTAAAATGGCTCTTCTTCCTATATCCAGTTACCTTTGGTTAATATTCATTTGGACTCCCATCCCCACTTCCAAGATTTCAAACAAAAAAACCCAAACCTCTGCATCAGTTATTTTTTTGTTAATTGTATTGTAGCAACACAGTTGGGAGCCTCCATCAAGGCATGTTGGGCTAAACATGTATATGTACATGACAAGAATGTGGTTTCTTTGTACCAAAGAGCTTATTGGCTAAATGAGTGCATTTATACAGGCTAACAGAACTCTTTAAATAGACTAAAAAACTGATATGATTTCTTTAGATAGATATTGATTAGTTTTTGCCACATGGTGAAATTCCCAGTGAGTTAGTAGAAAATCCAAGTGAAATTCCAATGAGCAGGTAAAATTCCAGTTAAGAAAAAAAATGCCGAACACAAGAATTTAGAACGGATAGGGTGTGCTATGACCCTTATAAATCATGTAGTTCAGTGGAACCATCTATACAGCAGCCTGGATAACACTTATGAAGGTCCTATTTGCCAACTCTGCATAATTTCTACATAATAATAATAAAGACAACTTGAGAAGTAAAGGCCTATGCATTTAAAACACAAGTCAAATAACAGCCTGATTGAATCCCCTTTTGCTGCAATACTTCACATGATGCTTCTTTAGGTAAGTTCTGGGAGAGCAAAACTTAACACAACAATTCTCATTTTTAAGAATATTTTACCTTTCACAAAGACCCCCAAAACAAATACTTTTGTTTTATTTAAAAAGAACTGCAAAGAACTTGTGCCAGCTTATTTTCCAATGTATTAGTATTAAAGTGATTGCACTTAATCTACACCAAAAATATATATCACACTCCAAAATTTCACTGCATATGAAGATGATGCGTCTTCTGCCTGCCCTCTAACTGCTTAAGCTCTGAGTCAAATCCATACATTTTGAATGCCCATTACTAGCATGTGAACATGATAAAGGAATGGATCAGAACAACAGCTTCAGGAATATTTCCTTTGGCTCCAGACACTACTTATCTTTTTTATAATGAATCTAGAGGCAAATTTGAAGTGAAATTCTCTGCCAAAATGCATGCAAGTGAATGTAGTATATCTCATCCTCCACATCCAACTGGATCAAAAATATTGGTATAGAGTTAGGACTTATCCCTTTAGAAAAACCCAGGCACACTTCATGGCTTGAAAAAGTTTTCTTGGAAAATACAGTATCCTATTATTCATTTGTGATTAGCCTCCATCAAAGAAGGACACCACTTGGGTACATGACAAATAACTGATATTACTATTAGCAACAGTGGCTGTTTTAATTTTTACTAATTGTAACATTGAATATCTCCATTGCATCCTGTATATACAGAGCATGTCTACACATGCGCCCAACTACACAGCTGTTACTGCTCAATCATTTAGTACTTGCTTTAGCAAGTTGTTATTGTGCAGTCCCAGTGGCGCTCAAGTCAATTTTGACCCTACTGCGCAGTAGCAATGAGCTACTGTGCAGTAGCATCAGCATCATGATTCATGCTTGTCACTATGGCGACATAGTGTCTCATGTAGACACGCCCACATGCACTCTTACTTTATTCTGTTGATTGAGTAACTTCTTCTTAAATTGCTGAATCCTGATCTGTATCTGTCCGATAAGTTTGGTTTTTGTTTGATTGCTTTTTTTATCCCTATCATTATATTTCTGGTTTTCTTTGGTAACATTAAAATGCGCAATAATAAATACTGAATGTTTGATGTTTTCTATAGGTCAATAAAAACTGAAATATGGATTCAAAAAACAACTTCATGAACTTTGTGGTTTTATTTTAAATAGAAGTGCATGCAGTTCATGCAGCATTAGTCTTCCACTTTTTATAATGATTTTAACATCTCTATTGTAGGTAGATCCCATTCAAACATTTCCCCATTGCAGTTCATGTTACATAGCCATTGCTTTTATTCAAATTTTCTATTTTTCACTTAAAAAGAAATTAATACATGCTTACAACTAAAATTCTTGAATAAATTCGGGAGAAATGAGTACTAGATTCAACAGTGTATTTGAATATAATTTTGTGACATGGTTTTGTGGGAACTATTTTAATACTTCTGTGAGAATAGAAGAAAAGATGGGGGGAAAAAACCCTTTCTGGTAAATAAAGAAGGATCTGTAGTTAGTTCCAGGATAAGGAGATACAGCTCTATTGTTCTATGAAGTTTGCCTCAGCTAAGTCCTACCCACACAACAGTTCATCACCACAACAGTTTTTTGTTTTCTTATTTAAAGCACCAACATCAAACTTAAATTCATAACACAAATTTTTAGCACCAGCAAATGATTAAAAAAAATATCATCAGGGCCTATCTAGTTCTACAAATCATCTCCATCATCAGTACTAAAGCTACTTCTCCGACTACTCTCTTTTGATGCAGCAGGTGATGTGGAAGACAAGAGTGGATCTGTTCCAAATGGCGATATTGTGTCATCGAGTAAAATTTCCTCTAACCTTTGTTCTTCTTTTAAAGCAGCACTAAAAGATAGATCTGTGAAGTGTGAAAGTGGATCGGAAAAGGCTATCGATCCATCACAAATGTCAGAACTTGGTCCATGAGTCAGAGTCATTTGCTGAGAATAGTCTAAGACATTCTTTTCTGGATATGTCTGTTGCTTTATGACTTGGGCAGCTAAATCCACAGCAGCGAGTGAAGACATGACTGGCAGACCATGAGCACGAGCCTGGATTTCTAGTTCCTACCATTAAAAAAAAAAGATAATGATTTAGAAATGTCTGATTTCTTTAGAACCACAGTAGATAACAGCATGCCTACACAGAATGCATACACATTAATGATAATTCTTAATTCAATTTTAACAATATGTTTAAAAATGCAATATGTGTATAATCCAGGATAATAACAATGAGTAACACATGCCAGTTTTCTTTTTAATTCTCATCCTGTTGTTAAATAGATCTCCTATGGGAACATGAGAGATATGACAGCCCCCCTAATACTATTACCTACAGTACTGAACCACTTTAAAGTGATAGAAAAATGCTGCAGACATTTCTACTCGTTAATTATCCACAAGGATTCAGGACTCCTATCAGGAGAAATAGCAGGTATCTTATCCAATGATATATATGTGTGTGCACATATATTTCTTTAAATCTGGCATCTCAAGGTATGGAAGGCCATATTCTGATACTTCATGTCACATGAGCAGATGATGTGTGACTTAATATAACATGGCACAACGTACCCCAAGGCAATGCAATGCCGTGGAATTTTTACAAAGGGGAAAAGAAAATACGGGAGAGGATTTAGTGTCCAATATTGTTTTAGGGAATGTTTTTCCTTTCTTTATTTTTAATTTTTTTCTCTAGAATAATGTGGACAGTATATAAGGCGGCAATGTTCTTTCAAACACTTTATTGGTCTTTCTCTACACATTACCTTATGTAAATCCTAATGATTAAAGGAATTTCTTAAAAGTCAATGAAAAAAACCACAAAAAACACACAATTTAACAAATCTGTTTCTATTTTTATATGAAAAATTGTACCTTTGTCATAAGGCCAATGCACTTTTAGTAAATGGCATTTTGGAAATTATGTCGGTGAATAAAATTGGATGAGGGATAAGTATTGAGAAAGCTTTGTAGTTCATAGTAACAGTCTTATACAAACCTGAATTCGAAGTAGAAGTCTTCTGTTAGCCTGCTCTAATTTCTTCTGTCTGTGTTCTAATTCTCTGGCTCTCTGTTGTTCTTTTTGTAGCCACTTGATGTACTCCACTGATGCTTTTAAAATAGTTCCTTTGTTCCAGCGCATATCACTGCAGAATGTAGAGATAACCTTTTCACAATTGTGCATGTCAGCAGAATTCATAAGAACTTACAAAATCTTTTACATTAATATGAAATAATGATTTACATGACTATTATTCACTCTTAGATATTATTGCTTCTGAATGGAAATTTTAATAGAATAGTTAAGAAGCCCTTATATAGTAAAATTAATCCCAGAATGAAAATAAGTGTCAAAAGAAAGTAATAAAGTGACTTTTTGTGGGAGAGCTAAATGCAATATCATGATTCTACCATTACAGTTTTTATATTTTTAGTGAAAATTGCTTTTATTATTAACTCTAAGATTAAAATCTATGTGCAGTATTTCTGCATTAATGAACTAGGAAATATACATTACTGAAGACTTAAGCCTAAATTTTTAAAGATCATTTCAAATATACTACTCCTTTACCTGACTTTCTAATGAGGTTGCTTTTATGCTTGTTGGGAAAAAAAATGGTCTGTGCTGAATGCTGATCTTCACTGATGATAGAGGTGGCAAATCACAGTTTAGCAATCACACTGTGTAACACGACAAAACTGACTCATTCAAACCCTTTGACAAACAGCTCAAAAAACATATACTGGGTTAAGCAGACAACTGATATAAATCCCAACTGAAAATAAACACATCCTTTACAAGGATGAGACAAATCCTTGGCCCTGATCTAGCAAAGTCCTGATGCACACATTTAATTTTAAATTCACAAGTGATTCCATAAAGTCAATGGGCTTATTCACGTGCTTAAAATAAGCATGCACTCCAGGACATTTGCTGGATGACTGGCCTTGAAACAAGAAAACGTTTTATTAAGGATGTCAATTTTTTTTAATAAAAGTTTTAAAATTTTGTAATACAGGTAAGAATACAGCCGGCATTATAGATAAGGATGGTCTAACTTCCAGGCCAGAAAGTCAATACAAATTTAAACAGAGGAAAGGACTCACATGAGCCTTGCAATGGGTGTAAAAACTGACTGGTTATGGCTTGTAGGAATCTGGAGGTGGATCACTTCTTAGATTCTGAACCAAAGGTCTGTACTTGGATACTTGCTACGTATGGTGAAAATAATATAAATTATGAAAACAAATCAATAAGCAGTTCCCACTGCTGTTTAGACTGCAAACTCTGAACAACACTGAAATGATACTTTTTCTACTATTTTAGGGAAAGCCTTCAAAAATGCTATTCATACATACACACCTGTGGTGAGTAAAATATAATATTTCCTTCATTCTCTAATAAAAGAGTGAGTGACTATATTTTGCAAGTGCCTTAGTGAATTTTGATGGCAGTTTTGGAAAAAGATAAGGAAATGATAATATCTATAACATCTCCTTCAGGGAAACACATCCACAATCCTCCTAGGTACATAAGGTCACTCCCCCATATTAAAGGACAGAATAATACTATGCAAAGTATATTATTACTCACACTTAACTAGCTCAGCTTGAAACAAAAATACAACACTACAAAATTAGTTGCAAAGACAGTATTTGGCAATTTGGAAATGCTTGGATGGGGTGAGGGAACAAATTTATTTACAACTACTGAGTATAGGTATGAAATCTGGCAAAAAAAACATCACAGGTGCTCCAGCTAATCACAGACATTATGAATTAAAATGGAAATTTTGACAAAATTTTTTTTCAATGAATATTTCCCTTCAATCTAATAATAAACCATATATTATGGGCTGCACTTTGAACCCACTAATCAGTTATTTGCAAGCTTTTTCCCTCCCCATAATATTAATAACCCTAATGATCATATTCTGAATATTGCCGACTTCTCATAATGGTACTGGCTGGACAGTTTGAATTTCCTGATATAATGGTGCTAATTTTTCTCTTACTTTAAGATAAATCTTCACTGTGAACCTAATTGCTGGATTTAGATTTCCAGTGGAGATGGATCTAGTCGACTCGCAAGTGCTAAGGAATAAATGCTACATAGCTTGTAACGTGACATTTACACATTTGAGGGGATTGCCCCTACCATTGTGAACCCTGACAAAAAGCCTCTGGCCCCTGCGATACTCTTCCAGTAAGGAATTCTGAATCTTTCCTTTAAACTCTGGAAACTCGGAACTGAACTACACCACTGATAGTTTCTTAAGTTTGTTATCCAACAAGTTCATTGTTCAATACCTGAGAGAAAGTACAAAATTCTTCCTAACTGGCAATTGTGAGCATGTGTGTATATGCATGCATATGCACACCCCCCCCACACTATACAACATTGGTGGGATGTTTTGCTAAATAAGAGTACTAAATCCCAATGTGCCAATATTTTTATGACATAAATTGATGTCTATTTTCTCTCTGCGGATGCCATCTCATCCCCCAGCATACCTCAGGTACATAAACAACATCTTCCTTGTACAGATACAAGGGAAGGAATCTCTAGAAAAATTTCACCAGGACTTTAATAAGTTCCACCAGCCCATCACACAACTCTGGAATACTCCACCCAGCAAACTGATTTCATAAACACCACAGAGAAGGTTTGCAATGGCCACAGTGCCACCACATTGTATCAGAAACCAGCCAACTGCTACACCTGACCTCATGCCACCAGCTTTCATCCTAAACACACCACTAGATCCATCTACAGACAAACTTGGTGATAACACCTGTATCTGCTCTGATCTCATCAACCAGCATGCACATCTTGAGGGTCTGGAGCAGGGATTCCCACAATTACAATACAACTCCAAAACTGTAGCCACTCAGATCAACAAAGCCAGACTTGGTCCTTGCATCAACCTGCTACAGTGTTTTTCCTGTCCCTGGGTTAACGGAGTCCCTCCCCCAACACTCCATTGCCAACCTCAGGCTTGTTGTTCTCAGGCAGCAAACCTTTAAAAACTGATTTGAATGGGGAATTGTGAAACAAGAAATCATCCACAGGCTGGATTGTGTTAAGTATGGTTTATACACGGACTATGGATTCTTATTCCAGTACCTAGATTAATTTTTGTGACTCCCTTGTTACTATGGGTTTATTGCTTGCTTTCACCTCTCCCAGCACTGCTCCTTGACCTTCTTCCCTCTCTCCCATCTTCCCCTGCCCTTCTACGTTTGTATTCAAATCATTCTTTATGTTTTATACATTGGTATATGCAAGTCCTTTCACAGCATCTGATGAAGTGAGCTCCAACTTACTAAGATGAAGTGTGAGCTATATATATCTAATTTAGTTACTCTATAAGGTACAAATCTACTCTCCTTATAGCTAAATTTTCCAGAGCCTGAAGGGGACACAGCCTTAAATACACTAGGACAGATTCAGTGGAAGGCATGAAACAGCAATGCATTAATCTGGTTTAAGCTGAGCTCCATCCATACTCTTTTATCCTGGCAGACAGGCAGGTAATAAAAAAGCCTCTGTGCTGGCTCTATATGAAAGTGGTTTTCCTTGCGCTGGTTTTCTTCAGCATCTTTACCCATGGTAACAAAATGGAGCATAGAAAAGCCACATCAGAACACTGTCTCTGTCTAGGGTATCCACTATTGGAAGGGCAGGAACATAATCCTTCAAAATAGTGCCCAGTTGGCAGAACAGTGTGGGGAAACGTGCTTATCAACAGTATATCCTTAAAGTGGCTAACCTGCAGTATGTGCCCCTGTGTGTAGCAGGTGGCAGACTGGGAAGGAGACAAGCAACACAGTGGTAGATAGCAGGGCTATGTGAAACACCCCTGTTTTGTTTCAACATCCATTTTGAAGGGACGGTATTTCAATTTCATCTTTTCATTTCATCGAAACCGTTTCACTGTTTTTGATGCGTTTTGATGTTTAGCCCATAGGCTATAATGGGAAATCATGAAAATACCTACAACTTTGTTATTTCTTGCCTGACTCTGATGAAAATTGCAGGGATGGTAGCCTCTTCTGAGGGCATGAAGCCTGCAGAGTGTCAAGGAGATGGGTATAGAGGTTTCTGGGAAACTGCACCTCAAACTGCAAAAAAGCAAAACTTGTCACACTTGCTGACAGTAGCAGCCTCCTGTCATCCAGCACACAGATCCAGGGGCCCACACTCCTGGGAGGGCTGCAGGGCTGTGCCAGACTCCTGGGGGTGCAGGCCTCTGGATCTGGGCTGGATGACAGGAGACTACCCCTACAACTTGGGACCCACCACCAGGCTGCACTCCATAGGGCTGGTGGAGCCAGAGCACAACCCTGGCTCTGCCTGCCTCCTGCCACCAGGCTATGCTCCATGGGGCTGCAGAGCCACTTGGAGCGCAGCCCAGCGGTGGGAAGTGGGCAGAGCCAGGGCTGTGCTCCACGTCCGGCCACCCGGCTGAGCTCAGGGGGCTGCAGAGCCGCTCAGAGTGCAGTCCTGGCTCTCCCCACCACTGAGCTGCTTCAAAACCTGAAATGTTTTGATTGCCCTCATTTCATTTTGAAGTTGTTTTGAAGCTTTTTGTTTCATTTCTATTTTGCTGCTTCGAGCTTGAAACTCATCAAAACAGCTTTCAAACAAAATACTTGGCAAAATTTCGCACAGCCCTAGTAGATGGGCCAGGGAGCAAAAAGCAGAGCATTAGATCAGGCAAGAAGCATAGGGCAGGAAACAAAAAGCAGAGCAGCGTCTTGGGCAGGGAGCAGTAAACTGGGCAGCAGATCAAGTAAGGGAAAGTGATTGGAGTGGCACTTGGGGAGGGCAGGGAGCCAATCTGTGGCATGCCTAACAAAAAAGTTATTAAAAAAGGATACTGTATGAGAATATTATGGGTCTTATACATCATCCTTTTATTTATTTATGGTAACTGAAAGATAAAAATTGTCATGGGAATTTTTTAATTCAATTCTTGTTTTTCAATTTTTTCTATGATAAATCTGAAATTCTAAATTAAGATGCAGATATGTGAAAAATAACTGAAATGGCATTGCAAAATTCATCTTTATTGCTCCATAATCATTTCCATGTCAGCCATACTTCAGTTACAGATAAAATTACGACTCTCTAGCTATCAGCCCTACAAACTCATTTGGGAATGAGCAGTAGGTATTGATGATTTTATTTTTTAATAAAACATTTAAAAATAATATTTAAAAAATAAGTTATATTTAAAAATATTTGGAAATAGCAAATTGTATATCTAGCTAGCATGTAGAACTGCTGAGTTATTATTCTTCACTCTTGATCCTCCATTTCCTTTCTAGTATTCATCACATTAATTTTTATCTTATCACATTAATACCTACACATGTGAATAACTCTTCAATTGAGCTCAATTCTAAATGTTTTCAAGATTGGGCTTCTAACTGTAAATTCCTTGTGTGTGTCAGTACGCTATTCAACATAGTGAAACTTAAGTCCTGATCAGGGCACCTGGATGCTACTATAATAATAATAATTTGTCCTTAAATTAGTATAATGAATATGTTATAACAATTGTTACTGTTATTACGGGCTAATTTAAATAACTGCAGTGTCTCAGAAAGGCCTGATTCAACTTTAAAAGTAAACAACAGATATACAATGTCTTAGAAATCACTCAGGGTGATGACAGAAGTGGAAAAAAAAAACCCAAAAAACAGCGCTTTATTAGAAGAGGCAATGCATTAGTTCAACCCGGCTCCACAGTGTGTATATAGATCTGGCATTTCAGCAGGGATTTTTGGCAATTTTATCTAAAGCTGATTCAATCACTATTAGATAAAAGTGCTGAAAAGCCCCACTGAAACTCCCAATATATACAGATGTTGGGCAAGTTGGGTCCAGTTAATGTGATGCCTCTTCTGGGGATGCACTGTGCTTGCTGCGAGGGTGCACCAAGCTTAAAGCACCATTTGGGGGAGGAGGGGTTCACATTGGTAAGCAGCCTCAGTCTTACTACATTAGCCATTTCCAACTTCAACTGAAAACAACAAATGCCCAGTAACTTCATTATACACTCTCCCAAACCATTCATGTCTATTCAGGAATAAAAAACAAAGCCATTGGCCAGCTCATTTTTAGCTGGTCTAAATCATAGTAGTTCTACTGAAGTCAACACAGTATCAGCAGCTCAATGGGGCTGAAGAGCCAACCTCATGAAACAAACATGTCCCATCGTATATTTTTAATACAAAGTAATGATGAACTCAGTTTGTGAGCAAGTTTTAGGTTGAATGTTGTTTTTATCAATCATAAGTTGGGCAAAGCAACAACAAACAAATCTATTCAAATCAGAATATATTTATGTACATTTCCAGTTCCTCAAAAGAAATTAGTCAAAAATATGCAGAAGCATTTGAAGGGTTCAATTCTGAACCTCTTTCTTGATTTGTATCAGACAACTTGTATGAGTAAGTGCTATTCAGTGCAGCTCACTCAAAGCAAATCTGCTTTTATATCATCATTATAAATGGACCGCTATTTACATAACATTTAATAATTGATGCAGAAAGCCAGAAGAACTGCGTCTATCAAGGCGTTCCACAGGCACACAACAATTCAAAATACAGCAGGCAACAGACAGACATTGAATGCATAGAGAAGGTGACAGCAATCCATTTATTCTTCCCTGAAGGCTTAGGGAATCTCTGAACTTCTCATATCTACAATATTAGGTTGGAATTCTCAGATGAAAGGCTTTTCTCTTGTCATTTCTGGTAATTCCAATCTGTCTAGACATATCATGGGAAAGGTGTTCAAATTCCAGCACAACTTGGAGCCTGGTTTATTCAGCTCAACCTGGAAATACATATATTTAAATAAACTAGTTTTGAGTTTCAACAAAATACCAAATGGTATTTGGGTTTCTTCTTTTGATTTTTAAAATATTTGACCATCTATTTATGGTTTTACATTTCTAAAGCACCTAACACTTAACTATGTATTTACTGAAAATTAAACTAAAAAGTGCTTTGCAATTTAATTGAGCCAAGATTCCTACCACCAACTCCTTCCCCTGATAAAGTGAATTTAGAATCCTCATCCCTTTAACTCACATAATCTATAACCCAAATTACAAAATTAAATAAAAAAGAAGTAAAGAGGTTTTAGCAGAAACATTCAGAAACTGAATCTCAGCTGAATGCAAATAAGTAACAAAATAAGAGTAAGATACAATCATACCATTCTCTTTACAGTTACATCACTAGTTTCAAAAGCATTTTTTAAATTAATAAATGAGGTGTAAATGGTGCATTTGAGAAAATGGCATGGAGGGATGATACATGACAATATAGAGAAAGTCTTTAGGAGATAATAAATATCTTTTTACATAAAGAGGAAGAGCAACCTAGGAGCATAAGAAAGAAAACAAGAACAGTGAGAAATATATATTTATATCTAGCTATCTATAATATATATAGAGAGAGAGAGACAGAGAGAGAGAGAGAGAGTATGGGAACACTTGGAGGTAGTGAAAGTGAAGGACTATGCCATGGAGTAAATAATTATTCAGATGCACTGAACCTATTAGATTAATTTTTATTTACAACCAAAAATAAAACTTCATGTGCATTAATCCTTTGATCCTTTTTATCTGACCAAGCATAAGTAAAATTGGACTGGAACCTACCTTTTCAAAAATGACTACTGAATTTGGATGCCACATTTTGGATACCAAATGAAGACTGTGATAACATGCCCTCTGAAAATAAGGCCCCTTAAAAGGTATCAAATAGGACATCTGAAAAAACAGAGGCATCCAAATTCACTGATCACTTTTGAAAGTACGAGCTTGTGTGACTGTCACACCAAGCTTGTCATGCTGACAGAATAAGAAAAGAAAAAATATGACCTCTTCATGATCATTGCCGAAAACCTTTTCATAAAGCAACACTTTAACAGATCAGTACAATTTGTTCATATATTCAATTATGTGAAATCTAGAAGTGAGCCCAAACGAAAGAATTCAATTCCAGCACCCCTCCACACTTTCAGGGAATGAGGACCTTTCTCTGGAATTTGTAAGTCATTCCTATTTCTAACTGCAGTGTAATTACTACTTCATAGATACAAACCAACACTGCCATCCATGTTTCTTTGAGTAATCTTTCCTCACAATTCTTAGACAGGTATGACACTATGATTAAAATGCTGTTAGACCCAATATGCTTATGAAGGATATGGAGTGATGTTGTATCCCTGATGGTCCAGAAACTGTGAGAGGCAAGGATTTTTTGGGGTGATATCTTTTATTGAACCAACTACATAGTTGGGAGAAAGGTAGACAAACATTCTTCTTCAGATCATTCTTGTTCTAACCTTCTTGCATTTGAAAGCTTGTCTAACTTTATCCCAACTATGCATTTGATCCAATAAAAGATATCAACCCAAAAAATCCTTGCCTCTCTACTAAGGATGTCAGCAGTGAACAAAATATTATTTAGGAGTTTTGGAGGTCCTTATATTAACTGAACTGGTTCAACCAAACCTTGTATTGGTAACATCTATAGTAGCATGCCCATTTAATTAATGTTGGGTTGATGCTATAGAAAAAGCTGAATCTGTAAAAATGTCAGTCTGTAGAGGCAACTAAGATGTGTTACTTTTCTCACTGGTGATTTCTATCAAAGTGGCTTGTTATGCCAAGCTTGTACTCATGTAAGTCTCACACAGCTTTATAGTCTTATAGAAATCCTGAATGTAATCAAAATTTTCTTAGCCCTCAGGAAGAAAGGCTGAAGTGTCAATAGATATTTTTATTCAGAGCATCATGCAGGCTTCCATTGACATGCAAATGAAAACCACAATATTTGTATAACCAGTTTTATCCAAGTCTCAGTCATGCTCTTTAGGCTTTTTGAGTGGCATGAGAAATCCAAAGCTAAAGTCCAGGCATTAAATAACACTGTTACCACTAATCCTGAAAGAGACTGTCTTATAGACTGGTCTTTTTTCCCCTACTGATGACAAATATTAACATTATACAAAAGAAGTAGAGTTCAGGCAATATAAATTCTTAGTTACAGTAAATAAATATATCACTATAAAATATAGCAATTTTTATTTTTTATAAAACATTAAAGGTCTTTCATTTCCACCTTTACTTTTTGATTTTTTTTTCAGTGAATGTGGGTTTTGTGAAATGCATCTAGCTAACAACTTCAGTATGAAGGGAAGGTAACAGCAGTGCACATGTTGTCTTATCCCACCAGAGGGACCGTCTCTGAGAATGAGAGGATATTTCTTTCCCTACGATCATTCTGCCTTTATAATCTAGTGAGACTACAAACAAGCACAGCAGTTATTCCCCAAAACATTTCTTCCCCTCAGTGTGGAGACCTCTCTCTGAAGAAGTGGACTGCTAAAACACAGTCCTCTCAAAATAGCCTCCAAAAAGCTGACAGTGGTTTAATAACTTTTGATGTCTACCAAACCTGCTAAACTGGATTTAAATAAGTGATGTAGAAGATGCAAGATTCTGCATCATATGACCCACTCTCATGGCATGTTTTCAGACCTTTCCCCCTGTATTTAAAGTATAAACATTGTTATAGAAATGATTGTTGAACTCACGGATCATTGGACTTTGGAATAAGCGTGCCAAGCTCCTTGATTCGGTAATTAATATTATACCTTCTTCTTCTTTCAACTGTTAAAAAGAAACATTTTCTACTTTCATTATGAAACATTCTTGGGAAAAAAATCTATATGAAACGTCTGAATTAGTTATAAATGAGTGGTCCTGTCCAAAGAATATTTCTTCCCTCAAATGAAAGCACATGAAAACCCCATGTTGCTTTGATGTCTACATTTCACCCCTTTCCAATGAACTTTCTTGGACTCAGTGATCTCCCGAGGTCCCTTCCAGCCCTAATGTCTATGAAATCTATGAAAGCAAGGACCATCTCTGGTCCTCAGAACAGCTGATTGTAGAACCCACTCTCATTGTAGAACCCAACCTTAGGAATGAAATCAGGCTCATATTGTGAAATTAATGTTTTATTCCCCAAATCCTTCTGTATGGGACTCAAACCTGCTGCCACTGAGATCTGCAGAATTTTGCTGCTCATTTCCAGGGGAGCATGAAGAGCCTAACCCTGTTGTACACATTCACTCAGGATTCCCAGAAGCTTGGGCAAATTTTGACTTCTGATAAATCCTCCTTTTCCCTTTGTGTTCACCTGCTATAACCTGACAGCAACAAGAATCACATGAAGAGGACCCCTTTAATCATCCTGATTAAGGCTGAGTAAAGACATTCCAGATGATTCTTCAGCCTTTGCATCACCACCTCTCATTAAGGCAGTAATTCTCAACCACGGAGCCATGGCATCCTGGGGTGCCTTGAGATCCTTTCAAGGGTGCTGCGGTGTGCCACACAATGTTAGCACTGTTAGGTGTTTAAGCATGACTCACAAGATAAACCTGGAGATTTCAAATAGGACTTCATAGTGCTTAAACCATTCTGAGACATCATGGCCTTTCAGTGTTTTTTGCAACAGAAAAATTACTCATTCTATTCTTTTCTCTAGTCAAAAAACAAGTGAAAACTAAGAGCTGGCAGTTTCTAGGGGTGCCTTGAATCTAAAAAGGTTGAGAAACACTGCATTAGAGATTACATGGTTGTCTTTACTTTGAAGGTAGACTGCATCAACTTACCCGTACAATAGTTTTCTTAAAACAAGATAAATTAAAAAAATTATATTAAATCAACAGAGACTACTTGCTTAATGTTCCTAGATTTACCAGTCCAATAAAATTATCCTGATAAGGCATCTCAATTTAGTTTTAGTTTAGTTACAGAAGAAAAATGAAGAAAAAAGTGAATAGCTTATAACCTTTAAAACAACTCCCTTTCTCTGACCATTCAGGTATGCTTGTTAGCAAAACATTGCTATGAATGGGCTTCTCATCCTTTTGCCACTTCAAGTCAGTGCACCCAGCCCTACTTCTCAGACCATTTTTCTAGTTTTCTAGGTACATGATAGGATTTGGACGAGCTGCAGTACTTTTATAAGGTATCTACCATAGAGGTTAAAAGACTTTCCAGTGATAGTTTATACCTGCCTTTAAAGGGATGTACTGACCTACCTTAGATACAACACCTCACAGACCAAGCTGTCTGATTGTATCTACTTTTACTTAGACCACTAGCTAGCCACCATAAGCAGGTTTTTCTTTACTCATGACCTATGATATATAGATCTTCTGTTACAGGATGCCCAAACTGTGTATAACAAGCATTCTACATAGTGTTCATATGTGCCATCTCCGTAGCAACAAGAAAGGCAAAACTAGAAGGAAACGTGTTTACAAGCTGGTAAAGCGAAAGACAATAAATCAGGGGCCAATTCCAAACTGACCATTTTAAAACTATATCTGCTTAGCTTTGCCAAATTCAAAAAGCCATATGCAGAAACACAAGCTGGGAATAAGTCCCAGTAAAAAAGAAAGACTTGCATTATGAAGAAATAACAGGAGTCAGGATGCCACCAGAACAGAGGCAATGGGAAATTCTGAGTGTGTTAACTTAGCAATATATGCTGCCATAAGCACACCAAACCTGTCCTTTGCACTGACTCCCCATATTGGAGTGTTAGTCAAGTCTATAACTCCTTGTCCAAATCCAACTCCTTTTTAGTCAGGTAAGCAGCATTTACACAGCAAACTTTAGTGAAGATGTTTCTGCATTTTTGTTTCAATGGACATAAAGAAAATGGACACCTGGAAATGGGCACAGAAGCAAGAGCCAGATCCCTTAAAAGGCAGTGGCCAGCTCACTGACCCACAGAAGCAGGTCTGCTTTTTGCCTGCTCTCCTTCTAATCCTAAGTATCTTCTCTACTTGTCTGCCCAGCAGCCAGCTTCAACAAGTGGAAAGAAAAGCACTTTGCTAGGAAATAAAAGCTGTAGCTGTAAACTCTTTTGGGGTGAGTGTGGCTTAAAACCATTGTTCTGAGTAACTGTCCTAATCTTAGCCTCCTGGGCTAGAAGTACGGAGGGCTGTCCTCTTCTGCTATATTAGTGTAATTTACACAGTTATGCACTGTCTTTAGAACAGCAGGACCTGAAATCTGCACAAGTAGCTTAAATGCCATATTAGCCATGCAATTCCTACTTTCCTGCCTCAAGGTAGCATTGGATTTTGGCCCATCTTCAAGATGGCCTGGGTCCAAGATATCTAAACAAAGTCCCAGGATGAGGGTCAAGTTCAACAGCTTTGCTCTCAGGCACAATGATACTTGGACTATAGGTGTGAAGCAAATACATTTAGGAGAGAGTTTTCTTAGGCCCAGTCTACATCTAAGGAATGAAAATCTACAGCCATTAAGAACCAGGAGCCGCACTCCCAAGACGCGCTGTACGAACAGAGCACACAAACAGGAGCGTTTTCTAAGAGCACGCCAGTGTTTGCATCAGCGTTCGTGCCGGCGGGCAAGCAGGAAGGGCCAGGAGGGAGACTCCTGCTAGGGCAGGGCGAAGGCACTGCACTAAGCCATAAACAAGCAGCAATGATGGTGTTGACATGGAGTGCTGCCAGGGCCCCTGCCCGGGGGGGGGCTTGTCTGAGGCCTCCACCCAGACAGAGCCCAAGGGGAGCTGGCCTGCGTGAGCCCACCCCCTGCCCAGCAAGGCCTGGGGGGGCAGGGATTGGGGACACCCACACCTGCCCTGTAGGCACCTGCCTTATGGCCCTGGAGGTGCAGGTGAGGGACCTCCAGGAAAAGGTTAGCAGGCTAAGGGGAATCAGGGAGGTGGAGGATGAAATTGATAGCTATTTCCTTCCCCTGCAGGGCCACACACCCAAGGAAGAAGCACCTCGGGAAGTGCCCTCCACTGCAGAGTGGCAGACAGTCACCTCCAGAACGAGGACTGCTCGTAACATAGCAGTACCAGTTCCTCCAGTCCAGCTGGAGAACAGGTACGAGGCCCTGGCAACTCTGGAGGAGAAGGAAGGAGACGAGGCAACCAAAGAGGAGGCAACTCCACACTCTCCACAATCCGAGCAGGCTGAAGGAGCTAAGCAGTCCTGGAGGAAAAAGCGTTGAGTGATCGTCATAAGCGACTCCATCCTGAGAGGTACCGAGGCCCCCATCTGTTGTCAGGACTCCTCAACGCACAAGGTCTACTGCCTACCTGGAGCAAAGATTCAGGATGTGAAGGGGATGATCCAGGCCATGATCCAGCCCACCGATTACTACCCCATGGTCCTAATCCACGTGGGTACTAATGATGCGGCCAGGAGAAGCCCTGATCACCTGATGGTGAACTACCACGCTCTGGGGGGCATGCTGAAGGAGATAGGAGCGCAGGCGGTTTTCTTCTGCCTACCAGTGAGCGGACGTGGAAGACGGAATGCAACGTGCATCGCAGAGACCAACTGGTAACTTCAGGAATGGTGTCTCGAGGCGGGCTTTGGTTTCCTCAACAACGACCCGCATATCACAACAAGAGACATGCTCAGATGTGATGTGCTCCACCTTTCCCCTAAAGGTAAGCGTGTGTTTTCGTCTACGTTGGTGGATCGCCTCCAGTGGGCTTTAAACTAGGCTCGTTGAGGGAAGGGGAAGATGAGGGCGGAGGAAGCCTTGGACTGCCAAACCAAGCAACACCCACAAGTACAGCCCAGCCTAGACCAACAAGTGGAACATATACGCAGGTAAGCAACAGGGGCCAGGGTAATGCTGAAAGTAGGGGGCCAGTGCACACATCCTCAGGAGGCCTCAAATGCCTCTACACAAACGCTCATAGTATGGGAAACAAGCAGGGGGAACTTACCCTCCTGCTAGCTGACACCAACCCAGACATAGTGGGGCTCTCTGAAATGTGGTGGGACCCAACGCATGACTGGGTGGTGAATATCAAGGGCTATAGGCTGTACAGGAGGGATAGGACAGGGAGGAAAGGTGGGAGCATGGCGCTCTACATTAAGGAGGAATACACATCCTTGTCAATTAGCAAAGAATTAGAGGAGGGGCACACTGAAGTGCTCTGGGTTAGAATACGAGGCAGTCGAGGGAAAAGAGACTTAATGGTGGGGGTCTACTACAGACCACCCAACCAAGAGGAAGAGCTAGAGGTCCACAGCCCCACCAGGGGAGATACCTTGTTGGACCTGGTGCTGGCCACTGGTGACAACCTGGTGAGGGGGCTCAGGCTCAACCACCTGAGTGACAGCAATCATTGCCTGCTGGAATTCACCATCCAGTGCAAGGTGGCAAAGGCCTACAGCAAGGCAGCAGCCCTAGATTTCAGGAGGGCAGACTTCAATGAGTAAGGGAAGAACTTAGATCCCAGAGGGGAGGGGAGCCAGGTGCCCAAGAAGAGTGGTCGCTCCTTAAGGAGACAATCCTGCAAGCCCAAAGGGAGGTAATCCCAACACGAATCAAAGGGGGCAGGATGGCACAAAAGCCCCCATGGCTCACCAAAAGCATCTGGCAATGTCTCCTAGCTAAAAGGGAGGTGTACACCCAATGGAAAGGAGGGGCCATCCCCAGGGAGGATTATACTGCGGTTGCTCGGGGATGCAGAAGGGCAGTCAGGAAGGCCAAGGCGAAGATGGAAATGGGACTAACTTCCCAGATCAAGGACAAAAAGAAGTCCTTTTTTAAATACATAGGGGGCAAAAAGAAGGTCCCGGGTAATGTAGGGCCCCTGCAGGACACGCTAGAAAATTTGATCATCACACCAGACAACAAAGCTAACATATTAATGATTTCTTTGTCTCCATTTTCCTGAGCAGGGACCGGAACAGACACACCCCCTCTGGCCCCGCCTCAAACCCCAGGGGAGGCACACCTAGGCCAAGGGTTAGTGAGGAACTAGTTAGGGACCTTCTGGAGGGACTGGATGTATTCAAATCAGCTGGTCCGGATGATCTCCAGCCTAGAGTACTGAGGGAATTAGCTGAGGTCATTGC